>NC_134091.1:48497365-48810199 GCF_000715075.1 Nicotiana tabacum
AAGCAATGCTATGACGAACGAACACATATGACCTGACGCAGAGCACACACTCACATTAGTCCCACCAACGGACCTCACACTGATTCTAATCATACCATACTGGGCCAATAACTTCCTAAAGATTCATAATGGACCTATTCATGACACATAAGGACAACCGTCAAATCTGAAACAAACTCACACAGGCCACAACCCAAGGAATAGGACGCCTCTCAGGCATAAGCTCTCGCAATTGCGATATTACCATAACCTCCATACTTGGTCTTAATCTTTAACAATCAAGTGACTAACATGCCACACTTATACAAATTTCCCTGTGGGTTACGCTCCCACTACCTTCCACACTAGGTAGCTAAGTCTGCACATCCATACCACCAACCGTCCTGATCTATAAAGCAATTCACAATCTGTAACTCAATATACATTGCCTCTTCTACAGAACACCATTCCCAGGCGACACTAGGATAATGCCATCTTACTCTAAACATCTGCATTCTCCCCTACTGATCCTAGCTCGTGACATTCTTATCAATACCGGAACGCAACCTTGATCCTCAACTTCCAATTCCCATACCGCCCACTGCACCCATCATGCCGCTACGCGATAATACATACATTCACCATAACCCTTGAACTACTAGTAGATTAACCATTTCATTGGCTAGAAACCTTTCACTTAGCTCATTTCAGAAGAACCACTGTAACACGCAACTGAATTTTCAAACCGCAGAAAATACAACCTCAAGCCATGATCTAAACCGTCATAACTCTCTCGGAATTCATTTACACAACAAAGCCATCGAAATCAAATACTCCTCAAATCAATCATGTCATGGTGGTTGTTAAGCCCGCACGTACAACCATAAACCACATGTATGACTTCACACACTGAAGGAACTGATCATTGCCTCAATCATGCCGACTCAACCATTACTTACCGACCC
Organism: Nicotiana tabacum; assembly: GCF_000715075.1. Classification (NCBI taxonomy): domain Eukaryota; kingdom Viridiplantae; phylum Streptophyta; class Magnoliopsida; order Solanales; family Solanaceae; genus Nicotiana; species Nicotiana tabacum. The sequence goes on from NC_134091.1 coordinate 48,498,310, forward strand.
AACTTCTTTCAATGTACTCTTGACCTGACTTAGAAATATAATAGTTCCATTCACAACATAACGAATGCAATCCGCACTCATCCCGAGTGACCCAAATTGCGAGACCACATCGTCTCAATACCCATGAATCATCTCATACCCTTTTCTAGTTCACAATAGCATCTCCAACTAGTAAACCAATTTCGCAAGACCTTCCGCGCATATGAATCTATTTCTTTCCTTTACTCCGATACTGCACCATATACCCGATGATAACATAGAAAATTCCAAGTCCCGTCCATAATTTCCTGTGAAAACTCGATCCTTAACCACACAACGGACCCGAAATCCTTAGGCACTGCACTTAAATTCTTGAACCCACTAGAACCGTTGTTGAGAGTCACCCACTCTGACCTGATCTCTAATCTAACCAACTTTAACTCTTTGCGAGCATCTGAACACATTCCCGGAGAAGCAACTAGTTGAATTCTTTCCCTTGTACATTACATTCACAAAAAGCATAACTCTAAGTCTTTCCAAAACTTGCGCCTGAATCGATAAGGCGAAGTATAACACACATTCATCAAGTTCCTTGTTCGAATTACTCCTGATATTTTCTTTTCTTAGTCATAAATAATCCACCAACGCATTGATAACCAAAAACCGCACAAGCAGATAACCATGCGATCTAATCGTAGACGGTGGGGCTTCTCCACTTAGCTTTATGCTACCATAAGATACCGTGGATCCCACAACGATTCCTCATTCTCAATTACCATGATCCTGTACCGTTAACCCGCTAAATTTCTCAAAGTCTTTTGTTAAGCTTTTCATGAACATTATGAATCATCCGTCACAATCACATATTCGGCCTCTTATAGGATGGCAAGTAGTATTCTTCACAAAAACTTCATCAACATCACGCACCCACTAGCCTGCTCACAGGAGATAACCCACCTGTGGAATTCCTTACCGACATATTTCGACGACGCTGCATGGGGTACAACTACCACATAATCAGTAAATCCTCCGGAACTCATACTCGCCCACGAGCTGAATAAGTCTTCTCCTTCCCTATTGACTTCAACTGAAAGTTCAACAATACCTTCCGAACTCAAGTCATACTACATCTGAAACGCTAATCAAATCTTCACACCCCTCTTCTTTTCAAGCAACTCTTTTCTGTCATATTCAACCTTTCTTCGTATAATGACCACCATTCCGAATAAAATCCATAGGCCAAATCACCTTCCATCACGATTCCCCAAACCATTCTACACTTTCTCAAGGAAAGCGACTATCCTACCACGGAATCTATTCGCTAATCTGTCACTCTTACTTTGGTTAAACCATCTCCTTTAAGCAACTTCTCAATCTCTACTCTTCACACTTGACCTGCTAGTACTTCAACCACCGCGAAACACTTCTCCCCATGTCCTCCCTCATACTTTGCTGCCTAAATGTTGTATCGAACCAAAATCCATCTCTGTAGCACCTGAACCAATAAATTGTTGCCGATTCTAAGCCTCTTTGAAGATCACCTCTCTCGAGCCATCTATATTAGAAATACCAATTCGATTTTGAACCGCTGCACACCGCTATCTCTGACAACTGCCCTGAAGGCACCATCTCACAACACTCTGCCCCGAAGGCAAAATCAAGAAGACCATACCACCGACGAACCTTAATGCATTTAAACAAGGATGACGACACCGCATAAAAATAAAAATTTCACCACGCTAAAAAATATCAAGTCTCGCTACTTCGTCAACCAAACCTGGACATCTATAGTCTGATTGCCTTTCCTTCGCCGGAATTAAATGTTGAACCCTAAATCATGCACTGAGAAATCCTCTCTTCAAGCCATTCACTACCTCAACACATAAACGAGCACCCTACCATTACATTACTACTGCGCGATAATGATGCATGGACATCATAGCAATCCATGCATAGCCTCAAACCATCGGAAATACAGCTATTGAGCTGAAATAACAGAACGTCTTCCTGCAAGGTGATGACAATAGCCTGCTCGAACACGCAGGGAAAACCATCATGCACCTTGTCTGCAGTACCAATACAACTCCTCAATATCCAGTTGATAACAGCGCTCTGCGTCGCATAAGATTGAGTAGGAAGGAAATAAAGGTACAAGCCTCAATGGAGTCAAACCGCACGATGAAGAAATCAAGAAGGGAAGTGCTCCTAACAGCCCTGTAGCCTCTCGAAGATAAGTACAGACGTCTCCATACCGATCCGCAAGACTCTACTAGACTTGATCATGACTCGTGAGACCCAAGTGAACCTAGCGATCTGATACCAAGTTGTCAAGACCTAAAATCCTCTAAAGGTCGTGATGGCACCTAACACCGCCGTCAGGCAAGCCAACGGTGATTTACCAATTTAATTACTCATTTTAGTATCTTAAAATCATGATTTTCATTAATTGAACAGCATCGAATAGAATTTACTGAGTAAATGAAAGTATTTACATAATTACAACAACGAACAACCCATAGAAAACCCCCAAAACCCGGTGTCACAAGTGCATGAGCATTTTCTAAGGAATATAATCTTAATACAACATATGCCCGAATGTAATAAAATAGAATAAAATAAATAGTACGATGGAGAATCTGTGGACTGCGATGCATAGCCAGGAATGCAGCTCACATAAAGTCTCCTCAACAGCTGCGCGTACGCGCCAAGATGATCACCAAATGAACCTGTCAGATCCTGCACATTTAGTGCAAAAGTGCAGCATGAGTACGTAAATCATCGCGTACCTAGTAAGTATCTAGACTAACCTCGGAAAAGTAGTGATGAGGGGTCAACATCGACACTTACTAAAGGTCCAATTAAACAATATAATAAAACATGAGCAAATATGAAGCATACGACAAGGATGGGGTAAATCTGTAAGATACATAACCTTCCAATTACTCTTTTACAGCATAAATTTCTAAACCTTGTATTCTACCTTAACAACTCAGAAAAATGCCAAGTGTCATTATCATATAAATAGGAAATACCATAAAAATATCGGGCATCTGTGGAAATATTAACTCGTAAATGTTCGGGCTACTAGCGATATAACGCACGATACTGAAGAGGTCGTTCAGCCTAATCCAGAATAATGTGTTCACTGTCGAGGGACGTGCGGCATGATCCATAGATGTATCTATATATTGCCGAGGCATTCAGCCCGCTCCACAAGAAAAGGAAGGAAGTTCCCAGATTTCAAGACACGCGTTTACAATACAACACATGAGCATCAATTAAATATGATTTTTACCATTTCTCAAATAACTCGCCCACAACTCAAAGGGTTAAGGCTTAGCCTAATGCACATATATTTACTTCTAAATCAATTTCTATTATAACTTTAATTAATTAAGCCAGCAGAATGAGTTCAAGTAATTCAAATATTTCATGATGAGATCCTAAGTTTACCCGGACATATATATGTCTTAGCTACGTACGGACTCTCGTCACCTCGTGCGTACGTAGCACCCACAACTAGAAGCACATAACAATAAATATCACCTAGGGATAGTTTTCCCTTCACAAGGTTAGACATGAGACTTACCTCGCTTCGAAGTTCCATAACTGGCTCCAAAGCCTTTCTAACACCTCAAACCAATGCCCGTCGATCCAAAACTGGTCAAACAATATGCAAACCAATCAAAATATACTCTAATACCCATAATTAATCAATTTAAACAAATTTCCAACTCCGCTTGAAAAGTCGATAAAGTTAACCCTCGGGCCCACGTGCCCGAATTCCGAAATTTTCTGAAGATAAACATTACCCACCACGTTACGAATTCAAATATAAAATTTATTCTCAATTCCATGTCCAATTACGTGGTCAAAAATCCAAAAATACCCAATTCTAGGTTTTTCACCAAAACCCCACAATTTTTACACATTTCCATGTTTAAATCCATATACAAATCATGTATTTAACTTGTAATAGGTGGGAGTCACTTACCTTGTATTGCTTGATGAAAATCTCCCCTTGAAGCTCTCCAAAACTGCCCCAACCACGTAAAAATGGAAGAAAATAGGCCAAGTCCCGTTTTTATAAAACTTCATTGCCCAGCGACCTCTCGCATCTGGGGTCCATTAGCTGCTTCTACGGCTCCGCATATGCAATGCTGCTCCTCGCTTCTCCGACTTCCCTCGCATTTGCGGACAAAAGGTCCGCTTTTGCGTACTCGCTTCTGCGGCAATATTGCCTCTTCTGCGAAGCAGCCCTCTCTCACACTTTCCTCTTCTGCGATTGATCCGCCACATGTGCGACTCTGCTTCTGCGGTCCACCTTCTTGCTTCTATGACCCCAGCCCCAGGCCACTTCCGCTTCTGCGCTCCCTCGCCCGCAGGTGCGGCAAACTCCTCGCACCTACAAATCCCATCCATCTCACTCCCTACCACTTCTGTGACTCTCTTGGCCGCTTCTGCGGCGCCGCACTTGCGGCCAAAACCTCGCAGCTGTGGTTACACTAGATGTGCTACCTCGAGCAAATTAATAAGGACAAATTCAATCCGTTAACCATCCGGAATTCACCCGAGGCCTTCGGGACCTTATCCAAATTTACCAACACATCCCAAAATACAATACGAATCAGTCGAAACCTTAAACCACGTCAAACAACATCAAAATCATGAGTCGCGCCTCGAATCAAACCTATAAATTTTCAAATTCCAAATTTTATATCTTGTGCCGAAACGTACCAAATCAATCCGGAATGACTTCAAATTTCGCACACAAGTCATAAATGACATGACGAAGCTATTCTAAGGTTCAAAATCCCAAACGGACATCGTTGACACTAAAATCCACTTCAAGTCAAACTTGAGAATTTCTTAAACCTTTAAAATATCAACCTTCCATAATAAGCGCTGAAACGCTCCCGAGTGATCCGATACTCAACCCGAACATACATTGTAATGACCCGACTAGTTATTTTGAGTATTACAGCCCTAGTCTCCCATTTACTACTCAATTTATGCTTTACAGTTATTTTATGACTTACCAGGCTAGTTGATTCGGGTCCGAAAGAAATTCGGAGTGAAATGAGATACTTAGTCTCATAATTGAAAATTTAAGTTAGAAAGGTTGACCGGATGTGGACTTATGAGTAAATGACCTAGGATTTGAATTTTTATAATTCTGATAGCTCTGTATGGTGATTATGGACTTAGGAGCGTGTCCGAAAAACTATTTGGAAGTCCGTAGTGGAATTAGGCTTGGAATGACAAAAGTTAATTTTTTGGAAAGTTTGACCAGGGGTTGACTTTTTGATATCGGGGTCGAAATCCAATTCTGGAAATTTGAATAGATTTGTTATATCATTTATGACTTGTGTGCAAAATTTGAGGTCAATCGGACTTGATTCGATAGGTTTCGGCATCGAATGTAGAAGTTAAAATTTTTATAATAGACTAAAGTTTCAAGTGAGTTCGCACAAGACCTAACTTCAAATGAGCATAACTCTCATGATACGAAGTGTTATATGGTGTATTACCTATCAAATGAAATATCCTTGAGTCTAGTTTCTAACGCTTCAAATCGTTTGATATTTGGACATTCCTACAAGAAGTTATGACTAAATTACCAAAGGCTGGAAAAATGCGATTCTACGATCACAGAATAGTTATGCGATCGCGAAATTGCTTTTGCGATCGCAAACTGGTCGCAGAATGGACTAGAACAGCCCAGTTATGGGCACCGATTTTTGCAATCATTGTGCGGCTTGCATACCCATTATGCGGTCGATTATGCGACGGGAGACCTGATTTCAGAGGATTAATTTATTTATTTTCATAACCCGACCCTATTTTGATAAATAGGCTTTGGGACTTATTTTGAGGGCAAAAATCTGATATTTTAGAGAGTAGTGAGAGCATCTTAGAGAGAGAAAATGAAGACTTAGTTAATTGTTCATCAATTCTTGTTCAAGGTTTGAAGATTTCATAAGGATCTTGCTAGGGCTTCAAAGAGGTAGCCTAAACATCATTTATAACAGGAATCACAACTCAATTACTCTAACAAGTAGAGATTACACGAATAAAACAAGACTTGCTAGCAACACAGTACAAAAATCAACGCGAATCATGATTTTCACGGTGCACGCCCACACGCCCGCCACCTAGCATGCGCGTCACCCCAACACAACACAAATAACACATTTTTAGGGATAATTACCCTTAATTCCAAGTTTAGAAATGTTACTTACCTCAAAACACGTGAATCAATACTCCACCAAGACTTTCCTTGGCGTATCGATTTCCAAACGACTCGAATCTAGTCACAAACAACTCAATATTAACAAATAATGCCGTAGGAAATAACTTCAAACAATAAAGTTTCGATCTTTATCAAAATTAAAAAGTCAACCTCGGGCCCGCACCTCGGAACCCGACAAAATTCATAAATTCCGAAAACCCATTCGATTACGAGTCCAACCGTACCAAAAGGATTTCTTCTCCCAATTCTTCAATTTCCATTTTTGGGGTAAAAGATAGGAGATTAAGAGTATGATTCTTGGGTGTAAAAGTATCATGTATACATACATATACCAATAAGGTTGTGGAAAGATTGTTGAGTTCAAATGGGTAAAGATTGGGTTGAAAATGGTAGAAATCTTCATAGACTTTAATTGTAGATTTGAGGGTCGAGTTGATGTCGGAATCTGGTAAAATTTGTGTGGTTGGACTCGTGGTTAGATGGGCGTTCATATATTGAAACTTTTGTTAGGTTCCGAGATGTGGGCCCCACGAGCGATTTTTGAGTTAATTTCGGATTTTATTGGAAAAATTAGTATTTTCTTATGGAATTAATTACAATAATTAGTATTGACTGAATCGAATTAATTGTGGCTAGATACGAGACTTTCAGAGACCAATTCTCATAGAAAGGACATAGCGGAATAAAGAATTACACGGGTTGAGGTAAGTAACACTTCTACACTTGGAGCTGAGGGTATGAACCCTGAATATATATATATATTATGTTAATTGTTGGGAGGTGACGCACATGCTAGGTGACGGGCGTGTGGGCGTGCACCATAGGAATTGTGACGTAATTGTTCCGTGGAATTTTGTAGTCAAATAATCTTCGCATTTTCCATGCAGTTTTATGTGTTAAAGAAATTGGGCTGAGAATCATATTAAAAATCATGTTGAGGCCATGTGCCATTATTATTGGAACCCACATAGGTCATATTGCTGTGAATTATTTGTTTAAATTGAAGATTTATACTCAGTCATATTCATTTCATTATATATCATATCTCAGTCTCTGTTGCTATTTATTGATTTATCATATCATCATTTTGGGCTAGTTTCATGACATTTTGAGCCCAAGAGACTGGAGAGATTGATGACTGAGTGAGTCCGAGGGCCTGATTGTGAGGATAATTATGGGTTGGGTTGTACGCCGCAGCATGCCATATTAGCTTTATATACTTTATTATAGCACGTGAGTTATCCGTGCGGATACAAATATTGATACTATAGCACGTGAGTTGTCCGTGCAACATGTGAGTTGTCCGTGTAGATTATAGCACTTGGGCTGAAGGAGCCCTCCGGAGTCTGTACACACCCCTAGTGAGCGCAGGTACCTACTAAGTGCCGAGTGCGAGTGCCGAGCGATTGGGAGGACTGAGTGACTATGAGGACTGAGTGAAATGATACTCTGAGAGTATGCATATGATTTTATCTCTGAGTTGCATCGCATTAACATGAACACATGACATACAAGCATAGAGATGTATTTTTCTCATGCTGTACAATATCACATCATTCATGATTTCTCACACATGTTGACAGATAGGCATAGTGATGTATTTGTTTTACACGGGTTATCTGGAAAGAAAATGAAAATCTCATTTATTATTGAAAGAATATTTTGGGAAAATTATTGTTTTAAAACTTATTCATATTTTTGGCAACTTTGGTAAACGATTTGGGTTTTCACTGATGTACTTGAAAGGAAGAACTATTTTTAGAAATCATGATTTAGCTGAGCATTTTATCTCTGAGTTACTTCTTATATTATCGCTTTACATTGTTTGGACTGTTGTGGACTATTGATTTTGGACCCGACCTTGGTAAAAGTTCGTCACTACTTTCAACCTAAGTTTAGGTTTGTTACTTATTGAGTACATAGGGTTGGTTGTACTCATACTACACTTCTGCACCTTGCGTGCAAATATTGGATGTTGATGTTGCTGTACTCGACGGGAGCTGGAATTGAAGACGTACATGCATTCTGGTTGTAGCTTCCTCTTGTTCATGGTAGCCTTAGATTTATAAGAATCTGTTTATGTACATTTCGAACAGATGATGTATTTATTTCATGCCAGTTTTGTAAATTCTAATCTTAGAAGCTCATGATTTGTTCTACCAGTTCTTGGGGAAATGTGTTAGTTTTATCTATTTTTTTTAATTATTTGCCTTATTAATTTCATTGGAATTGGATAGCTGGTAATTGGTTTACCTAGCGGGTTGGGTTAGGTGCCGTCACGACTAGTTGAATTTTGGGTCATGACATACACCCAAGTCCGAAATCATTATACGAACCTATTGGAACCTTCAAATCTCGTTTCCGAGGTCGTTTACTCAAAAGTCAATCCTTAGTCAATTCTTCCAACTTAAAGGTTCCGAAATTAGAATTTTCTTTCCAAATCAATCCTGAACTTCCCGAAATTCAATTTCGACCACACGTACAAGTCATAATACCTGAAGTGGAGCTACTCAAGGTCTCAAACCTCCGAACGAAGCGCTAGAGCTCAAAACGACCGGTCGGGTCGTTACAGGGTAGTTTCCCACTCACCGAGTTAGACAAGAGACTTAGCTCACTCCGAAGTTTTATAACCGGCGCTAAAGCCTTTCTAACACTTCAAACCGATGTTCGTCGCTCAAAAACTAGTCGAACGATGTGCAACCAATAAAAATTTACTCTAATACTTTATAAGTAGGGATTTTAACCTATTATTTACTCTCTTTTACTTGTGTTTAGGGCCAAAAATATGTAAAGGTATTCCCAGAAAATAATTTAAAATGCTTGCTTGCAGGGATTGTTCAAAATGAACTAAAGGAGTCATAATCAACGCATAAAGGAGTCAAAACTTGAACAAAAAAAACAAGATTGGGCCAGAAGATGTGAAACGCGAACCACACAAATATTGTGCGGCCGCGAAAGCTACAACGCGGTCGCGAGCACTATTTTGAGGTCCGCAAAAGGAAGATTCAGAGAGATGGATTTTTTGGCGAAAACATGAACGCAGACCGCATCAGATATGTGCGGCCGCGAAAGTACCTGTGCGGCCGCGAAAGTACCTGTGCGGCCGCGATTGGAATTACGCGGACCGTGGTTGCTAAGGTTCAGAGAGCTTACATTTTAAGCAAAAACAAGAAGTGCGGTCCGCATCAAGATTATGCGGCCGCGAAAGTCTCCTACACGACCGTGATGGAAATTATGCGGACCGCGAAACCATGCTCAACCCAGATCCAGAAGTGAAGAACGCGGACCGCGATCAGAATAACGCGGCCGTGTAACCTCCGCAGTGGTATTTTTGTCCGGAAATTTCGGCTTAGTATAAATAGAACTTTTTGTCTTTTTTAGAGGATGTTGTGTTTTTGCTAAGCACGTGAGACGGCTGGAACTTCCCTTTTGGGCAATTTTGTATTAGATTCACCTTATAACGTTAGATTTTCATCTTTTAATCTAGTATTATGAATTTTATCTTCTTTTCATCTCTGATTTATGCTATTTCTATGAGTAGCTAGACCCATAGCTAGGGTTGTAACCCAACCCTAGTGTGAGTATTTAATGGGTACTAAATTTTAGGGCTTGAATGTTTATGGGTTAGTGATATTTAGCCTAGTTTTTGATAGAATTGTAGAATTAGTGGTTGCAAACACTGATTCATCCCTTTATGACTTAGTCTCTTCTTGAGAAAGAGGGACTAAGTCATGAAAACTAGGCTAACAAGGAATTGGGGTGAACTCAAGAAATTGATAGCCCAATTAAAGGGTTAAACCTAGAGATAGTAATACCCGACTTGAGCTAATATCACGTGACTTACATGAATACCCATTTGGACTTGAGAAAGCTAAATTGGGCAAAATTACTCAAACTATCGAGACGTATAGAGTGAGTACTTGGGTGTGATAGCTATATTACGACCCCAAATTAATCAAGCTTGCCCTAGATTCTTGCTACCCGTTAGATATCCACCAAGGCAGAAGTAACTACCCTAGTCCTTTTAAACACTTGAAAACCAACATCAAAAAAAATATTGTACTTAGCTTAATCATTGCATACAATAGAATAGAATTAGAAGTAGAATTAAACTAAAATGTGTGGAACCGTAATTAGGAACGAAACACGCATCCAGACTTATATATAAACCTAATTCCAAATCAATTATCTCACTGTGGATTCGATCCCGACCTTGTTGGGTAAAACTACATCGACCATCCTCGCTAATCAATAGTAGTGCAGGCTTGGACACCCGATCAATTTTCGGCGCCGTTGTCGGGGAGCTAGACGGTCTTAGCTATATATCTAACTATTTGTGTGTTTTGTTTTTCTTTCCTTCCCTTTTTCTAATTTTTGTGTGTTAATTGCTTTTAGGTATCAAATGTCTCTTAACGAGGCCCTTGGACATAAGTGAATACCTCCCATCCTGGGAGACTTCCGAGGGGGAATCTACACAATAACAACCGGAGGCTCAATCAAAACCATTTCGATTGGTCAATGAACCTACCTCCTCTTCTGGGTCGTCTGATGGCTCAGAAGAAGGTACTGAGGCATCGGAAGATGATGACGAGGTCCCGGATGACGGGAGAGGGGGTGATACTAATGTGGGAGGTTTGGCCAGGTCAAGGAAGCCCGAGGTGTGGGCGGATCGATTCGTGAGTGAGAAGGACTATGCAAAATTCCTGGAATAGTGGCCCCAAAGGTCGCTCACACTTGAGCGACATTTCATAACAAGAGACCTTCTTCCCCACAATCCAAATGTCCTAAAACAGTTTGAGGAGCGAAAAGGGTGGAAGTACTTCACCGGCAAAGTGGTGGATGCAAATGAGTAATGTTGCCCACATCAAAAAGGGTACCACTGTGACAAAGGTCCGGAACGTGAAGATACAGTTTGATGGCCACACTCTAAACTCATATGCCATATTTATTGCCAATCCGGCATATGATGGAAAATGGGATTTCCCTGGTCCAACTTTCTATAACCCTTCCATTTTTCAACTTTCGCCAAAATGCGTCAAATTGTCCTACGGACTTCCAAATCCAAATCCAGACATACGCCTAAGTACGAAATCACCATACGAAGCTATTGATATTGTCAAAATCCCATTCCGGATCCATTTGCTCAAAAGTCAAACTCCGGTCAACTCTCTTCATTTAAGCTTCAAAAATAATTCTTGTTCTTCCAATTAAATTCTGAATCTTCCGAAAACCAAACTCGACCGCACACGCAAGACTAAATATACAAAGTTGCTCGAGAACTTAAGTCATTGAACAGAACGTTAATTCTTAAAACGATAAGTCGGGTCGTTATATATGCAATGTCACATTTAATATTTTTAAACTTATGATCGGAATAAGAAAAATAAGCCCCAATTTCAGCAAACATCTATGACCAGAAGATAATCGACCATAATATATCATAAATATTAGGTCGCCAGTCCGACAAAATTCTAAAATACAGAGCCCAGAAGTAGGCAAAGAAGCAAATACAACCACTTACACCATATAAGTTATGGTTATACACAACCTAATCGATCTTGAACATGCACATGAACGAATTCTTCTACAACCCCAAAATCACTAATGTAAGAAATGAATAACAAAAAAGAATTTAGGATTTACCAAAGTTGACAAGTTCTGAGCACCAATACAATTAGTGGTATTATTTAATTTTTAAGCTCCGCTCCAAGTTGTCATAATTATTATTCCCCGCATTCCAATTTACGTGAACATGTTTTAGTGGGCACAAAGTTTAAGAACAAATGAAGACTTTTGAAATTTGTTGTCCTAAACAAGTCAAAAGGGGGTCCAAAATATTTGTGTGGTTATAAAAGTTTCTCATTAAGGGTAGAATTGGAAGTTTAAGGTAAATTGTTTTCAAATTAAGAAATGGGTCATTCTTTTTGGATCGGACCAAAAAAGAAATAGGTTCATATAAACTGAAACGGAGGGAGTAAATTATTTCGTTTGATTGGTTTGTCTATATAAACAGAAAAGACGAATAGCCTAAATCGAAAAAGTTCAAAATATGGTTAAACTAAACCCAAAATAGTTAGTACCCGGAACCTCCAAATTCTAGATCCGTCTCTGATTGTACTAGTAGTTGATTGTTGTTGTTGGTATGTACTAGGGATTGAGTGATAAAATCATTTTTCATTTACTACTTAATATATTGGTGAGCAACGTTTTAACCACTTCCTTAACCTATGGTTATTGTCAAAATTTAAATTGGCTTACACCGTGTCTTTCTACCCCTTCCAATTTGATGAAGCTATAAACCTTTGCTTCCCCTATAAACAGAATCTGCTCCACCATTTCTAGCAAAATCCCAACTTTCTGAGAGAATGCCTGCCAAAAAGAGATCCCTACATCAGAGAAAAACAAATGGGATTTTCTTTTCGATGAAAGTTTACTGCATTTCTCCTTTTTCTGATTTTGATGTTATTACCATAAGTTTAGTTTCTACTATATTCAAATTCAATACCCTAATCTTCATTGTTTGGAAATTGGAATAGGACAAATTAGGCAGAGTGTCAAAAATAAACAAAGTACGGTCAAATACACAATCAACCCTTAAACTTTCTCTTTTTCTACAAAGTTATTGTCAAAATTTAAATTGTCTTACGCCCGGTCTTTCTACTCCTTCCAATTTGATGAAGCTCTTAAACTTTGCTTCCTCCATCAACAGAACCTGCTCCACCATTTCTAGCAAAATACAAACTCTCTGAGTGAATGCCTGCCAAAAAGAGACTCCTACATCAGAGAAAAACAAATGGGATTTCCCTTTCGATGAAAGTTTGTTGCAATTCTCCTTTTTCTGATTTTGATGTTATTACCATAATTTTAGTTTCTACTATATTCAAATTCAAAACCCTAATCTTCATTGTTTGGAAATTGGAACATGACATATTAGGCAGAGGGTCTAAAATAAACAAAGCACGATCAAATACAAAATCAGCCCTTAAACTTTCTCTTCCTCTATAAAGTTATTGTCAAAATTAAAATTGGCTTACACCTTGTCTCTCTACTCCTTCCGATTTGACGAAGCTCTAAAACTTTGCTTCCTCTATCAACAGAATCTGCTCCACCATTTCTAGCAAAATTGAAAATTTCTGAGAGAATGCCTGCCAAAGAGAGATCCCTACATGAGAGAAAAACAAATGGGATTTACCTTTTGATGAAAGTTTGTTGCATTTCTCCTTTTTCTTATTTTGATGTTATTACCATAATTTTAGTTTCTACTATATTCAAATTCAAAACCCTAATATTCATTGTTTGGAAATTGAAATAGGACAAATTAGGCAGAGGGTCTAAAATAAATAAAGCACGGTCAAATACACAATCTGCCCTTGGACTTTCTCTTACTCTGTAATGTTATTGTCAAAATTTAAATTGTCTTACACATTGTCTTTCTACCCCTTCCAATTTGATGAAGCTCTAAACCTTTGCTTCCTCTGTCAACAGAACCTGCTCCACCATTTCTAGCAAAATCCCAACTTTCTGAGAGAATGCCTGCCAAAAAGAGATCCCTACATCAGACAAAAACAAGTGGGATTTCCTTTTCGATGAAAGTTTGCTGCATTTCTCCTTTTTCTAATTTTGATGTTATTACCATAAGTTTAGTTTCTACTATATTCAAATTCAATACCCTAATCTTCATTGTTTGAAAATTGAAATAGGACAAATTAGGCAGAGGGTAAAAAATAAACAAAGCACGGTCAAATACAGAATCAACCCTTAAACTTTCTTTTTTTTCTGCAAAGTTATTGTCAAAATTTAAATTGGCTTACACCCTGTCTTTCTACTCCTTCCAATTTGATGAAGCTCTAAAACTTTGCTTCCTCCATCAATAGAACATGTTCCACCATTTCTAGCAAAATACAAACTCTCTGAGTGAATGCCTGCCAAAAAGAGACCCCTACATCAAAGAAAAACAAATGGGATTTCCCTTTCAATGAAAGTTTGCTGCATTTCTGTGATGACCCAAAAGGTCATTTTATGTTTTAGAACTCAAATCTGCACTCTTAAGCTTTAAAATCTCATTTTCTCTTCTCGATTTGCGTGCACGATCCGGGCAGGTTTCTGAAAAGCTTTTATGTTGAAAACTAATAAAAATAAGAATTGTTGCCTTAAAAGTTAATTTTTATTAACTTCAGTCAATATTTTTGCTAAACGAGCCCGGATCCATGCTTTGACAGTCCTGGTAGGTCCGTATCGAATTATGGGACCTAGACGTATGCCCAGAATTGAATTTGGAGGTCCCTAGCTTGAGTTATGAAGTTTTGATGAAAATTAAAAGTTTGGAAATTATTTTTTTTAAGAATTGATTGATATTTGGCACTGTTAGTATCGGGTTCGTATTTTGGTTTCGGAGTCGGGCACAGGTTCATTATGATATTTAAGACTTGTCTGTGAAATTTGATGAGAAACAGAGTTGATTTGACGTGATTTTGACGTCCAATTGAGAAGATATGAATTTTAAAGTATTCTTGAGAATTTTATTCGATTTGGTGCTAAATTCGGAGTTCTAGGTGTTATTTTGGCGATTTGATCGCGCGAGCAAATTCGTATGATATTTTTAGACTTGTGTACATATTTGGTTTGGATCCCCGAGGGATCGGGTGAGTTTCGGATAGGTCACGGGATGTTTTGGACTTTGGAAATCTGATTTTTCTGCAGAGTCTGTGTTCTGGCATGTCCTTCTTCGTGTTCGCGAAGGTACTCTTGCGAACGCGAAGAGTAAATTGGGCAGCTGAGGAATTCTTCTTCGCGAACGCGAAGGCTTGGTCGCGAACGCGAAGCAATGGGGGCGTTACCCTTCGTGAACGCGACAAGCCCATCGCGAATGCGTAGCATTAGGCACTAGGGAGGGGCAGACAACTTTTTCTTCATCGCAAACGCGAACAATGCCTCGCGAACGCGAAGACCAGGGAAGGGTAGCCTATGCGAGCACGATCACTATCTTGCGAACGCGAAGGCTTGGCAGCCCATACACTTCGCGAACGCGATGAACACTATCGCCCAACACTTAACAGAACCCAAAAACGGGATTTTAGCCAAAAATTCGTTTTTCTCAAAAACCAAACAGTGAGAGGCGATTTTTCAAGAGTCATTTCTTCCCCAAATTGTTGGTAATTGATACTAAACTATTTTCTTTCAATTACCCATTATATTTCTTTAATTTTCAACCTAAAATCTAGAGTTTTTATGATATAATTAGGGGTTAGGGTAGAAACTAGGGATTTTGAGAATTTGGGGATTTAGACCTCAATTTGAGGTCGGATTCCAAAACTAATTACATATTCGGGCTTGGGGGTGAATGGGTAAAAGGATTATGGTCCAAACCTCGAGTTTTGACCAAGCGGGCCCAGGGTCGAGTTTTCGACATTTTGGAGGATGATTTGGGAAATTTAATTTATACAATATAATTGATTCCTTTAGCAATATTTGATATTATTGAGTCATTTTTGAATAGATACGAGTGGTTTAGAGGTGCATTCCAAAGGAAAAGCTGTGATTGAGAATTAAGTGGCTTTCGCAGCGAGAAGTGTTGTGTCTAACCCTGACTTGAGGGAATTAGTAACCCTAGATTACTTGCTAAGTGAAATCCATGTGAGCGGCGTATATGTGAGGTGACGAGTACCTATGCGTTGCCAAATTTACCTGTTTTTCCATGTTTTCTCTGTTTTTCTTATGTTGTCTTTTCCTATGTCAAATTGCTACGTGTTATATTAGTGTTGTTCAAATTATCATTCTTATTATGTTTACGGAAATTTTCTGGTGATAATTGAGTTTTTATTCCAAGTTGAGATTGATAATATGGAACCAAACATTGAAGTAAGGTTTGTACTTGTTATTCTAACTCCATGTTGTTATTTATGCATTGCATTATGGTAAGGGAGAGTGTTAATGCACGAAGGGTGATGTCGTGCCATATTGTGAGTGTTAATGCACGAAGGGTGATTTCGTGCCATATTGTGAGTGTTAATGCACGAAGGGTGATGTCATGCCATATTGTGAGTGTTAATGCACGAAGGGTGATGTCGTGCCATGATAAGAGAGTTAATGCACGAAGGGTGATGCCGTGTCGTTTCTATTGATTTTATGGTGAGATTGAGAGTAAAAGCATGAAGGGTGTTGTCGTGCATATTTTCTTACTGTATTCACTATTCCTGTTGATTCATGGTATATTGACTGCTCCGGTGATCATTCTATTGTAGTTCTTTATCTTGTATTTCCCTCAGTATGTCCCCCTCCATACATTTCCTGTTTAGTTCTTCATTTCTGTTATTTGCATATACACTGTTAAATTGTACGGGTTAAATTGTAGGTACCTTGCCTTAGCCTCGTTACTACTTTATCGAGGTTGGGCTCGACATTTACCAGTACATGGGGTTGGTTGTACTGATGCTGCACTCTGCACTTTCTGTGCAGATTTTGATACCGGCTCAGGTTGATCTAGATTGGCTACTGGTCCTCTGTCCGGAGACGCAAGGTAGATCTGTCAGCGTTCACAGACCTTGAAGTCCCTGTCTATCTTTTATGTCCTACTATTTTCTTTCATTCAGACAGTTGTATTTCGTTCAGACTATTACTTGTAGTAAATATTAGAATGCTCGTGAATTATGACTCCAGCTCCGGGTGGTCATAATTAATACAGTTTTATAATATTCCGTACTTATTATATTTCATCTTAGTTAATTATTGTTATTTACTGAATGGAAATAAGGAATTGATTTAACGATTTTCTAACATTGGCTTGCCTAGCAAGTGAAGTGTTAGGCGCCATCACGGTCCCTTCGGTGGAAAATTTTGGGTCGTGACAGTTGGTATCAGACACTAGGTTACATAGGTCTCACGCTTCACAAGCAAGCTTATTAGAGTTTAGGGGATCGGTACGGAGACGTCTGTGCTTATCTTTCCGAGGCTATGAAGTTTAGGAACAAGTTTCACTTCTTTTCTTCTCTGTCGTGCGATTTTGCTTTCTTAATGCTGATTGAACTCTTCTACTCTTATTCTCTCACACATGGCGAGAACACATACCGCTTCCTCAACTGAGCAACATCCAGAGCCTCCAGTGGTAGCTCATACGCAGGGCAGAGGTCGAGGTTGAGGTCGTGCCAGAGGCCGAGGTAAGGGCAGGGCACAGCCTAGAGCCCGAGCAGTAGCCCCAGCAGTGGAGCCTCACATAGAGCTTGACCAGGAGGTTCCAACCCAGACTGTTCCTGCCGGACCAGCTCAGGTTCCGGAAGGGTTCATTGCTACCCCAGTACTTAAGGATGCTTCGGTCCGTTTGGTGGGCCTTATGGAGAGTGTGGCCCAGACTGGTGCATTTCCCATGACACCAGTAGTCTCTCAGGTTGGAGGAGGAGCCCAGACTCCCACCACTCTCGCTACGGAGCAGATATCTCCCCAATATTAGGCTCATGCAGCTCAGCCAGTCGGATTAGTTCAGCCGGTTATTGCGGCACAGGTTGGAGATGGGCCAACTATGTCATCTGAGGCTCCATGAGTATCTCGACAGCTGTCACGAGGTTCTACGGAACATGGGTATAGTGGAGACCAATGGGGTCGATTTTGCTGCATTTCAGATGACTGGTTCCGCCAAGAAATGGTGGAGAGATTACTTGTTGACCAGACCAGCTGGGTCACCTGCTCTTACTTGGGATAAGTTCTCTTAGCTCTTCATAGAGAAGTTTCTGCCTATCACCTTGAGAGAGGAGCGTCGCCGTCAGTTTGAGCATCTCCAGCAGGGCAATATGACTGTTACTTAGTATGAGACCCGTTTTGTGGATTTGGCTCTTCATGCTATCTTCTGCTTCCCACCGAGAGAGAGAGGGTAAGGAGGTTTATTGATGGACTTGCTCAGCCTATCGGATTGCAGATAGCTAAGGAGACTAGGAGTTAGATTTCTTTTCAGGCGGCTGCTAATGTCACCTGACGAGTCGAGATGGTTCTTACTCAGGGAGGTCAAGGGTCTAACAAGAGGCCTCATCATTCTGGTGAGTTCAGCGGTGCCTCATCTAGAGGCAGGAGTACTTTTGGTAGAGGCCATCCTCCCAAGCCGTTTCATTCAGTGCTCCAGCACCAGTCACTGCACCACATACTTAGCCAGCTAGAGGCAGGGGTCAGGCAACCAGAGGTAGGGGCCATACAGTTAGAGGTGGAGGTCAGGCCATTAGAGGTGGAGACCAGCCAACTAGAGGCCATCCCAGGGACGTAGTTCAGGGTGGTGGGGCCCAGCCCCGGTTTTATTCTTTCCCAGCCAGGCTTGAGGATGAATCATCTAACGCTGTTATCACATGTACTGTTTCAGTTTGCAGTAGAGATGCTTCAGTTCTATTTGATCCGGGATCTACTTACTCCTACATGTCATCCTATTTTTCTTCCTATTTGGTAGTGCCCCGTGATTCTTTGAGTGCTCCTGTGTATGTGTCCACACTAGTGGGAGATGCTATTGTTGTATATCATATTTATTGTTCATGTGTGGTCACCATTAAAAGTCTTGAGACTCGTGCAGATCTTTTACTTCTCGACATGATTGATTTTGATGTCATACTGGGTATGGATTGGCTGTCATCTTATCATGCTATATTAGATTGTCACGCCAAGACGGTGACCTTAGCCTTGCAGGGGTTGCCTCAATTAGGGTGGAGAGGGAATCTTGGCCATTCTGCTAGCAGGGTTATTTCTTATGTGAAGGCTCAGCATATGGTCGAGAAGGGGTGTCTAGCTTATTTGGCTTATGTCCTTGATTCTAGTGCGGAGGTTCCTTCCATAGATTCGGTGCCGTTTGTTCATGAGTTTCCAGAGGTGTTTCTTGCAGACCTTCCGCGGATGCTACCCGACAGGGATATTGATTTCTGCATTGATTTGGCTCCGGGCACTCAGCCTATTTCCTTTCCACCATATCGCATGGCCCCGCCACAGTTGAAAGAATTGAAGAAGAAGTTACAAGATTTGCTTGATAATGGCTTCATTAGACCTAGTGTCTCGCCCTGGGGTGCACCTGTGTTGTTTGTAAAGAAGAAAGATGGATCGATGAGGATGTGTATAGATTATCGGTAGTTGAACAAAGTCACCACCAAGAACAAATATCCATTGCCGAGGATTGATGATTTATTTGATCAGCTTCAGGGTGCTAAGGTATTTTCAAAGATTGATTTGAGATCTGGCTACCATCAGTTGAGGATTAGGGCATCCGATGTTCCTAAAATAGCTTTTCGGACTCGGTATGGGCATTATGAGTTTCTAGTGATGTTATTTGGTCTGACAAATGCCCCAGTAGCATTTATGGATTTGATGAACCGGGTGTTCAAACCCTACTTGGATTCCTTTGTGGTTGTGTTTATTGATGATATCTTGATCTACTCCCACAGTCGAGAGGAGCATGAGCAGTACCTTCGGATCGTTCTTTAGACTCTGAAAGACAGCCAGTTATATGCTAAGTTCTCAAAATGTGAGTTTTGTTTGAGTTCAGTTGCTTTCTTGGGTCACGTTGTATCAGTAGAGGGTATTCAAGTGGATCCTAAGAAGATTTAGGCAGTCCAGAACTGGCCTAGACCCACACCAGCTACAGAGATCCATAGTTTCCTAGGTTTGGCGAGCTATTACCATCAATTTGTGGAGGGGTTTTCATCCATAGCAGCCCCATTGACCAGATTGACCTAGAAAGGTGCCCCATTCAGGTGGTCAGACGAGTGTGAAGAGAGCTTTCAGAAGCTCAAGACAGCTTTGACTACGGTACCGGTATTGGTGTTATCCACAGGTTCAGGATCTTATACAGTATATTATGATGCATCTCGTATTTGTCTGGGTGCGGTATTGATGCAGGGTGGCAAGGTTATTGCATATGCTTCATGGTAGCTGAAGGTTCACGAGAAGAATTACCTTGTTCATGATCTAGAGCTGGCAGCCATTGTTCACGCGCTGAAGATTTGGAGGCACTATCTTTACGGCATGCCATGTGAGGTATTCACTGATCATCAGAGCTTACAGTATTTATTCAAGCAGAAGGAACTCAATTTGAGGCAGAGGAGGTGGCTAGAGCTATTGAAAGACTATGATATCACCATATTGTATCATCCCGGGAAGGCCAATGTGGTGGCCGATGCTTTGAGTAGAAAGTCAGTCAGTATGGGTAGCCTTGCATATATTCCAGTTGGTGAGAGACCGCATGCATTGGATATTCAGGCCTTGGCCAACCAGTTCGTGGGGTTAGATGTTTCTGAGCCCAGCCGTGTTCTAGCTTGTACAGTTGCTCGGTCTTCTTTATTTGAGCGCATCAGAGATCGGCAGGATGACAATCCTCATTTACTTGTCTTTAGAGACACAGTGCGGCACGGTGGTGCCAAGCAGGTTACTGTTGGAGATGACAGAGTTTTGAGGATGCAGGGTCATATTTGTGTGCCTAATGTGGATGGACTTCGTGAGTTGATCCTTGAGGAGTCCCACAGTTCCCGGTATTCTATTCATCCAGGCACCGCCAAGATGTATCAGTACTTGAGGAAGCATTATTGGTGGAGGAGAATGAAGAAGGACATAGTTGCCTATGTAGCTCGGTGCCTAATTTGCCAGCGAGTAAAGTGTGAGCATCATAGACCTAGTGGTTTACTTCAGAGGTTAGATATTCCTGAGTGGAAGTGGGAGCGTATCACTATGGACTTTGTTGTTGGACTTCTACGGACTCAGAGGAAGTTCGATGCAGTTTGGGTCATTGTGGACAGACTGACTAAGTCAGCGCATTTCATTCGTGGGGTAGTTACCTATTCCTCAGAGCGGTTAGCAGAGATTGATATTCGTGAGATCGTCCGTCTTCACGGTGTGTCCGTGTCTATTATTTCTAATCGAGGTACGCCGTTTACCTCGCACTTTTGGAGGGCAGTATAGCGTGAGTTGGGTATGCGGGTTGACTTGAGCACAACATTCCATCCTCAGACGGACGGGCAGTCCGAGCGTACTATTCAGATCTTGGAGGATATGCTCTGCGCTTGTGTTATAGACTTCGAAGGATCGTGGGATCAGTTCTTTCCCCTTGCAGAGTTCGCCTACAACAACAACTACCGGTCGAGTATTCAGATGGCTCCCTATGAGGCATTATATGGTAGGCAGTATCGGTCGCCAGTTGGGTGGTTCGAGCCGGTAAAGGCTCGGTTGTTGGGCATAGACTTAGTATAGGATGCCTTGGATAAGGTCAAGATTATTTAGGATCGACTTCGCACAGCTCAGTCCAGGTAGAAGAGTTATGCGGACCATAGAGTTCGTGATGTTGCATTCATGGCCGGAGAGAGAGTGTTACTTCGGGTATCACCCATGAAGGGTGTAATGAGGTTCTAAAAGAAGGGCAAGTTGAGCCCTAGGTATATCGGACCTTTTGAGATTCTTGAGAGAGTGGGAGAGGTGGCTTACAGGCTTGCGTTACCACCTAGTTTAGCAGTTGTTCATCCAGTATTCCATGTGTCCATGCTTCGAAATTATCACGGCGATCCGTCCCATGTGTTAGATTTCAGCTCTGTCCAGTTGGACAAGGATTTGACTTACGAGGAGGAGCCGGTGACAATTCTAGCCCGGCAAGTTTGCCAGTTGAGATCAAAGAGATACCCTTTAGTTCGAGTGTAGTGGAGAGGTCAGCCTATTGAGGCAGCTACTTGGGAGTCCGAGTCCGATATGCGGAGTAGATATCCCCAGCTTTTCACAAGCCCAAGTACTTTTCTATGTCCGTTCGAGGACGAACGGTTGTTTTAGAGGTGGAGAATGTGATGACCCAAAAGATCATCTTATTTTTTAGAACTCAAATCTGTGCTCTTAAGCCTTAAAATCTCATTTTTACCCTCTTCGATTTACGTGCACAGTCCGGATAGGTTTTTCGGAAAGCTTTTATGTTAAAAACTAATGAAAATAAGAATTATTGCCTTAAAAGATGATTTTAATTGACTTCAATCAATATTTTTGGTAAACAGGTCTGTATCCGTGTTTTGACGGTCTCGGTGGGTCCGTATCAAATTATGGGACCTGGGCGTATGCCCGGAATTGAATTCGGAGGTCCCTAGCTTGAGTTATGAATTTTTGATGGAACTTAAAAGTCTGAAAATTAATTGATGTTTGGCATTGTTAGTGCCAGGTCCGTATTCTGGTTCCGTAGCCCGGTACAAGTTCATTATGATATTTAAGACTTGTCTATGAAAATTGGTGAGAAACGGAGTTGTTTGACGTGATTCGGACGTCCAGTTGAGAAAATAGAAATTTTAAAGTGTTCTTGAGAATTTCATTCGATTTGGTGCTAAATTCGGAGTTCTAGGTGTTATTTTGGCGATTTGATCGCGCGAGCAAGTTCGTATGATATTTTTAGACTTGTGTGCATGTTTGGTTTGGATCTCCGAGGGCTCGGGGTGAGTTTCGGATAGGCCACGGGATGTTTTGGACTTTGGAAATCTGGTTTTTCTGCAGAGTCTGTGTTCTGGCATGTCCTTCTTCGTGTTCGTGAAGGTACTCTTGCGAACGCGAAGAGTAAATTGGGCAGCTGAGGATTTCTTCTTCGCGAACGCGAAGGCTTGGTCGCGAACGCGAAGCGATGAGGGCGTTACCCTTCGCGAACGCGACAAGCCCATCGCGAAAGCGTAGCATTAGGCACTAGCGAGGGGCAGACAACTTTTTCTTCATCACGAACGCAAACAATGCCTCGCGAATGCGAAGACCAGGGAAGGGTAGCCTACAAGAATGCAATAACTGTCTCGCGAACGCGAAGTCTTGGCAGCCCATACACTTCGCGAATGCGACAGTGCTCTCGCGAACGCGATGAACACTGTTGCCCAGCACTTAACAGAACCCAAAAACGGGATTTTAGCCAAAAATTCATTTTTCTCAAAAACCAAACGTTGAGAGGCGAATTTTCAAGAGTCATTTCTTCCCCAAATTGTTGGTAATTGATACTAAACCATTTTATTTCAATTACCCATTATATTTCTTTAATTTTTAACCTAACATCTAGAGTTTTTATGGTATAATTAGGGGTTAGGGTAGAAATTAGGGATTTCGGGAATTTGGGGATTTAGACCTCAATTTGAGGTCGGATTCCAAAGATAATTACATATTCGGGCTCGGGGATGAATGGGTAAAAGAATATTAGTCCGAACCTCGGGTTTTGACCAAGCGGGCCCGTGGTCGAGTTTTTGACTTTTTGGAGGAAGATTTGAGAAATTTAATTTATGCAATATAATTGATTCCTTTAGCAATATTTAATATTATTGAGTCATTTTTGAATAGATACGAGTGGTTTGAAGGTGAATTCCAAAGAAAAAACTGTGATTGAGAATTAAGTGGCCTTGGGAGCGAGGTAAGTGTTGTGTCTAACCCAGACTTGAGCGAATTAGGAACCTTAGATTACTTGCTAAGTGAAATCCATGTGAGCGGCGTATATGTGAGGTGGCGAGTACTTATGCGCCGCCAATTTACCTGTTTTCCATGTTTCTCTGTTTATCTCATATTGTCTTTTCCTATGTCAAATTGCTACGTGTTATGCTAGTATTGTTCAATTTATCGTTCTTATCATGTTTACGGATTTCCTAGTGAAAATTGAGTTTTTATTTCAAAGTTTAGATTGATATTATAAAACCAAATATTGAAGTAAGGTTTGTACTTGTTATTATATCTCCATGTTGTTATTTATGCATTGCGTTATGGTAAGAGAGAGTGTTAATGCACGAAGGGTGATGACGTGCCATATTGTGAGTGTTAATGCACAAAGGGTGATGCCGTGCCATATTGTGAGTGTTAATGCACACAGGGTGATGACATGCCATATTGTGAGTGTTAATGCACTAAGGGTGATGCTGTGCCATGATATGAGAGTTAATGCACGAAGGGTGATGCCGTGCCATTTCTATTGATTTTATGGTGAGATTGAGAGTAAAAGCATGAAGGGTGATGCCGTGCATATTTCCTTACTGTATTCACTATTCCTGTTTATTCATGGTATATTGACTTCTCCGGTGATCATTCTGTTGTAGTTCTTTATCTTGTAATTCCCTCAGTATGTCCCCCTCCCGACATTCCCTGTTTAGTTCTTCATTTCTGTTATTTGTATATACATTGTTAAATTGTACAGGTTAAATTGTAGGTGCCTTGCCTTAGGCTCGTCACTACTTCATTGAGGTTAGGCTCGACACTTACCAGTACATGGGGTCGGTTGTACTGATGTGGCATTCTGCACTTTCTGTGCAGATTTTGATACCGGCTCAGGTTGATCGAGATTTGCTACTGGTCCGCTGTCCGGAGACTCGAGGTAGATCTGTCGGTGTTCACAGACCTTGAAGTCCCCGTCTATCTTTTATGTCCTACTATTTTCTTTCATTCAGACAGTTGTATTTCTTTCAGACTATTACTTGTAATAAATTCTATAATGCTAGTGAATTATGACTCCAGCTCCGGGTGTAGTAATTAATACAGTTTTATAATATTCCGTACTTATGATATTTCATCTTAGTAAATTATTGTTATTTACTAAATGGAAATAAGGAATTGGTTTAACTATTTTCTAACGTTGGCTTGCCTAGCAAGTGAAATGTTAGGCGCCATCACGGTCCCGTCGGTGGAAAATTTCGGGTCGTGACAATTTCTACCTTTTCATATTTTGATGTTATTACCATAATTTTAGTTTCTACAGTATTCAAATTCAAAACCCTAATCTTCACTGTTTGGAAATTGGAATAGGACAAATTAGGTAGATGGTCTAAAATAAACAAAGCACGGTCAAATACAGAATCAGCCCTTAAAGTTTCTCTTCCTCTGTAAAGTTATTGTTAAAATTAAAATTGTCTTACACCCTGTCTCTCTACTCCTTCCGATTTGACGAAGCTCTAAAACTTTGCTTTCTCTATAAACAAAATCTGCTCCACCATTTCTAGCATAATCCAAACTCTCTGAGAGAATGCCTGCCAAAAAGAGACCCCTACATTAGAGAAAAACAAATGGAATTTCCCTTTCGATGAAAGTTTGTTGCATTTCTCCTTTTTCTGATTTTGATGTTATTTTCATAATTTTAGTTTCTACTATATATAAATTCAAAACCCTAATCTTCATTTTTTGGAATTTGGAACAGGACAAATTAGGCAGAGGGTCTAAAATAAAAAAAGCACGATCAAATACACAATCAGCCCTTAAACTTTCTCTCCCTCTATAAAGTTAATGTCAAAATTAAAATTGTCTTACATCCTGTCTTTCTACCCCTTCCAATTTGATGAAGCTCTAAAACTTTGCTTCCTCTAACAACAGAATCTGCTCCACCATTTCTAGCAAAATCCCAACTCTCTGAGAGAATGCCTGCTAAAAAGAGGTCCTTACGTGAGAGAAAAACAAATGGGATTTCCCTTTCGATGAAAGTTTGTTGCATTTCTCCTTTTCTGATTTTGATGTTATTACCATAAGTTTAGTATCTACTACATTCAAATTCAATACCCTAATCTTCATTGTTTGGAAATTGGAATAGGATAATTTAGGCAGAGGGTCAAAAATAAATAAAGCACGGTCAAATACACAATCAACCCTGAAACTTTCTCTTTCTCTGCAAAGTTATTGTAAAAATTTAAATTGGCTTACACCCTGAAGCTCTAAAACTTTGCTTCCTCCATTTAATTGATGAAGCTCTAAAACTTTGCTTCCTCCATCAACAGAACCTGCTACATCATTTCTAGAGAAATACAAACTCTCTGAGAGACTGCCTGCCAAAACAAGACCCCTACATTAGAGAAAAATAAATGAGATTTCCCTTTCGATGAAAGTTTGCTACATTTCTCCTTTTTCATATTTTGATGTTATTACCATCATTTTAGTTTCTACAGTATTCAAATTCAAAACCCTAATCTTTACTGTTTGGAAATTGGAATAGGAGAAATTGGGTAGAGGGTCTAAAATAAACAAAGCACGATTAAATACACAATTAGCCCTTAAACTTTATCTTCCTCTGTAAAGTTATTGTTAAAATTAGAATTGGCTTACACCGTGTCTCTCTACTCCTTCCGATTTGACAAGGCTTTAAAACTTTTCTTCCTTTATCAACAGAATTTGCTCCACCATTTCTAGCATAATTCAAACTTTCTGAGAGAATGCCTGCCAAAAAGATATCCCTACATCAGAGAAAAACAAATGAGACTTCCCTTTCGATGAAAGTTTGTTGCATTTCTCCTTTTTCTGATTTTGATGTTATTACCATAATTTTAGTTTCTACTATATTCAAATTCAAAACATTAATCTTCATTGTTTGAAAATTGGAATAGGATAAATTAGGCAGAGGGTCTAAAATAAACAAAGCACGGTCAAATATACAATCAGCCCTTGGACTTTCTGTTACTATGTAAAGTTATTGTAAAAATTTAAATTGGCGTACACCTTATCTTTCTACCCCTTCCAATTTGATGAAGCTCTAAACCTTTGCTTCCTCTATCAATAGAATTTGCTCCATCATTTCTAGTAAAATTCCAATTCTTAGAGAATGCCTGCCAAAAAGAGATCCCTACATCAGAGAAAAACAAATGGGATTTCCTTTTCGATGAAAGTTTGCTACATTTCTCCTTTTCTGATTTTGATGTTATTACCATAATTTTAGTTTCTACTATATTCAAATTCAAAACCCTAATCTTCATTATTTGGAAATTGGAACATGACATATTAGGCAGAGGGTCTAAAATAAACAAAGCACGATCAAATACAAAATCAGCCCTTAAACTTTCTCTTCCTCTATAAAGTTATTGTTAAAATTAAAATTGGCTTACACCCTTTCTCTCTACTCCTTCCGATTTGACGAAGCTCTAAAACTTTGCTTCCTCTATCAACAGAATCTGCTCCACCATTTCTTGCAAAATTCAAAATTTCTGAGAGAATGCCTGCCAAAAAGAGATCCCTACATCAGAGAAAAACAAAGGGGATTTCCCTTTCGATGAAAGTTTGTTGCATTTCTCCTTTTTCTGATTTTGATGTTATTACCATAATTATAGTTTTTACTATATACAAATTAAAAACCCTAATATTCATTGTTTGAAAATTGAAATTGGACAAATTAGGCAGAGGGTCTAAAATAAATAAAGCATGGTCAAATACACAATCTGCCCTTGGACTTTCTGTTACTCTGTAAAGTTATTGTCAAAATTTAAATTGGCTTACACCGTGTCTTTCTACCCCTTCCAATTTGATGAAGCTATAAACCTTTGCTTCCCCTATAAACAGAATCTGCTCCACCATTTCTAGCAAAATCCCAACTTTCTGAGAGAATGCCTGCCAAAAAGAGATCCCTACATCAGAGAAAAACAAATGGGATTTTCTTTTCGATGAAAGTTTACTGCATTTCTCCTTTTTCTGATTTTGATGTTATTACCATAAGTTTAGTTTCTACTATATTCAAATTCAATACCCTAATCTTCATTGTTTGGAAATTGGAATAGGACAAATTAGGCAGAGTGTCAAAAATAAACAAAGTACGGTCAAATACACAATCAACCCTTAAACTTTCTCTTTCTCTGCAAAGTTATTGTCAAAATTTAAATTGGCTTACACCCTGTCTTTCTACTCCTTCCAATTTGATGAAGCTCTTAAACTTTGCTTCCTCCATCAACGGAACTTGCTCCATCATTTCTAGAGAAATACAATCTCTCTGAGAGAATGCCTGCCAAAAAGAGACCCCTACATTAGAGAAAAATAAATGAGATTTCCCTTTCGATGAAAGTTTGCTGCATTTCTCCTTTTTCATATTTTGATGTTATTACCATAATTTTAGTTTCTACAGTATTCAAATTCAAAACCCTAATCTTTACTGTTTGGAAATTGGAATAGGAGAAATTGGGTAGAGGGTCTAAAATAAATAAAGCACGGTCAAATACACAATTAGCCCTTAAAGTTTATCTTCCTCTGTAAAGTTATTGTTAAAATTAGAATTAGCTTACACCCTGTCTCTCTACTCCTTCCGATTTGACAAGGCTTTAAGACTTTTCTTCCTTTATCAACAGAATATGCTCCACCATTTCTAGCATAATCCAAACTTTCTCTGAGAATGCCTGCCAAAAAGATATCCCTACATCAGAAAAAAATAAATGGGATTTCCCTTTCGATGAAAGTTTGTTGCATTTCTCCTTTTTCTGATTTTGATGTTATTACCATAATTTTAGATTCTACTATATTCAAATTCAAAACACTAATCTTCATTGTTTGGAAATTGGAATAGGACAAATTAGGCAGAGAGTTAAAAATAAATAAAGCACGGTCAAATACACAATCAGCCCTTGGACTTTCTGTTACTTTGTAAAGTTATTATAAAAATTTAAATTGGCTTACACCTTGTCATTCTACCCCTTCCAATTTGATGAAGCTCTAAACCTTTGCTTCCTCTATCAACAGAATCTGCTCCACTATTTCTAGCAAAATCCCTACTTTCTTAGAGAATGCTTGCCGAAAAGAGATCCCTACATCAGAGAAAAACAAATGGGATTTCCTTTTCGATGAAAGTTTGCTACATTTCTCCTTTTCTGATTTTGATGTTATTACCATAAGTTTAGTATCTACTACATTCAAATTCAATACTCTAATCTTCATTGTTTGGAAATTGAAATAGGATAATTTAGGCAAAGGGTCAAAAATAAACAAAGCACGGTCAAATACACAATCAACCCTTAAACTTTCTCTTTCTCTTCAAAGTTATTGTCAAAATTTAAATTGGCTTACACCTTGTCTTTCTACTCCTTCCGATTTGACGAAGCTCTAAAACTTTGATTCCACTATCAACAAAATCTTCACCACCATTTCTAGCATAATCCAAACTTTTTGAGAGAATGCCTGCCAAAAAGAGTTCCCTACATCAGAGAAAAACAAATGGGATTTCCCTTTCGATGAAAGTTTGTTGCATTTCTCTTTTTTCTGATTTTGATGTTATTACCATAATTTTAGTTTCTACTATATTCAAATTTAAAACCCTAATCTTCGTTGTTTGGAAATTGGAATAGGACAAATTAGGCAGAGGGTCTAAAATAAACAAAGCACGGTCAAATATACAATCAGCCCTTGGACTTTCTGTTACTCTGTAAGGTTATTGTCAATATTTAAATTGGCTTACACCTTGTCTTTCTACCCCTTCAAATTTGATGAAGCTCTAAACCTTTGCTTCCTCTATCAAAAGAATCTGCTCCACCATTTCTAGCAAAATCCCAACTTTCTGAGAGAATGCCTGCAAAAAAGATATCCATACATCAGAGAAAAACAAATGGGATTTCCTTTTCGATGAAAGTTTATTGCATTTCTCCTTTTCTTATTTTGATGTTATTATATAAGTTTAGTATCTACTATATTCAAATTCAATACCCTAATCTTCATTATTTGGAAATTGAAATAGGATAATTTAGGCAGAGGGTCAAAAATAAATAAAGCACGGTCAAATACACAATCAACACTTAAACTTTCTCTTTTTCTGCAAAGTTATTGTCAAAATTTAAATTGGCTTACACCCTATTTTTCTACTCCTTCCAATTTGATGAACTCTAAAACTTTGCTTCCTCCATCAACATGCTCCACCATTTCTAGAGAAATACAAACTCTCTGAGAGAATGCCTGCCAAAAAGAGACCCCTACATTAGAGAAAAACAAATGGGATTTCCCTTTCGATGAAAGTTTGCTGCATTTTTCCTTTTTCATATTTTGAAGTTATTACCATAATTTTAGTTTCTACCGTATTTAAATTCAAAACCTTAATCTTCACTGTTTGAAAATTGGAATAGGATAAATTGGGTAGAGGGTCTAAAATAAATAAAGCACAGTCAAATACACAATTAGCCCTTAAACTTTATCTTCCTCTGTAAAGTTATTGTTAAAATTAGAATTAGCTTACACCCTGTCTATCTACTTGTAACGACCCGATCGGTTATTTTGAGTATTACAACCTTGTTTCCCCCATTACTGCTAAAATTGGGCTTTAAAGTTGTTGTGTGACTTGCCGTGGAAAATGGTTCGGGTCCGGTGAGATTTTGGAATGAATTGGAACATCTAGTTCCAAGGTTTAAAGCTTAAGCTAAAATAGTGACCGGATATCGACTTATGTGTAAACGACCCCGGAATAGAATTTCGATGGTTCCAATAGCTCCGTATGGTGATTTTGGACTTAGGAGCGTGCCCGAAAAATTATTTGGAAGTCTGTAGTGGAATTTGGCTTGAATTGCCGAAAGTTGAATTTTGAAAAGTTTGACCGGGGGTTTGACTTTTTGATATCGAGGTTGGAATCATATTTTTGAAATTGGAATAGCTTTGTTATACCATTTATGACTTGTACGCAAAATTTGAGTTCATTCCGGATTGATTTGCTATGTTTCGGCATTTTACCTAGAATGTTCGATGTCGATTCTTCAAGAATATGTGGTATCACATTAAGAAAATGAGCTCCAAATTCAGTTTTGATTGAAGTATTAGATCCGTATTGAAATTACGGAGCCATAGCAAAAAGAATCATTGAATTCGGACATCGTATGAGAGAGTTATGCCTATTTTCGTGTCTGGAACGATTTTTCCGTCGCCGCGAGCGCCCAGGGTAGCGTGGGGCGCTAGACCTGGTGCTGGGAATTTTGGGATACTGGAAACTGCACCACAGGCAGCGTCCCACGCTACCTGTGACGCCCAAAACAACTAAAGGTTTATAAAACGGGGTTCTTGCCATTTTTACTCATTTTTCAGTTTATGGAGCTCGGTTTAGGCGATTTTTGGGCGATTTTCATGGGAAAACATTGGGGTAAGTGTTCCTTATCCTATATTGATTATATTTCATGATTCCATATTCATTTACATCATGAATCCATGAATTTATGGAAGAAAAATCTGATTTTTTGTAAAATCTTCCAAAAATGTAAAATGAAGATTTGAAGGTCAATCCGATGTCGGAATTTTATAATTTTTGTATGGTTGGACTCGTATCGGAACGGGTGTTCATATTTTATAACTTTTGTCGGGTTCCAATACGTGGACCCCACGGGCAATTTTTGAACTAAATTTCGGATTTTTATGAAAAATTAGCATTTTCATATGGAATTGATTCCTATACCTCGTGTTGATTGTATCGAATTATTTTGACTAAGATTCGAGGTGTTCGGAGGCCGAATCACGAGGAAAAGGTTTATTGGAATAAAGAATTTGCTTGGATTGAGGTAAGTAACTCTTCTAATCTTGGAGTTGAGGGTATGAACCCTGAATATATGTATTTTGTGAATTGTTGGGAGGTGACGCACATGCTAGGTGACGGGCGTGTGGGCGTGCACTATAGAAATTGTGACATAATTGTTTATGTGGAATTTTATAGTTAAATAACCTTGGTATTTTTCATGCGGTTTTATGTGTTAAAGAAATTGAGCTGAAAAGCATATTACAAATCATGTTGAGGCTATGTGCCAGTATTATTGGGACCCACAGAGGTCATATTGCTATGAATTATTGTGTTAAATTGAAAATTCATACTCAGTCATATTCATTTCATTGCATATCATAACTCAGTTTTATGACTCTATTTTGATGCATAAAAATGTTTTGGGCCGAATGCCCTATTTTTACTGAGATGCCCGAGTTTCTTGAGAGGTTTATGACTGAGTGAGGCCGAGGGCCTGATTTATGTTTCATATTCATGGGATCGGGCTGCACGCCGCAGCATGTTGCATATTCATGGGATCGGGCTGCACTCCGCAACATGTTTGATATCGGCCGAGGGCCTGATTGGTGAGGATGAGTGTGGATCGGGGCTGCCCGCCTGCAGCATACCTGAGTGAGGCCGAGGGCCTGAATTGTGATGATGAGTGTGGATCGGGGCTGCCCGCCTGCAACATACTTTATTATTATCGCACGTGAGTTGTCCGTACAGATTATAGCGCTTGGGATGAAGGATCCCCTCTGGAGTCTGTACACATCCCCAGTGAGCGCAGGTACCTACTGAGTGCGAGTGCTGAGTGCTGAGTGACTGGGAGGCATGAGTGATTGTGAGGTATGCCCGAGTGGCAAGAGTGATTGTGAGGTATGCCCGAGTGGCAAGAGTGATTGTGAGGTATGCCCGAGTGGCAAGAGTGATTGTGAGGTATGCCCGAGTGGCAAGAGTGATTGTTAGGTATGCCCGAGTGGCAAGAGTGATTGTGAGGTATGCCCGAGTAGCACGAGTGACTGTGAGGTTTTGCCCGAGGGGCTGTATATGAGTAATGTTCTGCCTGAGGGGATGTTTATGATTTTATCATTGAGTTGCATCCCATTGGCATGCACACATGACATACATGCATAGAGATGTATTTTTCCTCATGCTGTACAACATCACATCATTCATGATTTCTCACATTTTTTGACAGATGGGCATAGTGATGCATTTGTTTTACACGGGTTATCCGGAAGGAAAAATGAAACATATTATTTATTATTGAAAATATTTTTGGAGAAATTTATTGTTTTCAAACTATTCATATTATTGGAAACTTCGGCAAACAATTTGGGTTTTTACTGATGTATTTGAAAGAAAGAACTACAATTTTTGAAATCATTATCTGGCTGAGTATTTTATCCCTGAGTTACTTCTGGTATTATTTGCTTTATGTTGTTATGGATTGTTGTGTACTATTGGTTGTGGACCCGACCTTGGTAGAAGCTCGTCATTACTTTCAACCTACGGCTAGGTTTGTTACTTACTAAGTACATGGGGTCGGTTGTACTGATACTACACTTCTGCACATTGCGTGCAGATGTTGGCTGTTGTTGTTGCTGTACTCGATGGTTGCGGGATCTGAAGATGTACCTGCGTTCCTGTTGTAGCTGCCTCTTGTTCAGGGTAGCCTTAGATTTATAAAAGCTCTGTTTATGTATTATTCAAACAGACTATGTATTTATTTTATTTTTGCTTTGTATACTCTATTCGTAGAAGCTCATGATTTGTACTAGCAGTTCTTGGGATTGTATTAGATTCAAATATTTCTTTACTTAATTGCTTTATTTGCTTTATTAATTATTATTGGAATTGGTTAGTCGTTAATTGGCTTACCTAGCGGGCTGGGTTAGGTGCCATCACGACTAATCAGATTTTGGGTCGTGACACAACAAAACGAATACTTTTTTTCATGATGTAGAAAAAAGAATTTTTTTTTATTTCAACAAATCGAGTACTTTTTTTCATGGTGTAGAAAAACGTATTTTCTTTCATTTCAACAAAACGAGTACTTTCTTTTCATGATGTTGAAAAAGTATTTTTTTCATTTCAACAAACTAAATATATTCTTTTCCTGAAATAGAAAAGGTATTTGTTTTTCAAAAAATGAGTACTTTCTTTTCATGATGTAGAAAAAATATTTTCTTCCATTTCACTAAACAAGTACTTTCTTTTATAATGTAGAATTATTTTTTTTATTTCAACAAACTAAGTATTTTCTTTTCCTGAAATCGAAAAACTATTTATTTCAAAAAATGAGTACTTTCTTTTCATGATGTAGAAAATATAATTTCTTTCATTTCAACAAAATGAGTACTTTCTTTTTCTGAAATAGAAAAAGTATTTTCTTTCATTTCAGCAAATTAAGTATTTTTTCACTGAAATAGATTTTTTTTTTCCAACAAAGCGAGTACATTCTTTTCATAATGTAAAAAAAGTATTTTTTTTTTATTTCAACAAACTGAGTAATTTCTTTTAATGCTGTAGAAAAAGTATTTTCATTAATTTTAACAAATTAAGTATTTTCTTTCCTAATGTAGAAAAAATATTTACTTTCCTAATGTAGAAAAAATATTTTCTTTCATGTTAAGAAAACGAGTACTTTCTTTTCATGATGTAGAAAAGATATTTTCTCATTTCAACAAACTGAGTATTTTCTTTTCATGATGTAGAAAAAGTATTTTTTTCATTCAACAAAATGAGTAATTTCCTTTCATGTTGTAAAAAATATACTTTATTTTTCAACAAAATAAAGTATTTGTTTTAGTTATCAAGCTCAAATTTTAACGTTGTTCCTCTGTGAAAAAATAAAGTAGTTGTAACGACCCGACCGGACGTTTTAAGCTCTAGCACGTCCGTTTGGATTTGAAAAAAAATGCCTATTTTTCTGAAACTGTGAACGGACTGAGCCTTTTATTTATGAGATACTCTTTTGTTACGTGTACTATGTTGTTATGAACTCTTGTGGAATATTGGTATTGGGCCCGACCTTTCTATTAGCTCGTCACTACTTTTTGTCACGACCCCAAATTCCCTCCGTAGGATGTCGTGATGGCACCTAGTCTCTAAGACTAGGTAAGCCTATCAATGCAGAATAATAATAAATATCTGAAATAAATAAACTACAATTCAAACAATTTCAACTCCCAAAACCCGGTAGAAATAAGTTACAAGCTTCTAAGAATTTATTCTCAATGTCTCTATATGTCAAGGTCTAGATAAAATATAAGGAAGCAACATAAAATGATAGAAGGGGACTCCGGAGTCTGCGGACGCTGGCAGATATACCTCGAAGTCTCCGTGCGCAGGTAACTCAATGACGTCTAGGCTGGTAAAATGTACCTGGATCTGCACAAAAAGATATGCAGAAGCTTAGTATGAGTACACCACAGCGGTACCCAGTAAGTGCCAAGCCTAACCTCGGTAGAGTAGTGACGAGGTCACGTGAGGCCCTACTGGAATATAATAATGGCATGGTAAAATGTTTATCAATGTAGTAAAATAAAATGATATTGAAAATGAATCAAATAGTATGTCACATTTAATGACACCAAATAATTGCAAATAATATCTCGTGGAAATCAAAACAGAATTTCCTTCAACTTTATGAAAATCACAATAATAATCAAAGGCAACTACGGCAATAAATCAATATCAACAAGGGCACTCCCGAGGTACCGCCTCGTAGTCCCAAATCATAAATAAATTCACAATATCTCATTTCCTTATATCACCGCGGGAGCCTTCACAATTTATTTAAAGAAAATATTTTTCCCGAAATAGCATCCCGCGTTTTAGCCACCCTTATCACGCCGCATGACTTCTAGTAGTTTCCCTACTAGCCACGCGTATCAAGCTACCCTTATCTCACCGCATGCGTTTCAACACCCAGACCTTATACCACCGCATGCGTATCAATATCACAATATATCACAATTTGCACCTCAAGTGCTCAAATAATTTAACTTGTCAAAATAATTCAACAACAATATTTTTCCACAATAAAGAGCTCACGGCTCATGCCAAAATAAATCATCAATAATAGTTTGCCACAATAAAGAGCTCACGGCTCATGCCAAAATAAATCATCAATAATAGTTTTTCACAATAAAGAGCTCACAGCTCATGTCAAAATAATTCATCAATAATATTCTTCCACAATAAAGAGCTCACGGTTCCCTCACAATGAGTATAAAAATATTCAGGAGTAAATAATTTAGGAAAATAATATTTCAAAATCTTTACTACGTTGCTTCAATATCAAGTTTAAAAATATCAAATACTTCATATTAATAATATTTAATTTAAAAAAAATCAACCTTCAAATAATGCACAGAATAAAAGAAACCAAGTTTCAACTAAACAGGTAAAACAATTAGTAAGAAAAGATCAAACAAATTTGAATTATATATCTCACATCAATGATGAAGAATATAACAAGATAAAATAATTTAATAAATGCGCAACAGTGATCTACACAATTTAAAAATATAATCTTTCGCAAATTAACCCGTGTACACACTCGTCACCTCGTGCACACGACTTTCAACACATTTTAATAATCACATCAATACCAATTCTAGGGGAAATTTCCCTCACACAAGGTTAGACAAGTCACTTACCTCGACTTGCTCCAATTTAACCAAGTATTATGCTTTTTCCTCGAATTCCCGACTCCAATCGACTCGTATCTAGTCATAATTAATTCGATACAATCAACAAAAATTATAGTAATCACTTTCATAAGAAAATATTACATTTTCATTAAAATTCGAAATTAGTTCAAAATTTGCCCGTGGGGCCCACATCTCGGAATCCGGCGAAACTTATAAAATCCGACAACCCATTCAATTACGAGTCCACCCATACCAATTTTACCAAAATCCGATAACAACTCGACCTCCAAATCTTAAATTTTCGTTTTTGGAAGATTTTGCAAAAATCTTGATTTTTCATCCATAAATTCATGGATTCATGATGTAAATGAGTATGGAATCATGAAATATAATCAATATAGGATAAGGAACACTTACCCCAATGTTTTTCCGTGAAAATCGCCCAAGAACCGTGCTCCAAAAATCCAAAACGATTTGTACTACCAGTTCTTGGGGAGATGTATCGGTTTTAGATATTTTCTTTTAATTAATTTCATTGGAATTGGATAGTTGGAAATTGGCTTACCTAACAGGTTGGGTTAGGTGCCATCACGACCAGTGGAATTTTTGGTCGCGACACTACTCCTTCCAATTTGATGAAACTCTAAAACTTTGCTTCCTCTATCAACAAAATCTGCTCTACCATTTCTAGCAAAATCCAAACTCTCTAAGAGAATGCCTGCCAAATAGAGGTCCCTACATGAGAGAAAAACAAATGGGATTTCCCTTTCGATGAAAGTTTGTTACATTTCTCTTTTTTTTCTAATTTTGATGTTATTACAATAATTTTAGTTTTTACAGTATTCAAATTCAAAACCCTAATCTTCACTGTTTGAAAATTGGAATAGGACAAATTAGGTAGAGGGTCTAAAATAAACAAAGCACAGTCAAATACACAATTAGTCCGTGGATTTCTGTTACTTTGTAAAGTTATTGTTAAAATTATAATTGGCTTACACCCTGTCTCTCTACACCTTCCAATTTGATGAAGCTCTAAAACTTTGCTTCCTCTATCAACAAAATCTGCTCCACCATTTCTAGCATAATCCAAACTTTCTTAGAGAATGCGTGCCAAAAAGAGATCCTTACATCAGAGAAAAACAAATGGGATTTCCCTTTCGATGAAAGTTTGTTGCATTTCTCTTTTTTTCTTATTTTGATGTTATTACTATAATTTTAGTTTCTACTATATTCAAATTCAAAACCCTAATCTTCATTGTTTGAAAATTGGAATAGAACAAATTAGGCAGAGGGTCTAAAATAAACAAAGCACGGTCAAATATACAATCAGACTTGGACTTTCTGTTACTCTGTAAATTTATTATCAATATTTAAATTGGCTTACACCTTGTCTTTATACCCCTTCCAATTTGATGAAGCTCTAAACCTTTGCTTCCTCTATCAACAGAATCTACTCCACCATTTCTAGCTAAATCCCAACCTTCTGAGAGAATGCCTGGCAAAAAGAGATCCCTACATCAGAGAAAAACAAATGGAATTTCCTTTTCGATGAAAGTTTGTTGTATTTCTCCTTTTCTGATTTTGATATTATTACCATAAGTTTAATATCTACTATATTCAAATTCAATACCCTAATCTTTATTGTTTGGAAATTGGAATAGGATAATTTAGGCAGAGGGTAATAAATAAATAAATAACGGTCAAATACACAATAAACACTTAAACTTTCTCTTTCTCTCCAAAGTTATTGTCAAAATATAAATTGGCTTACACCCTGTCTTTCTACTCCTTCCAATTTGATGAACTCTAAAACTTTGCTTCCTCCATCAACGGAACCTCCTCCACCATTTCTAGAGAAATACAAACTCTCTGAGAAAATGCCTGCCAAAAAGAGACCCCTACATTAGAGAAAAATAAATGGGATTTTCCTTTCGGAGAAAGTTTGCTGCATTTCTCCTTTTTTATATTTTGATGTTATTACTATAATTTTAGTTTCTACCGTATTCAAATTCAAAACCCTAATCTTCACTATTTGAAAATTAAAATAGGACAAATTGGGTAGAGGGTCTAAAATAAATAAAGCACGGTCAAATACACAATTAGCCCTTAAACTTTATCTTCCTCTGTAAAGTTATTGTTAAAATTAGAATTGGCTTACACCCTATCTCTCTACTCCTTCCAATTTGATGAAGCTCTAAAACCTTGTTTCCTCTATCAACAAAATCTACTCTACCATTTCTAGCAAAATCCAAACTCTCTAAGAGGTAAGCCAATTAACCACTAAACTATTCTAATATTAATTAATAAAGCAATTAAGTAAAAAAATATCTAAATCTAATACATTCCCAAGAACTGGTAGTATAAATCATGAGCTTCTAAGAATAGAGTTTACAAAGCGCAAATGAAATAAATATATAGTCTGTTTGAAAAGTACATAAAATGAGTTTCACAAATCTAAAGCTACCACGAACAAGAGGCAGCTACAGCCGGGACGCAGGTACATCTTCAATCCATCTCCCATCGAACACAGCAACATCAACAGCCAACATCTGCACGCAAGGTGCAGAAGTGTAGTATGAGTACAACCGACCCCATGTACTCAATAAGTAACAAACCTAACCTCATGTTAAAAGTAGTGACGAGCTAATAGAAAGGTCGGGCCCAATACCAATATTCCACAATAGTTCATAACAGCATAGTACACGTAACAAAAGAGTATCTCATAAATAAAAGGCTCAGTCCGTTCACAGTTTCAGAAAAATAGGCATTTCTTTTCAAATCCAAACGGACGTGCTAGAGCTTAAAACGTCTGGTCGGGTCGCTACAACTACTTTATTTTTTCACAGAGGAACAACGTTAAAATTTAAGCTTGATAACTAAAAAAAATACTTTATTTTGTTGAAAAATAAAGTATATTTTTTACAACATGAAAGGAAATTACTCATTTTGTTGAATGAAAAAAATACTTTTTCTGCATCATGAAAAGAAAATACTCAATTTGTTGAAATGAGAAAATATCTTTTCTACATCATGAAAAGAAAGTACTCGTTTTCTTAACATGAAAGAAAATATTTTTTCTACATTAGGAAAGTAAATATTTTTTCTACATTAGGAAAGAAAATACTTAGTTTGTTAAAATTAATGAAAATACTTTTTCTACAGCATGAAAAGAAAGTACTCTCTTTGTTGAAATGAAAAAAAAAATACTTTTTTTACATCATGAAAAGAATGTACTCGCTTTGTTGAAAAAAAAATCTATTTCAGTGAAAAAATACTTAATTTGCTGAAATGAAAGAAAATACTTTTTCTATTTCAGGAAAAGAAAGTACTCATTTTGTTGAAATGAAAGAAATTATTTTTTCTACGTCATGAAAAGAAAGTACTCATTTTTTTGAAATAAATACTTTTTCGATTTCAGGAAAAGAAAATACTTAGTTTGTTGAAAAAAAAATAAATTCTACATTATAAAAGAAAGTACTTGTTTTAGTGAAATGGAAGAAAATATTTTTTCTACATCAAGAAAAGAAAGTACTCATTTTTTGAAAAAAAATACCTTTTCTATTTCAGGAAAAGAAAATATTTAGTTTGTTGAAATGAAAAAAATATTTTTTCTACATCATGAAAAGAAAGTACTCGTTTTGTTGAAATGAAAGAAAATACGTTTTTCTACACCATGAAAAAAAGTACTCGATTTGTTGAAATAAAAAAAATACTTTTTTCTACATCATGAAAAAAAAGTATTCGTTTTGTTATGTCACGACCCAAAATCCGGTTAGTTGTGATGGCACCTAACCCAACCCGCAAGGTAAGCCAATTAACGACTAACCAATTCCAATAATAATTAATATAGCAATTAAGTTAAGAAATATCTAAATCTAATACATTCCCAAGAACTGGTAGTACAAATCATGAGCTTCTAAGAATAGAGTTTACAAAGCGCAAATGAAATAAATACATAGTCTATTTGAATAGTACATAAACAGAGTTTTACAGATCTAAAGCTACCACGAACAAGAGGCAGCTACAGCCGGGACGCAGGTACATCTTCAATCCAGCTCCCATCGAACACAGCAACATCAGCAGCCAATATCTGCACGCAAGGTGCAGAAGTGTAGTATGAGTACAACCGACCCCATGTACTCAATAAGTAACAAACCTAACCTCATGTTAAAAGTGTGATGACCCAAAATATCATCTTTAAATTTAATAATTAATTCTGTATTCTAAGACCTCGAAAAATACTATTTATCATTACTCTACTTGCGTGTGCAGTCCGTAAAACTTTTCCGGAAAGTTTTCAGGTGAAAAATGGATTAAAATGTGAATTAGAGCTTTAAAACTAAACTAAGTTGACTTTGGTCAACATTTTGAGCAAACGGATTTGGATCAGTGTTTTGATAATTTTGATAGGTCCGTATCGTGATTTGGGACTTAGGCGTATGCCCGGAATCAAATTCCGAGGTCCCTAGATCGAGATATGGAATTTTGATGAAAAATTATAAGTTTAAGTTCAAATAGTGACCGGATGTCAAATTATGTGCAAATGACCCCGGAATAGAATTTTGAAGATTACAACAGCTCCGTATGGTGATTTTGGACTTAGGAGCGTGATCGGAATTTTATTTGGAAGTCCGTAGTAGAATTAGGCTTGAAATGCCGAAAGTTGAATTTTTGGGAAGTTTGACCGAGAGGTTGACTTTTTGATATCGAGGTCGAAATCCGATTCTGAAAATTTTCATAGCTCAGTTATGTCATTTATGACTTGTGTGCAAAATTTGAAGTCATTCTGAATTGATTTGATGTGTTTCGACACAAGATATAGAATTTGAAAGTTCAAAGTTCATTGATTTTGATTTGAGGTGTGATTCGTCGTTTTGATGTTGTTTGATGTAGTTTGAAGCCTCGACTAAGTTCGTATGGTATTTTGGGACATGTTGGAATAATTGGTTAAGGTCCCGAGGGTCTCGGATGGATTTCGGAAGGTAAACGGAATGGATTTCGGACAAAGTGCTGGAAATTTCTGTTTGCAGCAGAAATTTCTGTTGCAGAAATTCCGTACATGGAGCCAAGTTTGGAAGCTTATATATCGCAATGCATAAGGAATCAGAAACTGTGCAAAACATGAAAGTTGTAGTCGTTGGATTATAGGTTCCAGAAAGTTAAACTATGCATTAGTTGGACATTTGTACAAAAAGTTATGATGGATTGAATGGAAGCTGGTAGAGCAGTTTCGCCAGAAATTTCGCCAGAAATTCTGATTCATGCAGCCGACTTTGGGAGCCAATATCTCGCAATGTATAAGAAATCAGAATAATTGCAAAACATAAAAGTTGTAGTCGGTGGATTCTAGTTTCCTGAAAGGTAAACCATTTATCATTTGGATATTTGTACATAAAGTTATGATCAATTGAAGTAAGACTAATAGAGCTGTTTCTGGTGGACTTTTAGTGACGAAAAATGGACTTTTAGTGACGGATTGGCAGAAACTTAAGGACCAAAAATGGTCATTTCATTCATTTCGTTTTGGATTTTTGGAGCACGGTTCTTGGGCGATTTTCACGGAAAAACATTGGGGTAAGTGTTCCTTATCCTATATTGATTATATTTCATGATTCCATACTCATTTACATCATGAATCCGTGAATTTATGGATGAAAAATCAAGATTTTTGCAAAATCTTCCAAAAACGAAAATTTAAGATTTGGAGGTCGAGTTGTTATCGGATTTTGGTAAAATTGGTATGGGTGGACTCGTAATTGAATGGGTTGTCGGATTTTATAAGTTTCGCCGGATTCCGAGATGTGGGCCCCACGGGCAAATTTTGAACTAATTTCGAATTTTAATGAAAATGTAATATTTTCTTATGAAAGTGATTACTATAATTTTTGTTGATTGTATCGAATTAATTATGACTAGATACGAGTCGATTGGAGTCGGGAATTCGAGGAAAA
The DNA here is from genome assembly GCF_000715075.1 of Nicotiana tabacum. Classification (NCBI taxonomy): domain Eukaryota; kingdom Viridiplantae; phylum Streptophyta; class Magnoliopsida; order Solanales; family Solanaceae; genus Nicotiana; species Nicotiana tabacum. Next base: position 48,540,316 of record NC_134091.1, read on the forward strand.
AGCATAATACTTGGTTAAATTGGAGCAAGTCGAGGTAAGTGACTTGTCTAACCTTGTGTGAGGGAAATTTTCCCTAGAATTGGTATTGATGTGATTATTAAAATGTGTTGAAAGTCGTGTGCACGAGGTGACGAGTGTGTACACGGGTTAATTTGCGAAAGATTATATTTTTAAATTGTGTAGATCACTGTTGCGCATTTATTAAATTATTTTATCTTGTTATATTCTTCATCATTGATGTGAGATATATAATTCAAATTTGTTTGATCTTTTCTTACTAATTGTTTTACCTGTTTAGTTGAAACTTGGTTTCTTTTATTCTGTGCATTATTTGAAGGTTGATTTTTTTTAAATTAAATATTATTAATATGAAGTATTTGATATTTTTAAACTTGATATTGAAGCAACGTAGTAAAGATTTTGAAATATTATTTTCCTAAATTATTTACTCCTGAATATTTTTATACTCATTGTGAGGGAACCGTGAGCTCTTTATTGTGGAAGAATATTATTGATGAATTATTTTGACATGAGCTGTGAGCTCTTTATTGTGAAAAATTATTATTGATGATTTATTTTGGCATGAGCCGTGAGCTCTTTATTGTGGCAAACTATTATTGATGATTTATTTTGGCATGAGCCGTGAGCTCTTTATTGTGGAAAAATATTGTTGTTGAATTATTTTGACAAGTTAAATTATTTGAGCACTTGAGGTGCAAATTGTGATATATTGTGATATTGATACGCATGCGGTGGTATAAGGTCTGGGTGTTGAAACGCATGCGGTGAGATAAGGGTAGCTTGATACGCGTGGCTAGTAGGGAAACTACTAGAAGTCATGCGGCGTGATAAGGGTGGCTAAAACGCGGGATGCTATTTCGGGAAAAATATTTTCTTTAAATAAATTGTGAAGGCTCCCGCGGTGATATAAGGAAATGAGATATTGTGAATTTATTTATGATTTGGGACTACGAGGCGGTACCTCGGGAGTGCCCTTGTTGATATTGATTTATTGCCGTAGTTGCCTTTGATTATTATTGTGATTTTCATAAAGTTGAAGGAAATTCTGTTTTGATTTCCACGAGATATTATTTGCAATTATTTGGTGTCATTAAATGTGACATACTATTTGATTCATTTTCAATATCATTTTATTTTACTACATTGATAAACATTTTACCATGCCATTATTATATTCCAGTAGGGCCTCACGTGACCTCGTCACTACTCTACCGAGGTTAGGCTTGGCACTTACTGGGTACCGCTGTGGTGTACTCATACTAAGCTTCTGCATATCTTTTTGTGCAGATCCAGGTACATTTTACCAGCCTAGACGTCATTGAGTTACCTGCGCACGGAGACTTCGAGGTATATCTGCCAGCGTCCGCAGACTCCGGAGTCCCCTTCTATCATTTTATGTTGCTTCCTTATATTTTATCTAGACCTTGACATATAGAGACATTGAGAATAAATTCTTAGAAGCTTGTAACTTATTTCTACCGGGTTTTGGGAGTTGAAATTGTTTGAATTGTAGTTTATTTATTTCAGATATTTATTATTATTCTGCATTGATAGGCTTACCTAGTCTTAGAGACTAGGTGCCATCACGACATCCTACGGAGGGAATTTGGGGTCGTGACAAAAAGTAGTGACGAGCTAATAGAAAGGTCGGGCCCAATACCAATATTCCACAAGAGTTCATAACAGCATAGTACACGTAACAAAAGAGTATCTCATAAATAAAAGGCTCAGTCCGTTCACAGTTTCAAAAAAATAGGCATTTTTTTTCAAATCCAAACGGACGTGCTAGAGCTTAAAACGTCCGGTCGGGTCGTTACAACTACTTTATTTTTTCACAGAGGAACAACGTTAAAATTTGAGCTTGATAACTAAAACAAATACTTTATTTTGTTGAAAAATAAAGTATATTTTTTACAACATGAAAGGAAATTACTCATTTTGTTGAATGAAAAAAATACTTTTTCTACATCATGAAAAGAAAATACTCAGTTTGTTGAAATGAGAAAATATCTTTTCTACATCATGAAAAGAAAGTACTCGTTTTCTTAACATGAAAGAAAATATTTTTTCTACATTAGGAAAGTAAATATTTTTTCTACATTAGGAAAGAAAATACTTAATTTGTTAAAATTAATGAAAATACTTTTTCTACAGCATTAAAAGAAATTACTCAGTTTGTTGAAATAAAAAAAAAATACTTTTTTTACATTATGAAAAGAATGTACTCGCTTTGTTGGAAAAAAAAAATCTATTTCAGTGAAAAAATACTTAATTTGCTGAAATGAAAGAAAATACTTTTTCTATTTCAGAAAAAGAAAGTACTCATTTTGTTGAAATGAAAGAAATTATATTTTCTACATCATGAAAAGAAAGTACTCATTTTTTGAAATAAATAGTTTTTCGATTTCAGGAAAAGAAAATACTTAGTTTGTTGAAATAAAAAAAATAATTCTACATTATAAAAGAAAGTACTTGTTTAGTGAAATGGAAGAAAATATTTTTTCTACATCATGAAAAGAAAGTACTCATTTTTTGAAAAACAAATACCTTTTCTATTTCAGGAAAAGAATATATTTAGTTTGTTGAAATGAAAAAAATACTTTTTCAACATCATGAAAAGAAAGTACTCGTTTTGTTGAAATGAAAGAAAATACGTTTTTCTACACCATGAAAAAAAGTACTCGATTTGTTGAAATAAAAAAAAATTCTTTTTTCTACATCATGAAAAAAAGTATTCGTTTTGTTGTGTCACGACCCAAAATCTGATTAGTCGTGATGGCACCTAACCCAGCCCGCTAGGTAAGCCAATTAACGACTAACCAATTTCAATAATAATTAATAAAGCAAATAAAGCAATTAAGTAAAGAAATATCTGAATCTAATACAATCCCAAGAACTGCTAGTACAAATCATGAGCTTCTAAGAATAGAGTTTACAAAGCATAAATAAAATAAATACATAGTCTATTTGAATAGTACATAAACAGAGTTTTACAGATCTAAAGCTACCACGAACAAGAGGCAGCTACAGCCGGGACGCAGGTACATCTTCAATCCAGCTCCCATCGAACACAGCAACATCAGCAGCCAACATCTGCACGCAAGGTGCAGAAGTGTAGTATGAGTACAACCGACCCCATGTACTCAATAAGTAACAAACTTAACCTCATGTTAAAAGTAGTGACGAGCTAACAGAAAGGTCGGGGCCCAATACCAATATTCCACAAGAGTTCATAATAGCATAGTACACGAAACAAAAGAGTATCTCATAAATAAAAGGCTCAGTCCGTTCACAGTTCCAGAAAAATAGGCATTTTTTTTCAAATCCAAACGGACGTGCTAGAGCTTAAAATGTCCGATCGGGTCGTTACAACTACTTTATTTTTTCACACAGGAATAACGTTAAAATTTGAGCTTGATAACTAAAAAAAATACTTTATTTTGTTGAAAAATAAAGTATATTTTCTACAACATGATAGGAAATTACTCATTTTGTTGAATGAAAAAAATACTTTTTCTACATCATGAAAAGAAAATACTCAGTTTGTTGAAATAAGAAAATATCTTTTCTACATCATGAAAAGAAAGTACTCGTTTTGTTAACATGAAAGAAAATATTTTTTCTACATCAGGAAAGTAAATATTTTTTCTACATTAGGAAAGAAAATATTTAGTTTGTTAAAATTAATGAAAATACTTTTTCTACAGCATGAAAAGAAAGTACTCTTTTTGTTGAAATGAAAAAAAAATACTTTTTTTACATCATGAAAAGAAAGTACTCGCTTTGTTGAAAAAAAATATTTTTTCTATTTCAGTGAAAAAATACTTAATTTGCTGAAATGAAAGAAAATACTTTTTCTATTTCATGAAAAGAAAGTACTCATTTTGTTGAAATGAAAGAAATTATATTTTCTACATCATGAAAAGAAAGTACTCATTTTTTGAAATAAATACTTTTTCGATTTCAGGAAAAGAAAATACTTAGTTTGTTGAAATAAAAAAATAATTCTACATTATAAAAGAAAGTACTTGTTTTAGTGAAATGGAAGAAAATATTTTTTCTACATCATGAAAAGAAAGTACTCATTTTTTGAAAAACAAATACCTTTTCTATTTCAGGAAAAGAAAATATTTAGTTTGTTGAAATGAAAAAAATACTTTTTCTACATCATGAAAAAAAGTACTCGTTTTGTTGAAATGAAAGAAAATACGTTTTTCTACACCATGAAAAAAAGTACTCGATTTGTTGAAATAAAAAATACTTTTTTCTACATCATGAAAAAAAAGTATTCGTTTTGTTGTGTCACGACCCAAAATCCAATTAGTCGTGATGGCACCTAACCCAGCTCGCTAGGTAAGCCAATTAACGACTAACCAATTCCAATAATAATTAATAAAGCAATTAAGTAAAGAAATATCTGAATCTAATACAATCCCAAGAACTGGTAGTACAAATCATGAGCTTCTAAGAATAGAGTTTACAAAGCGCAAATAAAATAAATACATAGTCTGTTTGAATAGTACATAAACAGAGTTTTACAGATCTAAAGCTACCACGAACAAGAGGCAGCTACAGCCGGGACGCAGGTACATCTTCAATCCAGCTCCCATCGAACACAGCAACATCAGCAGCCAACATCTACACGCAAGGTGCAGAAGTGTAGTATGAGTACAACCGACCCCATGTACTCAATAAGTAACAAACCTAACCTCATGTTAAAAGTAGTGACGAGCTAACAGAAAGGTCGGGCCCAATACCAATATTCCACAAGAGTTCATAATAGCATAGTACACGTAATAAAAGAGTATCTCATAAATAAAAGGCTCAGTCCGTTCACAGTTCCAGAAAAATAGGCATTTCTTTTGAAATCCAAACGGACGTGCTAGAGCTTAAAATATCCGGTCGGGTCGTTACAACTACTTTATTTTTTCACACAGGAACTACGTTAAAATTTGAGCTTGATAACTAAAAAAAATACTTTATTTTGTTGAAAAATAAAGTATATTTTCTACAACATGAAAGGAAATTACTCATTTTATTGAATGAAAAAAATACTTTTTCTATATCATGAAAAGAAAATACTCAGTTTGTTGAAATGAGAAAATATCTTTTCTACATCATGAAAAGAAAGTACTTGTTTTGTTAACATGAAAGAAAATATTTTTTCTACATCAGAAAAGTAAATATTTTTTCTACATTAGGAAAGAAAATACTTAGTTTGTTAAAATTAATGAAAATACTTTTTCTACAGCATGAAAAGAAAGTACTCACTTTGTTGAAATGAAAAAAAAAATACTTTTTTACATAATGAAAAGAAAGTACTCGCTTTGTTGAAAAAAAATATTTTTTCTATTTCAGTGAAAAAATACTTAATTTGCTGAAATGAAAGAAAATACTTTTTCTTTTTTAGGAAAAGAAAGTACTCATTTTGTTGTAATGAAAGAAATTATTTTTTCTACATCATGAAAAGAAAGTACTCATTTTTTGAAATAAATACTTTTTCGATTTCAGGAAAAGAAAATACTTAGTTTGTTGAAATAAAAAAATAATTCTACATTATAAAAGAAAGTACTTGTTTTAGTGAAATGGAAGAAAATATTTTTTCTACATCATGAAAAGAAAGTACTCATCTTTTGAAAAAAAAAATACCTTTTCTATTTCAGGAAAAGAAAATATTTAGTTTGTTGAAATGAAAAAAATACTTTTTCTACATCATGAAAAGAAAGTGCTCATTTTGTTGAAATGAAAGAAAATACGTTTTTCTACACCAGAAAAAAAAGTACTCGATTTGTTGAAATAAAAAAAAAATACTTTTTTCTACATCATGAAAAAAAGTATTCGTTTTGTTGTGTCACGACCCAAAATCCGGTTAGTCGTGATGGCACCTAACCCAACCCGCTAGGTAAGACAATTAACCACAAACCAATTTCAATAATAATTAATAAAGCAATTAAGTAAAAAAATATCTGAATCTAATACATTCCCAAGAACTGGTAGTACAAATCATGAGCTTCTAAGAATAGAGTTTATAAAGCACAAATGAAATAACTACATAGTCTGTTTGAATAGTACATAAATAGAGTTTTACAGATCTAAAGCTACCACGAACAAGAGGCAGCTACAGCCGGAACGCAGGTACATTTTCAATCCAGCTCCCATCGAACACAGCAACATCAGCAGCCAACATCTGCACGCAAGGTGCAGAAGTGTAGTATGAGTACAACCGACCCCATGTACTCAATAAGTAACAAACCTAACCTCATGTTAAAAGTAGTGACGAGCTAACAGAAAGGTCGGGCCCAATACCAATATTCCACAAGAGTTCATAACAGCATAGTACACGTAACAAAAGAGTATCTCATAAATAAAAGGCTCAGTCCGTTCACAAATCCAGAAAAATAGGCATTTCTTTTCAAATCCAAACGGGCGTGCTAGAGCTTAAAACGTCCGGTCGGACCGTTACAACTATTTTATTTTTTCACACAGGAACAACGTTAAAATTTGAGCTTGATAACTAAAAAAAATACTTTATTTTGTTGAAAAATAAAGTATATTTTCTACAACATGAAAGGAAATCACTCATTTTGTTGAATGAAAAAAATACTTTTTCTACATCATGAAAAAAAAATACTCAGTTTGTTGAAATGAGAAAATATTTTTTCTATATAAGGAAAGTAAATATTTTTTCTACATTAGGAAAAAAAATACTTAGTTTGTTAAAATTAATAAAAATACTTTTTCTACAGCATGAAAATAAAGTACTCTCTTTGTTGAAATGAAAAATGCTATATCGCTGCAGCGTGCAGCCCGATCCCTTAAAATGTAATCCATATAACATATTGCGGCATGCAGCCCGATCCCAAAATATCAATATAACATGTTGCGGCATGCAGCCCGATCCTAAAATATCAATATAACATGTTGCGGCATGCAGCCCGATCCCAAAATAGCAATATAACATGTTGTGGCGTGTAGACCGATCCCAAAATATCAATCTCACTCAGGCCCTCGGCCTCACTCAGTCATCACTCTCCAGTCTCACTCACAGGCTCACAATGCCATAAAACTAGCCCGACAACAATGATATGATGTATCAATAAATAACTGAGACTGAGATATGATATGAATGCATGAATATGACTGAGTACAAAATATCAATAAAATCAGTGAGATAATAGTAAGAAACGACCACTATGAGCCCAAACAATATCGGCAAAAATGCCTAAACATGATATCTAGCATGATTGACAGCTTAACTACTTTATCACATGATGAAAATACGGATATCAACAAAGTAGGACCACTATACAGTGCCATGGAAATAACAGTCCCAATTCACATTGTGCACGCCCACACGCCTGTTACGTAGCATGTGCATCACCTCGATACCAATCACATAACATGTATTTCGGGGCTTCATACCCTCAACTCTAAGATTAGAAGAGTTACTTACCTCGAACAAGCCAATTTCAATGCCGAGCAAGCCAAGCGGTGCTCTAAAGATGCCATCACGTGTGTTCCGACCTCCTAACGGCTCGAAACTAACCAAAAAGAACTCAAATACATCAAACAATGCTAAAGGAACCAATCCCGATCGAAATAGATCAAATCTTGAATCAAAATCCATACCCGAGCCCGCACCTCGAAACCCGACAAAATATATAAAATCCGATAACTCATTAAATTATGAGTCCAACCACACTAGTTTCACTCGAATATGACTCCAATTCGATGTCCAAAACTCAAAATTTCATATTATGAAACTTTAGGCCAAACCCCCCAATTATCCTCTTTAAAATTCATAATTCAATTATCAAAAACGAAGATATATTCATGAAATATAACCAAAACTGAGTAGAGAACACTTACCCCAATTCATATGGTGAAAATTTCTTCAAGAATCGCCTCAATCCGAGCTCTATAGCACCCAAAATGTAAAAATATCTGAAACCTTCGAAATAGAGTACTATATACACTGCCCAGACGTCCTCTTTCGCGAACGAGGGATAACCATCGCGTTCACGATGAATAATAATCACACTGCCACAAAAGTCTATATGCGTTCGCGATGTACCCCGTGCGAACGCGACGAACACTGCTGCCAAAGCTTTGCGAACGCGACTAACCTTACGCGATCGCATAGAAGAACGCTCAAATTCCCAGCTGCCAACTTCAACACTACGCAAACGCGATCCTCTATACGCGAACGCGAAGAGGACTTTCCCCAACTCTACACGAACGCGAGACATACTTCGCGATCGCGAAGAACAATTTGTTGCTGCCATCAAAATACACTACGCGTTCCCGACACTTGCCACACGAACGCGATGAAGAACTGAGACACCAGAAAATAGCAGAACACATCAGTGTAAACATGAAGGAAAATGATCTGAAATCAATCTGAAACACGCCCAAGCTCCCTAGTTGAGAATCATTCTTCCAAATCAGTCCCGAATAACCTGAAAACCAACACCGATGATTCACACAAATCACAATACATCATACGGAACTACTCACGCCCATAAACTACCGAGCGAAGTGCAAATACTCAAAATGACCGGTTGGGTCGTTATATGTTGAAATGAAAGAAAATACTTTTACTATATCATGAAAAGAATATACTAATTTTTTATTAAAAAAATACTCTATCTACAACATGAAAAGAAAGTACACTTAATAATAGTTCTATTTAGGGTGGATGGTGGGCGAGGTTAGGGTGGGTGGGGTGTGATTGGGAGGAGGGGGTTGGGGTCATTTGGGGGTGAGGGTGGGTTGCTGCTATGAGGAATAAGGTGGAGAAGGTTGAAAAAGAGTTTTGGAATATGATTTCCCTCCTTTTGATAGGGAAAATATTTTCCTCTAATTGTGAGTTGATGAGGAAAATATTTTTCAAAATATTTAAGTCAATCAAACATGAAAAAATTGGGTTTTCCTTCGTACCAAACACACCCAAATTGTATATAGATTTTCTTTAAATTTACATAGCTGTGAAGGTAAGTGTAACAAGAGAACTTTGGATTTGATGCAGTTCCACGTTTTTTGTTTTGCTACAACACTCTTTTTCCCATCAAATATCGGTAAAGAGATCACTTAATCTAAAGAAGCCATATGTTGTGACTTTGACTTCAAATATAGCTAGTATGATACTAAATCAGACTTCTAATCATAGAATAATACGAATCCTATTTGAAGTTGTCTTTAATAGAAGAATTTGAATCCTTGTGAGTATCCACAATAAATTTTAAATATTACATTTTTATCCAATATGGAATAATCTCTTTTAAAAAAATAATTTAATTTTAAGGGTATAAAAATCTATCAATTTTTTAGGAATATTTTTGTTGTTCAATATTTAGCGTGAAAGTTTCGTATTTATATATATATATTAAATCACAACTAAAAAAGAATCTAAGCTCAATTAACAAATAGTTGTAAAGCACAAAGTATAGAATCTTATTTCAAAGCACAATTAACAAATAGATTGTCCTCTTCATTCTATACTTTACCTCGGCCATATAATGTTAAATTTTTATTATTCTATATGTTGCTCAATTTTGACAAGATGGGTTGCTACGATGGTAAGTGCCCTCCACTTCCAACCAAGAGGTTGTGAGTTCGAGTCACCCCAAGAGTAAGGTGAGAGTTCTTGGAGGGAAGGATGCCGAGGGTCTATTGGAAACAGCCTCTCTACCCGAGGGTAGGGGTAAGGTCTGCGTACACACTTCCCCAGACCCTACTAGTGGGATTATACTGGGTTGTTGTTATTGTTGTTATTGTTGTATATGTTGCTCAATTAACGTAAGCTCATAACTAACATTTAATAAAGAACAATTTGTATATGTGGACAAGTTACTTGATGGACGTACCGAATTAAATTGTAGCTTCTATAAATTAGTCCTCTCTTCACCTATTAGGGTTACTGCATATTCTCTACACGTATTCCTTCGATGACGACTGTGGTAATATAAGGCTATGATAAGGAAGTAGAAACTAGTTTTAGGCTAATGCTTCCGCTCTCTATGATTATGTCGTCCGCTTCAGATATGTTTTTCTTAAGGCCCTTTGTACGTAAGATTATCGTATAGGGTAAAATATACTATGCTACGTGACCGCCCAAAAGAGGGACACGTGGAACCTAAGACGGGGGATAGCCAAAACCGAAGGCAACGGTCCCGTCTGTCACCGGAAAGAATAACGCTCATAAGGATGCAATAAATACTCCTCGTCCGGTAGAATTTAATAAAAAAATATTCCACAGCATTACGTTGCCCGTTACAAGGAGTTTGGCATTTATGCTCACCGTTACATCTTCATCAATGGCCCTCATAATTGACATTAAAGAAGGGTACAATCCTAGGACCCCATTTCCTAGACGTAGCTATAAATAGTGAGCTTTGTTATCATTGTAAGGACAGGAATTTTCTGGCAAACTAATACTACAATCTACTCAAAGCCCTAATCAATATTACCTTCTTATTTTCTATTCTTGTTCTTATTACTATGGTGCCCGGAGGCTTCACAACCAAAGTCTTTATTTCTGTCATTTCGTCTTCCTATCAAGGCAAAGTATTATATATATTTTCAATTACCTTATTATTTCAGGATTAAATTAATTCACTTGTCTAGAAACTACATATAAATTTAACTGTACCGTTTTACGGGTAAGCAGTTTGGCGCCTACCGTGGGGCCTGGACAGTCATGCATTTAAGTTGATCCTTGTCGTTTTTACTAACGTGTTTTGATAATTCTGTTTAGAAGAAATCATAAGAAATGGCAGATAACGGTGTTAACAACACGCACAGTTCTGAGGTTCGAGGGGATCAACCTGACTTCGAGGACTCAATCAGTAACACCCACAACGAGGGAAATGACATCACGCTGGTGCATAACAGGCAATATCCTTGACATGTTCGGGAGACAACTCTCGATGATGCTGAGGAGGAACATGTCATTGATGCGGTAAGAGTCCTACAAGAACAATAGGTGATCTGATCATTCTAGGCCACCTCACGCAACAGGATAAGGTTATGATGGATTTGAAGCAGGTACTATCGGGGGCTTCGAATAATGCGAATAGGCGAGATCCGGTCCCTCCCGCTGCTCCCGCAAATCAAACAAAGCAGAGGGTCGACAATAATACCCCGAGGGTCGAAGTTGGCTCTGATGGGGCTGGGGGGAGCGGATCCAGCCCCGATAAAGAAAATGACCCCTTCAAGAATGAAATCTTACGGTTTATAAGGAAGTGAACGCTCGCATGGACCAAATCTCGGGCGCACCACCAGTTCTGAAAGGTCCGGACTCAAAGAAGTATGCTCAATTTCCATACAAGCCAAGTGTGGCACCAGAATTAATCTCGAAGCGGTTTAAAATGCCTGATGTGCCAAAGTATGATGGAACTTCAGACCATCAGGAACGTATTACCACCTATAAAATGGTGGGGAAGGGAAATAATTTAGCTCCTCACGAAATTGAATTTGTTTTGCTGACAAAATTTGGAGAGACTCTCACAAGGGGAGCCTTGACGTGTTATTCACTATTATCCGAGCATTCCATAGACTCCTTTGATATGCTCGCAGATTCTTTCATCAAGGCTCATACAGGCCCCAGAAAAGTACAGGACCGAAAGGTAGACATATTCAGGATTACGCAATGAGAGTCTGAGTTGTTACGAGTGTTCGTTACCCGATTCCAAAAGGAGAGAATGTTTCTCCCGACTATCCCGGATGAATAGGCGGTTGAAGCATTCACCAAGGTACTGAATCCGAGAAGTTCAGACGCTTCCCAAAAATTGAAGAAAAGCCTGCTTGAGTTTCAAGCAATGACTTGGACGGATGTTCACAACCGATATGAATCAAAGATAAGGATTGAACAAGATTAGGTTGGCTCTCCATTGTCGACAAAAGGACGGGGGAAAATAGAGAAAAATAAAAAGACAATTTCGACATGGACGGACGGTCTTCGAGGGGACAGTTTTTGCCCTACGAACAAACTAAAGGTCACGGCAGAGGCTTCTAGTCAGCGGACAAGTTTTCCATCAACAGAAGGACTGATCTCGGTCGGAACAATAGATCATTGCAGGATAAAGAAGCGTCAGGGGCGCGGGACCCTTCCTACCCTAAGCTGTCAGAATACAATTTCAACATCAGTGTAATGGAGTAGGTGTCAGCCATGAAAAACATCAGAGAAGCACGGTTCCTGAAACCAATGATATTTGAGCGTAGCCTGAGGGATCCTAACTTATTGTCTGAATACCACGGGAAGAATGGTTACCGGACAGTAGACTGTCGACACCTCCGGGAAGAAGTGGCAACACTGTTGAAGAATGGTCATCTCAGAGAATTCTTGAGTGACCGAGCTAAGAACAATTATTGTCGTAACTGGGACAACGCGGAACCTTCGAAAGCAGGGGATGATCCCCCTCGCCAAATGATCAACATGATCTTCGGGGGTAACTAGATCAACGGGGTCACCTTTTCTTCAGTAAAAAAGACAAAAGTATCAATAACCCATAGCAAAAGGCTACGGGAAGTCACCGAAGACGATATCACTTTCACGGAGGAGGATGCAGACGGATTGATGCTGCCGTACAATGACGCACTGGTAATTTCTTTAAATGTGCTAGATTTTATGATTAAACGTGTTCTAGTGGATCCAGGAAGTTCGGCCAATATCATACAATGGAGAGTATTGGAGCAAGCTAAACTTACCGGAAGCATCATTCCGTCCACAAAACTCCTCGCCAGATTAAACCTCGCGAGAGTGACAACTTGAAGAGAAATTTTGTTACCGGCAAACGCTGAAAGAGTAATGAAAACAAGTTTTTTCGAAGGGGAAGATGGTGATATAGGATATAACATTATTCCGGGAAGGCCGTAGTTGCTCGAAATGAAAGCTGTACCATCAACATATCATCAATTGCTGAAGTTTTCAATGCCCGAAGGAGTTAAACAGATAAGGGGTGACCAACCGGCGGCAAATGAGATGAATGCAATTTCAATCTCCAGTAGCAAAGGAAAGGAACACGTGGAATAGCAATTACAGGAATCGGCGCCCGCTCCCGAACTAGATAAAGTTAGCCTTGGGGCATAAACGTCAGAATTTTATCATGTGCCGAGATATTTCCAGGTTCCAGAATAGACGGATGCAACGAAATCCACAGTGGAAGAGCTTGAGCAAGTTGCGTTGTTCAAAGAATTCTTAGAAAGTAAATTCCACTTGGGGAAAGGACTGCATCTCGAGCTCGGGTCTGGTTTTATTAAATTTCTTAAATCAAATGCCGATAGTTTTGCATGGTCGTATGCGGATATGACAGGTATCCCAATGAAGGTATCCGTACACAAGTTAAGTTTGGATCCCAACGTACCTCCGGTAAGACAAAATAAATGCCCTATTGCCTAAGCCAGGAATAAATTCGTCAAGGAAGAGGTAACTCGCTTACTTAATATCGGTTCGATCCGAGAGGTAAAGTATCCAGACTGGCTAGCTAATGTAGTAGTAGTTCCTAAGAAGAACAACAAACTTCGCATGTGTGTAGATTATAAAGATTTGAATAAGGCATGCCCAAAAGATGCATTTTCACTACCAAACATCGATCAAATGATTGATGCTACCGCCGGGCAGGAGTTAATGAGTTTTCTCGATGCTTATTCCGGTATAATCAAATTAAGATAAACCCGGAGGATTAGGAAAAGACTTCATTTATAATAAATTTTGGTACATATTGCTATAATGTGATACCCTTCGGGTTACAAAACATCGGAGCCACTTATCAATGGCTCGTGAATAAGATGTTTGAAAAACAAATAGGAAAAACTATGAAAGTTTATATAGACGATATGCTCGTTAAGTATTTAAATGCAGGTGATCACCTCAAACATCTGCAAGAAACTTTTGACATCCTAAGGAAGCATAATATGAAACTTAACCCCGAGAAATGCGCGTTCGGGTTCAGCTCTGGTAAGTTTCTGGGATTTCTGGTTTCGCAAAGGAGAATTGAGGTAAGCCCCGATAAGATCAAGGCCATCGAAGACATCCTGGACCAACTTTCAAGCGTGAAAGAAGTCCAAAGGCTCACGGGGAGATTGGCAGCTTTGAGCAGGTTCATTTCCCGATCATCAGGAAAATGTCACTGTATCCTCGCACTGCTCAAAAAGAAAAACAATTTCGAATGGACCCTGGAGTGCCATCAGGCTTTGAGAGATTTGAAAAAGTACTTGTCAAGCCCTCTGTTGCTTTCGAAACCAAAAGAAGGTGAAATGTTGTTAGTCTACCTCGCGGTCTCGGAAGTCACAGTAAGTGCAGTTTTAGTCCTTGAGGATGAAGGTACTCAATCTCCTATTTATTACGTTAATAAAATTTCAACGGGAGAAGAAACTCACTACCCCATTTGGAGAAACTGGCCTTAGCTATCGTAGTTGCCGCTCGGAAGCTGAGGCCCTACTTCCAATGTCACCTGATAGCCGTGGTGACCACTTTCTCTTTGCGGAACATCCTTCACAAACCTAAACTCTCGGTAGATAGGACAAATGGGCCGTCGAAATGAGTGAGTTTGACATAGAATATAAACCAAGGACGGCAATTAAGTCACAAGTCTTGGCTAACTTTGTGGCCGATTTCAGTCCCGGATTACTGCCTCTAGCAACCAAAGAGGCAGTAGTGGTGTCGGAATCGACATCAAGGGTTTGGAACCTATTTATGGACGAAGCTTCCAATGTAAAGGGGTCCGGGCTTGGAATAGTATTAATCACGCCTTTAGGGGAAACTCTAAGGCAAGCCATTAGAATGGTCCCTTTAACTACCAATGAAGCAGAGTATTAGGCTTTGATTGCAGGGCTCGAACTAGCCCGTGGATTTAATTCCGAGGTCATTGAAATCAAATGCGACTCACAGCTAGTGGTAAATCAGGTATACGGGATATTTCAAACCAAAGAGAAACGCATGCAACAATATGTGGTAAAGGTCCAAGATCTGTTGGAGCAATTTTGAGAGTGGTCCATTACTCATATCCCGAGGGAAGATAACGCAGAAGAGGACGCATTGGCTAACCATGGATCATCAATAGAAATAAAGGGATCGGACTCCAGGACGGTAGTACAACTGATAAGCTCGGTCCAGGATATAGATAGCTATTGTGAGGTAAATGTGACTAATTTGGTCTGGGACTGGAGGAATGAAATCATCGATTATCTCGAGCACGGGAAGTTGCCCGAAGACTCCAAACATTCCCGGGCGATGCGTGCCAAAGCAGCGTGATATAGCTTCAAGAGAGGCCAACTGTATAGAAAATATTTTCAAGGCCCGTTGGCCCAATTCTTGGGAGCATCCGAAGCTAACTATGTTATGCGAGAAGTCCACGAAGGGATATGCGGCAATCATTCGGGAGCAGATTCCTTAGTGCTGAAATTGGTAAGGGGAGGATATTCTTGGTCCCGCATGGAACAAAATGCCAAAGACTTCGTACGAAAATGTAATTAGTGTCAACGCTACGCACCACTGGTACATCAACCGGCAGACCGTTGCATTCAGTTTTGTCCCCGTGGTCGTCCATGAAATGGGAGATGGACATCGTCGGGCCATTGTCAGCAGCCCCCGAAAAGGTAAGATTTCTTTTGATTTTGACGGATTATTTTTCTAAGTGGGTGGAAGCATGTCCCTATCAAAAGATCGGCGAGCGCGAAGTGGTGGATTTCTTATGGGAAAATATAATTTGTAGGTTTAGAATACCAAAAGTGATAGCATGCGATAATAGGCCACAATTTATCGGTGCAAAAATCACAAAGTTCTGCGAAGATTTAAAAATAAAGAGGATCACATCTTCACCCAAACATCCGAGGGCAAATGGTCAAGCGGAGTCAATGAACAAAGAGATTATACAAAACCTCAAGAAAAGGTTGGAAGCGGCTAAAGATAATTGGCCCGAGGAATTACCCGGAGTTTTATGGGCATACCGAACAATGGCCAAAGCGAGCACAGGAGAAACTCCTTTTTCCCTTATGTACGGGGCAGAAGCTTTAATCTCGGTGGAAGTAGGGGAACCCACCTTAAGATATTTCCAAGCAGATGAAGAATCAAACAATGAAGTAATGTTAGTCAACTTGGAGCTACTTGATGAGTGCAGGGACTTGGCGTATGTAAGAATGGCAGCCCAAAAGCAGAGAATTGAGTGGTATTATAATCGAAGAGACAACCTCCGTTATTTCAAAGTAGAAGACTTGGTCCTAAGGAAAGTAACTCAAAGCACCCGGGAGCTCAACGCAGGGAAGCTAGGTCCAATATGGGAAGGCCCCTACCGGGTTTCAGCTGACACCAGGAAAGGTTCATATGAATTAGAAAACTAAGATGGAGAAAAGTTGTCGAGCAACTGAAACGTGGCATACCTCAAAAGATATTATTGTTGATGACCATCACCTGAACAGAAAGTATGTGCTGAACTCTTTTTCCCTTCGTCCAGTTTTTGTCCCAGTTGGATTTTTTTGGCAAGGTTTTTAACGAGGCAGCAACAGAAAGCATACTACGAAGAAAGCTCCAGCAGCAGAAATAAGACCTTTAATATCAAGGCACACAATCTTTTGCACACAATATCCTGCCCTTACCAATCTTGTAAGACCACTGGGAAGCTAAGTTTGCTATAAAGTAAAGGTTACCCGACCGTTTACAAGTATAAACCACTAGAAGGTTGTTAGATAGTCCTTCACTCAATAGCATGAATTCTTGAGTGGAGGTAAAGTGTGTTACTGAGTTAAAGATTATCTAGGAATTCATTAGTGGGATCCTTGAAGGTACAAGGCTTCCAGTGTTCCAATACGCATTCTTCGCATTTTAACACTAGGGGGGGCGATATGAGGATACGACAACAATGACAGCTACGTCGAACGGGAAGCGAAAACTGGCAATATAGTTAAATCATCGAGACCGGGGACTGCACGTCTAGCCCCGTAGAAACAAGGTGTCCAAGTTAGCAAGTAATGGCAATTTCATTTTGCAGCATAACAAATGCTTATGAACTTTTTGAAAATAGAAGGAATAAAATGAAGTCCTTTTGTTTTTATCTTGTTTCTTTTCTGAACGATGAATTAACTTTGTCATTTGAAAGTTAAACAATACTTCAAATACTAGTGTCGTAATGAACATGAGACATACTCTTCAAGAGCACTGTAAACATAAGAAGGTCCTCTCTTATAAAAACCCTTATGTTAAAGGATTTATTTCAGAAGAACTCATGCCTAAAATAAAAATACTTTCGGGAAAAATACACCCAAGGCTTCAAATAATAAGACGCAAACAATAAAACTTGCGCAAATCTCTTAAGCAAAAAGAAAAGAATGAAAAGACTAAAACTTGCATAAATATTCAAACGAAGGGAAGACTCAAACAATACTTGAGAAAAACGATGTTGTTATTTACAATAACATGCCAAAATGGCACATATACAAGAATTGGAAAAAGAAAAGAAAAGCTAAACTGCAGCATCTCCAAAACCCTGAGGAAGAGAAGTATTTGCGCCCCTAGGGGAAGTGGATAGATCCGCTGATGGCTCAAGATTTTGGCCTTCGCCAGTTCGTCCTTCAACATCTTCGTCTTTTGCTTCCTCTTCATTTCCCGAAGTTTCAGAACCAAAATCGGAAGAACCAGAAGCAGTAGGCTCCGTAGGGAGACTGTTTTTATCAGTCAACTCAAGTTCATGGGCCTCAGCAATTTTAGAATTAAAGTCAATGTTACCAGCTTTGGCCTCTTCCAAGATTTTTCTCCTCATACTATACATAGCGTAAGTTTTCTCAATGATGAGGGAAGCCGCTCGACACTTAAGTTCTTCTTTGAGTTGGGTTACCTCAGTAGTAAGGCTTTCCCGGGCGGATCTAACGGACTTGAGGCTAACATCAAGGTCACGGACAGTTGAACCAAAGAGCCTATTATGCTCGATGGTTTTCCTATACTTCTTCTTCAGCTGGGTATATTTCACCCCCGTAGTAGCAAGTTCTTCAGTTTTGGAGTTCAAGGCCGCCTCTAAGATAGTCAATCTTTCAGCGGAAGCAACCTCACAATCGGATGCAGCAAGAACGGTGTGATGAACTTTAACCCATTTGGCCTTAGCCTCTTCAAATTGAACCCTCAACGGGGGAATCTCTTAGCTAAGGTTCTCCACCTCTTGTTCGATTTGCTGCAAACGAGCTTCTAATACAACGGCCTCAGTGGCTTTGGCTTCCAATTTTGAGAGGCGAGCGATATTTTGCTCCCACTCTGCCAAAAGCTGATCTCAGGCGGAGGTAATTTCTTCCTTCATCATGAATCAACCTCTTAAGTCCCTCGGAAGCAAGAAAGTTCGCCTACAAAGCAAGAAAGGCAAAACTCAGGATATGTTCAGGCAAAAATAGAAGAAATAACAAATAAAGAAAAGAATGTACCGCTGCAGCGTTGTGCATGCCGTTGTTCAACAAACACTCTCCCGAGAGTGCCTGAATCTTTTCTCAATCTTTCTCTGAAGCCAAAGGCTTCAGATAATAAGCAAGCTCCACCGGCTAGGATTGCAAGTTGCATCCGGTAGAGACCGAAAGAGTAACATTCCTCCTCCTTTGTGGATCTTCATTAGGGGCAACATAATTTTGCCCCAAATTCCCATGAACTGGGGACTAGGGAAGAGGAACACCTTCTTCGTGGTCAGATGCGACCGGTGGAGATGATGTAGCAGTTGCTGGTGTTGGTGAAGATGGAGATAAAGCTGATGGAGTTGAAGAGTGAGAAGCAGTTGCAGCAAACATTATGCTGGTTGTTGGTTGCTCATCAACCAACGACGGAAGGGACCCGGTACTCAGCCCCAAAATACCGGGCGCAGCGACTGGGACACGGAAGCGAGAGTTGGCATTTTCCACCATATCATATTCCCCCCAGAGCGCCAAGACATCATCTTCAGATGGTCTAACTAACTCGACAGGTTGAGCATTCTGTTGAGTTGATGAGAATCGTCGCCTTCTATGTAGAGAATCTCCCCCATCACTAGCTTCTTCATCATCATCGATCATCATAGTGTCTATGACCGGCCCGGGAGGAGGTCTAGTCATCACAACTATCGGAGATGACTCGGGGGCAACAGTCTTCGCACTCTTATTCTTTTCCCCAGTCGCGGAGGAGCATCTTCTTTTTGGTTGTTTGTCCTCCGGCCGAGAACTCTATAAAGAAACATTTGTGCCCGTAGCAAGTCTGGAGACACCTATTTGAGTAAGCGCTTCCTGAAGCAGCCTCGCCATGTCAGCAGGATCAGCCAAAACATCCTCCTCAGTGACAATAACAAAGCCCGCGGGTAGACCTGATTTCAGAGACAAGATAGAAGGGGTCAATCAATTTCTTCACATAAAAAACTGAAACAAGGTGAGTGTGAGTTACCATGGTTTTTGTCCTTACACCCGTATTTAAGGGCCAGTTCTTTCCGCTTGTAGGTTTTAGGCGTAGTGGCATCCAAGATCTTCTGGACCCACTAGTCCAAGCCTTCAATTGCTAGTGGGACCCATCGAGTTGCTGAAATAGGCAAAAGTTAGAGGATCAATACGGGTATAGAAGAATACCTAATAAAAGAAATATTAAACAAGGAGCTTACGAGTGCGGTTCCATGCTTTCGGAAAGGATGAAGTCGTTGCCGGAATGACGTCGTTGGTGGCAACTGCAAAAAATCGTTCCATCCACCCATGGTCATTGTCATTATCCATTCTAGATAACAGAGCATGGTGACCACGTTTGCTGAAATTTATCATTCCCCCGCGGAAGATTTTGGGGGAATAAAGATCCATCACATGAGCTAAATATAGCTCCTCTACCGTCTCTTGGCATAAGAGCCGAAGACATGCAATCGTCCTCCACACAGAAGGACTTACTTATGCCAAACATACCTGATAGCGGAGGCAGAACTCCACAATAACGGAATCAAGTTCTCCACTCAAAGAGAACACACCCAAAGTAAATGTATACATGTAAAAATATGTAAAACGCTCCTTGGGAAGGGTTACTCACTCTGATAGATCAGGAGCAACAATATCCAAATCTTGGCAGCGGCAATCTTCCTTCACAGCCGAGATACTGGAAGAACAGATGGAAGAAGGATATCTGCCAACAGCCCATGTGCGAGGAAGAGCCGAAGAGAATTTCTCTTTGAAGTTTTTTGTTGTAACAAGACTTATAGGAATGATGGAATCCACCGTTGGAGGAGCAGCATCCTCGGCTTTGTTCTTGCCCTCGGAAGAGCTAACGTTCTTTGAAGAAGAAGCCATTTGGATGAAAGAAAAGTTGCTTTTGTTTGAAGGGAGTTAAAGAAAGGTTTATTAACAACAAGAAAGGTTTTAGAAAACTTGGAAAATTATGGAGCATGAGGTGAGAAGGTTGATGCGTATAAGTAAAAGTTTTGGCGGCTAAATTCATGGTCGTGATTACCTCGATAATGGGCAAAAGTTGTACTGAATCGTGGGATGTCTCGTGTTTGGGGCATTAAATGCGGAGAGACATGAGTCTAATCAACCGTCAAAAGCCTTCAGAGTGGATCATAGTAATTCACACCAAAAGAGTGTTTCTACCAACTTCCTGGTGACACAAAGTTGTGTCACCGGAAAGCAGGGAGACTATCTGCATAGGGTAAAATATGCTATGCTACGTGACCTCCCAAAAGAGGGACACGTGGAACCTAAGACGGGGGAAAGCCAAAACCGAAGGCAACGGTCCTGTCTGTCACAGGAAAGAATAACACTCATAAGGATGCAATAAATACTCCTCCCCCGGTAACATTTAATGGAGAATATTTCACAGCATTAAGTATGTTGCCCGTTATAAGGAATTTGGCATTTATGCTCACCGTTATATCTTCATCAATGGCCCTCATAAATGACATTAAAGAAGGGCACGATCCCATGACCTCATTTCCTAGACATAGCTATAAATTGTGAGCTTTGTTATCATTGTAAGGACAGAAATTTTCTGGCAAACTAATACTACAATCTTCTCAAAGTTCTAAGCAATTTTACCTTCTTATTTTCTGTTCTTGTTCTTATTACTATTGTGCCCAGAGGCTTCATAACCAAAGTCTTTATTTTTGTCATTTTGTCTTCCTATCAAGGCTAAGTATTATATATTTTTTCAATTACCTTGTTATTTCAGGATCGAATTAATTCACTTATCTAGAAACCACGTATAA
Source organism: Nicotiana tabacum (assembly GCF_000715075.1). Lineage (NCBI taxonomy): Eukaryota > Viridiplantae > Streptophyta > Magnoliopsida > Solanales > Solanaceae > Nicotiana > Nicotiana tabacum. The sequence continues at coordinate 48,561,507 of NC_134091.1, forward strand.
ATTTAACTGTACTGTTTTACGGGTAAACAATTATCATATTCAAGATCTTGATATATATATGTACGTGTTATGTGACTCATAATCGTATATGCATAAAGTATAATAAGTTTTACATGTCTGTGTAAAGCACAATTTAAAAAGAATATTTTGTATGTAGACGAGTCTGTGTAGGATTTGCACGATATATTTTCAATTAATTACATTTTTATAAATAAAACCTGCTAAATAATGTTTATCGGGTCACGGAAGAAGAGTCGATGGAGTGTAAGAACACATTTAAGGATGTTACGAAATCACGAGAAAAGGCCTCCCAAATACATGACAAGATACATTATCAAAAAGGTTTTTATTGTTCATTAGTAGTGTAAGAACTGTTTATATCATCACTACTAGAAATCTGGCAAAACCCTTCCACATCATTCCGACCAAAATCGGTCGGAAGAGAAAACCAACCGAAATCGGTCGAAAATTATCTAAATTGGTCATAAAAGTCAAATTAATTTTTTTACACAAAGATGAAAAAAGTGGTCACACAATAAAGAAACACTGATATGTCTGATATATATAAAAATTTCGACCGACGTCGGTCGGAAATAAATCAATCTTTGACCAAGGCCTGGCCATACTTACATATTATCTTAAAAAAAAGTTTAATTAGAAAACTTCAAGTACACCGACCGGCAGCGGTCATAATTTTTTATTTGTTTTTTCATGCCCATGCTCAATTGTATTTTTTCCGTAACAAAATTAGTTTTTAAAATTATTATGAATTTATCGGCCGATTTTGGTCGGTATTAGTGTAAAAAATGGTCAACCACTTGTTGTTATTTACAATCTATATATATTTAACAAGACGAAGAAGCACAGAAGATATGGTTGGATGTTGTAGGTGGTCCTAAAAAGGGGATAACATACGGCCTTCCAGAGAGATCATTTCGGCACTACAAGGCTGGATTGCAAGGTATAGGGACTTCCGCCCAGGCGAGGCACTTGATAGGTCGACTCTCTCGGCTATGGAGAAGAAGATCGCAAAGCTGTCAGCAGAGCTTGAAGATGCAAAGGCTAGAGAAGAAAAGAGAGATAAATAATTTGATAACCTTCAAGGTCAGCTAGAAAAGAGGGACGAACAATTTAATATCCTTCAAGGTCAGCTGACCAATCTTCTTGCTAGTGGTGCTTTCCTGATTCCCCGGTCTCGTGAGTCTTCCCCGGATGCTAATCCTTCTCGTCGTGATCTTTCGAACCATGCCGACGATGAAACTTCTAATAGTGGAGATGGAGATGATGTAGTACAAAATACTCATTGAATGATGTTTGAAGTTTTAAATTGTGAACATTTAGTTGTTGGAATTATTGAAACTCTATAAATATTGTTATTATTGTTATTGTTGTTGTTATTGTTGTTATTGTTATTTTTGGTTGAATGACAGCAAAGTAATGCTGCCATTGTAGGTTGTTATTGGTGTTGGCAGGTGGTGCAGCTATAAAACAACTATATTCTGCCAAATTTTTGTCCAAAAAACTGACCGCAGACTGACCGAAGTCGGTAGGAAATGTTACCGACCGAAATCAGTCAGAATTTTTTATTTTAAATTTCATATATTTTAACAATACTTACCGATTTCGGTCAGAAACATACAATTGTTTTTAAAAAATAATTACGATATCGACCGATATCGGTCGCTACTGTAAAAGTTTATTAAAAATTATTTTCAAGAATACCGACCGAATTCGGTCGGTATTTTTAGTTTTGTGTCAGATTATTTGGTCAAATGTGCGTTTAAATTACCGAACGCCTTCGGTCGGAAATTTCGACCGTCTACGGTTGCGATCATTATTTTTTGGACGAATTAAAGTTGGTCGAAAATCTATCGGTTTTCGTTTGATTCCAACCAACTTTGGCCGGTTGTGCAGGACATTTTTTGGTAATTTTCAAGTAGTGCATCCATGTAATTTTACATGATATAACACATTTGTAATGACCCGACCTGTCGTTTTGAGCTCTAGCGCGTTGTTCAGCGGTTTAAGCCCTTGAGTAGCTTCACTTCAGGTATTATGACTTGTACGTGTGGTCGGAATTGAATTTCGGGAAGTTTGGGATTGATTTAGAAAGAAAATTCTAAATTCGAACGCTTTAAGTTGGAAAAATTGACTCTGATTTGACTTTTGAGTAAAAGACCTCGGAATCGGGATTTGAAGGTTCCAATAGGTTTGTATGATGATTTCGAACTTGGGCATATGTTCGGGTTGAGTATCGGGTGGTCCGGGAGTATTTCGGCACTTATTATGGAAAGTTGGCATTTTGAAAGTTTAAGAATTTTATAAGTTTGGTTTGAAGTAGATTTTGATGTTATCGATGTCCGTTTGGGGTTCCTAGGCTTTGAATAGGTTCGTATTGTGATTTGTGACTTGCACGCAAAGTTTGGCGTCATTCCGGAATGTTTTGATATGATTCAGACGTGTTCGTCGAAGTTTGGAAGTTTGTTTAAAGAAGGATTTTGGTCGTCGATTTGTAGTTTTGATGTTATTGGTGGGATTTGAGGCCCGATCAGGTTTGTTTAAAGTTTTGGGACATGTTGGTGTGAATGGACGGGGTGCCGGGACCCTCGAGTGTGTGTCGAGATGGTTTCGGAATATTTCTCCATGTTTTATTGTTGTTGTTGCTGGTTCTGATGTTGTTCATCGCGAACGTGTAGGGATAATCGCGTTCATGAGAAAGGATATTTGGCTGCTGGATATTTGTGCTTCGCATTCGCGACTAAACACACGCGTTCTTGAAGGTTCGACGAGCAAAGCTACGCGTTCGCTCGTAGTCCGAACATTCACGAGATTATCTTTCCACTGATGCCCGGCATTTTACATGGTACTTCTTATCCGTTTGTTTCTAATACTTGATATATCTGAGCTGATGAGGTAGAATACAAGACTGAGAAATTTATACTTTAAAAGAAATATTTGGAAGATTAGGTAACTTACAGATTTACCCTATTATGGTTGTGTGCTTCACATCTGCTTATTGTTTTATTATATTGCTTATTGGACCTCTAGTAAGTGTCGATGTCAACCCTTCGTCACTACTTCTCCGGGGTTAGGCTAGATACTTACTAGGTACGCGTTGATTTACGTACTTATGTTGCACTTCTGCACTAAATGTGCAGGATCTGACAGGTTCATTTGGTGATCATCTTGGCGCGTAGGCGCACCTATTGAGGAGACTTTAGGTGAGCTGCATTCCACGCTACGCATCACAGTCCATGGAGTCTCCATCGTACTATTCATTTTATCCTGTCTCATTTACATCCTAGACATATGTTGTATTTTTATTGTACTCCCTAGAAAATGCTCATGCACTTGTGACACCGGATTTTGGGGTATACCAGTTCATGCTTACGATTTTGTATATTATCATTGTCTTTCATTTCCTTATAAACTACAAGTTTTGTACATGCCCGTGGATTTAAAAGTGTAAATTTCTTTCTTATTAAAACTTATGATTTCGAAGGTAATAAAATTAGTAATTAAGTTGATAAGCACCGTTGGCTAGCCTGACGGCGGCGTTAGGCGCCATCGCGATCTATAGTGGATTTTGGGTTGTGACAGCTTAGTATTAGAGCTCTAGATTCACTTGGGTCTCACGAGTCATGAGCAAGTCTAGTAGAGTCTTGCAGATCGGTACAGATACGTCTGTACTTATCTTCGAGAGACTACACGGATGTTAGGTGCACTTCCCTTCTTGATTCCTCTTCGTGTGATTTGATTCCATTGAAGCTTATGCCTTCATTTCCTTCCTACTCAATCTTATGCAACGTGGAGCACTTGTTATCAACTGGACGTCGGGGAGTTGTAGTGGTTCTGCAGACGTGGTGGAGGATGTTATCCCTACGTATTAGGGCAGGCTATTATCATCGCCTTGCGGAAGGGTGTTATGTCGTTTCAGCCCAGTATCTTTATTTCCTATAGTTTCGAGGCTAGGCACAGATTATTATGTTGTTCATGCATTGTTATCGCACAGCGTTGGTGTAATGGTAGGGTACTTGTTTATGTGTCGAGGTAGTGAATGATTCGAAAGGAGGATTTCTCAGTTCATAGTTTAGAGGTTTGACATTTAATTCCAGCGGAGGAAAGTCAATCGGACTGTGGATGTTCAGGCTTTGCTTGATGGAGCAACGAGACTTATATATTTTAGCGTGGTGGAATTCTCATTTGTGATGTGGTGTCGTCGTCCTTGTTTGAATGCATTAAGGTTCGCCGGTGTTATGGTCTTCCTTGATTTGCCTCGGGGGCAGGGTGTTGTGAAATGGTGGCTGAGAAGTGGTTATCAGAGATGGCGTTGTGTAGCAGTTTAAGAATCGAGTCGGTGTATCTAATGCTGATGGCTCGAGAAAGATGGTCTTCGAGGAGGCTTAGAGTTGGTAGCAATTTATTAGTTCGGATGCTACAGAGATGGGTTTTGATTTGAGGCAGCATTTGGGCAGCGAAGGATGAGGAAGGATATGGTGGGAGGTGTCTCGCAATGGTTGAATTGCTAGCAAGTCAAGTATGAAAAACAAAAGTCAAAAAGTTGCTTAAAGGAGATAGTTTAACCGAAGTAGCAGTGGCAGAATAGCATATGGATTCTGTGGTAGGATAGCCACATGCCTTGAGAAATGTTAGAGCGATTTGGGGATCATGGTGGACGGTGACTATGTCTACGGATTTTATTCGGAATAGTGGCTATTGTGTTGAGGAAGGTTGAATATGATGGAAAGAAGTTGGCTTGGAGTGTCTAGGGGTGTAAAGAGCTTGATTATTGTTATGGGATACGACGTGTCTTCGAGTTTGGAATGTATTGTCGGACTTTTAGTTGATGTCAATGGGGAATGAACAGACTTGGACAGCCGGTGGACGAGCATGGGCTCAGGAGGGTTTACTTATTTCGTAGTAATTGTACCCAGTGCAGCGTCGTTGGAAGATGTCAGTGTGAAATTCCACAGGTGGGTCATCTCCTGTGAGTAGGTTAGCGGTTGCATGATTTTGATGAAGTTTCTACGAAGAGTTCTACTTACTACTCGGTAGAAGGTCGAATATACGATTGTGGCTGATAATTCGAAATGTTCATGAAAAGTTTAACAAGAGACTACGAGGAATTTGGCGGGTTGGCAGTGCGAGATCATGGTAATTGAGAAGGAGGAATCTTTGTGGGTTCTACATTATGTGATGGTAGCTTAAAGCTAAGTGGGGGAGACCACCATCTACAGTTGGATTACGTGGTTGTCTGCTTGTGCAGCTTTTGGTTATCAGTGCATTGGTGGATAATTTATGACTAAGAAAAGAAAATATCAGGGGTAATTCGAGCAAAGGATTTGATAAATGTGTGCTATATTTAGCCTTATCGATTCATGAGCAGATTTTTGGGAGACTCGGAGTTTATGCTTCTGATAGATGTGATGTATAAGGAAAAATAATTCATCCGGTTGCTTCTTTGGGAGTGTTCATGTGCTGACAGCGCACTAGAGTTTGGCTTATATTCGGGACCAAGTCAGAGTGGGTGACTCTCAACAGTGGTTATAATGGGTTCGTTATGTGGCTGGAGATCGGGGTTTTGCAGTAGAGTGTGAATAATACTTGGGAAATTTTCTATGTTATCATCAGGTATGCGGGGCAGTATTGGAAAAATGGGAGAAGCAGTTTCGGATTCACGGAAGGTCTTTCAGAATGGGTGTACCAGCTGAAGATGCTATTGTGCGCGTGAGGAAGGTATGAGATGGTTCATGGGTATTGAGACGATGTGGTCTCGTGAAGTGGGTCACTCGGGAAGAGTGTTGTTGAATTTCATTATGATTCTTGAATGGAGCTACTATTATTTCTAAGGCAAGTTAAGAGTGAATTGGAAGAAGTTGGTTCGGTTAGTAATAGTTGAATTAGCATGATTGTGGCAATGATCAGTTTCTTCGGCGTGTGAATGTTATACGTGTGGTTTGTGGTTGTACGTGCAGGCTCGACAACCACCATAACTTGATTTATTTGGGAGGTATTTGATTCAAATGTCCTTGTGGTGTAATTGGATTCCGTAAGAGTCATGGCGGTTTAGATTATGACTTGAGGTTTGTATTTTCTACGATTTGGGAATTCAGTTGCGTGTTGCATTGGTTCTTCTGAAATGAGTTAAGTGAAAGGTTCCTAGCTAATGGAGTTCTTATTTTACTAGTAGTTCAGTGGTAATGATGAATTCTTGTACTCTCGCGTAGCAGCATGATAGGTGCAGTGAGCGGCATGGGAATTCGAAAGTTGAGGATCAAGGTTGCGGTTTGGTATTGATAAGAATGTCACGGGTTCGGATGAGCCGGGAAGAATTTAGATGTTCATAGTAAGCTGACATTATCCTAGTGTCGCATGGGAATAGTGTTCTGTGGAAGGCTCGTTGTGTATTGATTTGCGGGTTCTTGAATTTCTTTACAGATTAGTATGGTTGGTGGTATGGAGGTGCAGACTTTGCTACCTGGTGCAGAAGGTTGTGGAAGCGTACCCCACAGGGAGATTTGTATAAGTGTGACATGTTAGTCACTTGATTGTTAAAGATTGAAACCAAGTACGAAGATTTTTGGTACTATCGTTAATGTGAGAGTTTATGCCTGGAAGGCGCTCTATTCCTTTGGTTCTGAACTGTGGGAGTTTGGTCCGGAGTGGACGGCTGCATGTGTGTGTCATGAATGGGGCCATTTTGGATCCTTGAAAGGTTATTAGCCCAGTATGGTATGATCAGAATCAGCTTGAGGTCCGTTGGTGGGTCTAATGTGAATGTGTGCTCAACATTAGGTCGGATGTGTTTATTTGGCATAGAATTGCTTAGGAGGATCCTTCGGGCATTGGATGTTATTCCCGTCATTAGTGGTTCCATGTATAAAAACTCTATTATGCCGTGTGGGTTGTGAGACGTCTTGATTATTCGCGCATATGATGTGATTCTGTGTAGCTTGTGGTATTATGTGAGCAGGATGGCTCTCGAGATAGAGGTCATTTATTGCACCTTAGTTGTTCTTGGGTTTGTAGCATATGGTGTTATCCGTCTCCCCAGGGTTATATTTTTTCACTCGGCGTGCTTGCGGTCGGCATTCGGGTATTTCGTAGGTATAAGCATTATGGTTTGATGGGTATTTCTTTAATTATTGTTATGTGTAGATCAGGTGGCACACCGCCACGGGTACATTGCTCGGATCGGGTGGCACGCCGCCATAGGTATGTTGTTTGGATCGGGTTGCACGCCGCAATGGTATCATCTGTGGATCCGGTTGCACGCTGCAACAGTGATATGTTAAGTACGGTTCCCTATATCTATTCCTGTGTATTTTGTTTCTCATTCTTTGAGAAGGGTTCTTAACATCTGTTCGACTATTTTATTCGTTACGTGGGCTGGGTAATTCTTTTCCAGAGTTTGTTCCTCCTTATGTGTCATATTCAAGTTGTAGCTTGTCGGCACATTGATGGTGTCATATGAGATCTGGGTCAGTATTTGAGGTGGCTTATTGCCTGAGAAGCTTGTACTGGGTGAGACGAGACTATTGGACCTTAAATAAGTGCAATCAGATTTATATGAGGTACATTAAAAAGCAAATAACGTTATGCAGTTAGAGTGAGGTAATGGTCCTTTCAGGAGGATTGACTCCATGATTTGTTGATTCGGTGTGTGGTTATTAGTTTCTACACATCTCTTCCGTCGTGGCAGTATTACGAGAGTTGGATCGAGGTTTATATGTATTATGAGGGGTATTGCGGGCACCGAATTCGTGAAATGGCGGTTATTATGGTCGGAGGACGTTATTATGGTCAAGTGAATTATGTGGTACATGGTGTGATTTTAGTGGAGGAGCATGGTCATGTTGGGTACAGTGTCTGGTGATTGATGCGGTGATCGTATGTTAGAATCGGGTCTCGTGGAAAATTTCGGATGTTGGAATTTGGTTCTGAAGCTTGTTAGCTAAGGTTATAGGAAGGATCTTTAGTCTGGCTCGAGCTAACGTGCTCACAGGGGTTGTGATGGTACGGGTAGGTGCACGAGGTGTTGAACGGTGATTTTGGACAACTCCGGAGCAGTTCTTAGCACGTTCGAGGTCTAACGTATGTTTAAGTGGGGGAGAATGTAACGACCCGACCGGTCGTTTTGATCTCTAGTACGTCATTCAGCGGTTTAAGACCTTCAGTAGCTTTACTTCAGGTATTATGATTTGTACGTATGGTCAGAATTGAATTTCGGGAAGTTCGGGGTTGATTTGGAAGCTTTAAGTTGGAAAAATTGACTAAGGATTTACTTTTGAGTAAACGAAATCAGAATCGGGATTTGAAGGTACCAATAGGTTCGTATGATGATTTCGGATTTGAGCGTATGTTCGGGTTGAGTATCGGGTGATCCGGAAATATTTCGACGCTTATTATGGAAAGTTGGCATTTTGAAAGTTTAAGAATTTCATAAGTTTGTCTTGAAGTGGATTTTGATGTTATCGATGTCCGTTTGGGGTTCCGAATCTTGTAATAGGTTCGTATCATGATTTATGACTTGCACGCAAAGTTTGGCGTCATTCCGGAATGTTTTGCTATGATTTGGACGCGTTCGGCGAAGTTTGGAAGTTTGAAAAGTTTAAAGAAGGATTTTGGTCGTCGATTCGTAGTTTTGATGTTGTTTGGTGTGATTTGAGGCCCGAGCAGGTTCCTTTCAAGTTTTGGGACTTATTGGTGTGATTGGACGGGGTCCCGGGGGCCTCGGATGTGTTTCGGGATGATTTCGGAACATTTCTTCAGGTTTTGTTGTTGCTATTTCTGGAGTTGTTCATCGCGAATGCATAGGGGTAATCGCGTTTGCGAGGAAGGATTTTTGTCTGCTGGATATTTGTGCTTCGCATTCGCGAAGGTTCGAGGAGCAAAGCTACGCGTTCGCGATAGGGGCATCGTGTTCATGAAAGGGAAAATTTGGGCCTGAGTGATTTTAGCCTTCGCGTTCGCGAAGGTTCGCCTAGTGAAGCACCGCGTTTGCGGGATTTGGCTCGCGTTCGCGAAGAACAGTTTTGGAACTGGAGCTGGTAGTGCTTCACGAATGCGATGGACTTGCCGCGTTCGCGAAGAAGGTCGAACTGGGCAGTGTTCTTTTTAAATCGGGGGTTTGGCTCATTTTCACTTCATTTCTTCCATGGGAGCCGATTTTAGAGCAATTTTGGAGTGTCATTTTCATCATTTATTATGGGGTAAGTGATTTCTTCACATTGTGAGTTATATATATCATTTATATATGGATTTAAGCATGAGAATTTGTAAAAATTTGGGATTATGGTAGAAAACCTAGAAAATTAGTATTTTGGATTTTTACCATGAAATTGGACATAGAATTGGGAATAAATCATATATTTGAGTTCGTAATGTTATGAGCAAAGTTTATCTTCGAAAACCTTCGGAATCTGGGCACGTGGGCCCGAGGGTTGACTTTATTGACTTTTAAAGCGGAGTTGGCGATTGTTATGAATTGATTAATTATAAGCATTGGAGTATATTTTGATTGAGTTGCACATGGTTTGACTAGTTTCGGGACGTTTGGCTTGGAGTTGAGTGTTAGAGTGGCATTGGAGCCGGTTATGGAACTTCGGAGCGAGGTAAATCGCATGTCTAACCTTGTGAGCAGGAAACTACCCCTAGGTGATGTAATTATTATGTGATACTAGTTGTGGGTGCTACGTACGCACGAGGTGACGAGAGTCCGTACGTAGCTAAAGCATGTTTATGTCCGGGTAGACTTAGGGCATTTTCATGTAATATTTGAATTATCTGAACTCATTCTGCTGGATTAATTAATTGAAATTGATTTAGAAATATATATGTATTTTAGGCCGAGCCTTATCAGCTTGAGTTATTGGCTAGTTAATTGAGAAACGGTAAAGATTATACTCGTTTTGTACTCGTGCACTGTATTCTAAGCACATGTCTCGTAATTCAAAAATTTCTTTCTTTTCTTGTGGAGCGGGCCGAATGCCTCAGCAATATAATAGATGCATCTATAGTCCGTGCCGCTTGACCCTCGACAGTGTAAACGTTATTCTTGATTGGACCGAACGACCTCGGCATAATCGTGCGTTATATCGCTGGTAGTCCGAACATTCACGAGATTATCTTTCCACTGATGCCCGACATTTTACATGGTACTTCTTATCCGTTTGTTTCTAATACTTGATACATCTGAGCTGATGAGGTAGAATACAAGACTGAAAAATTTATACTTTAAAAGAAATATTTGGAAGATTAGGTAACTTACAGATTTACCCTATTATGGTTGTGTGCTTCACATTTGCTTATTGTTTTATTATACTGCTTATTGGACCTCTAGTAAGTATCGATGTCAACCCCTCATCACTACTTCTCCGGGGTTAGGCTAGATACTTACTAGGTACGCGTTGATTTACGTACTCAGGTTGCACTTCTGCACTAAATGTGCAAAATCTGACAGGTTCATTTGGTGATCATCTTGGCGCGTAGGCGCACCTGTTGAGGAGACTTTAGGTGAGCTGCATTCCAGGCTACGCATCGCAGTCCATGGAGTCTCCATCGTACTATTCATTTTATCTTGTCTCATTTACATCCTAGACAGATGTTGTATTATTATTGTACTCCCTTGAAAATGCTCATGCACTTGTGACACCGGATTTTGGGGTATACCAGTTCATGCTTACGATTTTATATATTATCATCGTCTATCATTTCCTTATAAACTACAAGTTTTGTACATGTCCGTGGATTTAAAAGTGTAAATTTTGTTTTTATTAAAACTTATGATTTCGAAGGTAATAAAATTAGTAATTAAGTTGATAAGCATCGTTGGCTAGCCTGACGGCGGCGTTAGGCGCCATTGCCACCCATAGTGGATTTTGGGTCTTGACAGCTTGGTATCAGAGCTCCAGGATCACTTGGGTCTCACGAGTCATGAGCAAGTCTAGTAGAGTCTTGCGGAACGGTACGGAGACGTCTGTACTTATCTTTGAGAGGCTACAGGGTTGTTAGGAGCACTTCCCTTCTAGATTCCTCTTCGTGCGATTTGATTCCATTGAAGCTTATGCCTTCATTTCCTTTAGGCGCTATTGCGACCCATAGTGGATTTTGGGTCCTGACAACATTGTTATTTTATTTTTATGTTAGAAATTTCATTTATTATAAATAATTGTATGTAATTTTTTATTTTACGTAACTTTAATTGAATAAAGTTTTATCTTATCTGTGCATAAAAAAAGTTAGCCTCCTTTTTGTTTGGCTATATGTATTCAAATCAGAAACTCACTGACCTGATTAATATAAACTAAGGGTTAAAGTATTCTATATTAAGAGAATCTCCATTTTTCATATTCGAACCCGAAAACTTTGATTGATGAGGAGGAATTCCAGCTATCTCACCATACTTGCTAACTGCAGAAGTTAAACTTCTAATTACAAATGAATTTAATTTATATGCACTAACTGTCATAACCCAAAATCACGTGATCGGCACCCGATATACTATCTGACCCAAGCAAAGCAACCCACATGATGCACCAATTATATGCATAAGAACCAATTAACCATGAACGCCATTTGAAAATCATAATATATTTTTTCAAGTCAAATTGTGAAACCGTTTTCAAAATCTGAAACAAAACACGAAGCTTTTCATAAATATTATGAAATTAAAATAAAATAAATAATAATTCATGTATATCGTATACAAGCTCTTTACTACAATCTTATATAAGTATCTATGGAATCTCTATATGTAACGACCCGACTGGTCGTTTTGAGTATTTTAGCCTTGTTCCCCTATTTATTATCTTTTGTATGTTATATTGTGGTTATGTGACTTGCCTGAGTGGTTGGTCTGGTTTCGGGTGAGTTTGGGAGTGAATTAGGACACTTAGTCCCAAAGTTGGAAGCTTAAGTTGAAAGAGTTGGACGGAGTTTGACTTTTGTGTAGACGACTCTGAAATGGAGTTTTGATAATTTTGATATCTCCGTATGATAATTTTGGACTTAGGAATGTGTTCAGATATTGATTTGGAGGTCTGTAGGTCGTTTTGGCTTGAATTGGCGAAAGTTAAAAAGTTGAATGTTTGGAAGGTTGAGAAGTTTGACCGAGAGTTGACTTTATTGATATTAGGTTCGGATTCCGATTCCGGGTGTTGGAATAGGTCCATCGTGTCATTTATGACTTGTGCGCAAAATTTGAAATCAATCAGAGTTGGTTTGGTATGAATCGCGATAGTTTTGGAATTTGAATGTTCATGGATTCAGTAGGTTTGAATTGGGTTGTGATTCGTAAATTCGATGTTATTTTGATGTGATTTTAGGCCTCAAGTAGGTTCGTTATATGTTTTGGAACTTGATGGTACATTCGGACGGGGTCCCGGAGGTCCTGGGGTCCTGGGTGTGAAATCGGGTTCATTTTGGACTTAGGTGATTGCTGAAGAACAACAGATGTTCTGGTATCATCGCACCTCCGGTGGGCTTGACCGCAGGTACGTAACTACAGGTGCGGAATCGTAAGTGCGGTTGGTGGGATCGCAAAAGCGAGGTTCTAGGGTCTTGGAAGTGATCGCATATGCGAGGAGATTTCCACATCTGTGATCCCGCAGGTGCAGAGGATATGGTCGCAGATGCGTATATGGCCTGGGTCACAGAAGTGGACGTTGTCCACAGGTGCAGGTGCGCAGAAGCGCCCATGTGTTCGCAGGAGCAGAAGCGCAGATGCACGTTAGTGTCCGCAAAAGCAGATTTGCCTGGCCTTAAGTGAAAGCCATATCTGCTATGGTTTTTCCGCAGATGTGAAGTCGCAGAAGCGACCAAGTGTCCATAGAAGCGGAATGACTGGGTAGAAAAGAGGCTAGATCAAGGATTAGAGTTAGTTTTCATCTTTTGAGTTAGAGAGCTCGGTTTTGGGAGATTTTGGAAGGAATTTTCAGGGAGTTGATCGGGATAAGTATTTTTTTAATCGAAACTACTTGAAGCCACGGGGTGTGACAAGGGGAACTAAAACGCGGGTAGCTATTTCGGGACGAATAATTTTCAAAACTAAATGTAAGGCTCCCGCGGTGATATAAGGAAAGATTGTGATTGTGATTGTGAAATGAGATTACGAGGCGGCACCTCGGTTGTGATTCTTGTTGTTATCTCTCATTTACCTCACTTGTATTCGCTCGCATTGTTTTCTTGATGTTCTTATTATGTGTTCCTTCCTTATTGCTTTAAATTCAGTTGTATCTTATCTTGTTGTATTTCTTTATTGCCTCATTTTCCTCGATCCCATTATTTGACCGTACTATACTTGTTCAGCTTCTTTTTCTTATCTTAGTAGGTGTCTTGACCTGACTTCGTCACTACTCTACCGAGGTTAGGCCTGATACTTACTGGGTACCATTGTGGTATACTCATACCATTGTGGTTTACTCATACCTCGACCCAGGCTAGGCACTAGTGAGCAGAGTATTCAGTTTGAAGACTTCAAGGTATACCTGCCCGGCGTTCGCATGCCTTGGAGTCACCCTCTGTCCTTGTTTTTCTACTGCTTACTCTTTACATAGACAGTGATGTATTAGGGATATTTTAGAATATTCGTGTTGAGCTTATGACTCAGTCTCACCAGATTTTGAGAGTTATTGTTAGCGGTATTGTTGAGTTCTATTATGATAAGTAGATGGTGTAAATTTGAAGTTCTATTGTTATTTCCGCTATTTCTCCATGCATGTTAGGCTTACCTAGTCTTAGAGACTAGATTCCATCACGACATCCTACGGTGGGAAATTGGGGTCGTGACACTATATCAAAAAATAAAACTAAAGACTTCGGACAATTTCTGACTAAAAACACAAGAAATAACATGATAGCACCACGGAATAAAAGTGGAGCCTCATCATATATCTTAGGAAGAGAAAGTCGTCCTAGCTATGTCCATACATCATGTGCCACACTTCATTCTGAAATATAAAAAGTAGGCGGGGTCCGTGTGGGCAGAGTACACTATCACTATACTCGATAAATGTAACAATATTTGATATAAGCACTACACCTTTAAAATATTTACATAAATCTATATTTTTAATAAAAATCATACTAAAAATTATTTTAATTGCATTAAGTCACTAGAACTACTTTCAACTCCTTAGGCCTAAATATAAGAAAATTATCTTTTACCTTTCACAGGGAATATTATACTGACACATGCATAAGAATAAGGTCAACTAGGTTATGTACCTAGCGGCAAGTATCATATACCCTACTTGCTCAGGTCGTCTCATCATAGTGCTATACGAATCGACTCAGCCATGCTAATAATAGCACAAAATAGTACTCTCTCGAGGGAGAACCTCGACTTAGCCTTGAAATTTGTCCTTACACCATCACGTGTAGTTATATGGTATCGAATATACATTCGCACCAATCTCGATAGTCTCCACCATTAACTCCCAAAATATTTGATATTTCAAAAATAAATTCATAATTAATATTAGCCTTAAAGAATCTTTTTTATCAAATTATTACGTTTATAGACAATTCAAACTATTTAAATAAAATCAATGAATAACATTTTTCACGTAAAAGCATCTAGCAATTTAATAACAATCTCGTAGAGATACAATGAGTACTATCCCGTTTACCAAGTTTCAAAACAAATACATTTAATGTAAATAGGTCTTTAATACTTAAAAGTTTTATATTCTTATCATAAATAAGTTCTAAAATATTATAACATTTACCTCAAGTATCATTTGCCAACAAGTTTTTGAAAATAAGAATTTTATAAATTATAGCATTTTAATTATATGCAACATAATTTTAAAATGCATGGTGACATCTTTGTCCACTTGTCCCCAGTGCGGAACTGCGGATGCACATTTATAAACAATCTCACATATTAACTCAAAACATGCTTTTAGAAAAATTCCCTCAAGAAAAGTCATGATCAACTTACCTCGCTTTCGCTTTAACAATCTTAAGCCCCAACTCTTTTATGACTTTACAATGTTGATTAAAATTCTCAAACGTTACTAACAAGTCAACATCTATAATTAGATATCGCAAATACATAAAATATAACCCAAGATATTTATCAATATCCATTTAGGACTCACAAGTTCGCTACAAGCTTCTATAACTCGAATCGTCCAATAGGTTCACTCATTAGATTATTCAACTCGAGTCTTACTCACTTGGGGTCATTAATAATATTACGTTAATTACGCAACATCAAGTCAATATTAGTTATTTTCCCCAATGAATTGTGACGACCTGATAGGTCATTTTGAGTACTAACCCTTATTTCTATGTTCTGAGAACTCTATTAGCACCATTTAATATTTATCGATTTGTGTGCGCGGTCCGTATTTTTTTCCGGTAAGTTTTTATGTGAAAATTTGAAGAAAATATGATTTTTTGCTTTAAAAATAACTCGAGTTGACTACGGTCAATATTTTGTATAAACGACCCCGGATATGTATTTTGACGATCCCGGTGGGTATGTATCATGATTTTGAACTTGGACTTATGCCCGTAATTAAATTCGGAAGTCCCTAACTTGATTTGACTTGTTTTGCTGAAAGCTAGTAATTTGAAGGTTTGAAAATTTCCTAGGTTTGACCTGTCACGACCCAAAATCCGCATGTCGTGATAACGCCTATCTCAATACTAAGCAAGCCGACAACCTCAATAAAATCACAATTTTTTTGAAGTTTGAAAACATAATATTTAAATTCTATAGAAAAATCTCACGATTACAGATACAAAACAATCCCAAAACCCGGTGTCACTGAGTACATGAGCATCTAAATGATAACAAGTCTGACTCATAAAAATATTATCTGAAAATATAGAACAGTACAATAACTGAAAGGAAGAGAGAGTCAAGGTCAGTAGACGTCGGGCAGCTACCTTGATAGTCTCCAACTGATAACACTCTGAGATCTAACAGTCACCGTGTCCGTAAGCACCTAGATCTGCATACGAGGTGCAGAGTGTAGTATGAGTACAACCAACTCAATAAGTCACAAGACTAACCTTTGGGCTGAAAGTAGTGACGAGCTTAGCAGGTACAGTCCAATATAGAAATAACAGTACAGAAATGTAGGCATGCTTTCAAGTTCAACAGTTAAACTCAGTACTGTAAATGGCCAATCCAGCCCAAAGAAGATCCATCCCCCATATATATACATGAACTTCCAGTGAGTGACTCAGTACCGTACAAGACCAATCCAGCCCAGGGGTAAATTTATCCCCAAATATAAATGACTCGGACAAGATCCATGTCCAAGGAAAATTTATCACAATCATAAATAAACAAGGCAAGTCCCTGCTCTGGGAAGTCCATCCCGAACATCTATAAATAAGTAAGGCAAGTCCATGCCCTAAGAATTCCATCCGGAATATATATAAATAAGTAAGGCAAGTCCATGCCCTGGGAAGTCCATCCCGAATATAAATCATCTACGCTCATTATGGGGGATGCAGACTCCGGAGGGGCTCCTTCATAATAATAATAATAATAATAATAATAATAATAATAATAATAATAATAATAATAATAATAATAATAATAATAATAATAATAATAATAATAATAATAATAATAATAATAATAATAATAATAATAATAATAATAATAATAATAATAATAATAATAATAATAATAATAATAATAATAATAATAATAATAATAATAATAATAATAATAATAATAATAATAATAATAATAATAATAATAATAATAATAATAATAATAATAATAATAATAATAATAATAATAATAATAATAATAATAATAATAATAAATATCCTCACAGTGGATGAACATGACTGAGTATGAAATGTATTTTTTTTAAACAATTCAATTCAACAGCAACACGACCTTATGGTCCCAAAATATCGACACGTAGCCTAAACATGATCTTTAATATAAGTCTCTGTTCAATCCCTCTAACACGAGGATAATATGCGGATAATAACATGATTCTTCAATTTTACAACTCCCCAGAATTTATTTAAGTCACATTTTCTATGGTGCATGCCCACACACTCGTCACCTAGCATGTGTGTCACCTCCAACAATTCACATCACACGTAATTCAGGGATTTATACCCTTAGAACCAAGTTTAAAAGTGTTATTTACCTCAAACCATGTAATTCTTTACTCTGCTATGCCTTTGCCTAGCGAATTGGACTCCGAAAGCCTCGTATCTAATCACAATTCATTCGATTCGGTCAATATAAATTATTGGAATTAATTCCATATGAAAATACTAATTTTCCAAAAAAATCAAAATTTAACTTAAAAATCGTCTGTGGGGCCCACGTCTCAGAAACCGACAGAAGTTACAAAATATGAACGCCCATTTAACCACGAGTCCAACCATATCAAATTTACCAAATTCTGACATCAGCTCTACCTCCAAATCTCAAATCTTATTTTCAAATCCCTAGATCCCAAATCCTCGAATTTCACCTCAAAAACATGTAATCTAATCAAAATACTCAATGATAATTCAATATTATTGACTAACAATGATTACAAGGGACTTACCTCAAGTTTTCCCGTGAATTCTCACTCAAAAATCGCCTCAACCTGTGTTCTTTCGCCCAAAAATGTTGAAATGAGCTTAAAAAAAACAAAACTGCTCAATAAAAACACTAATCTGGTCGCTAAAAGTCTATTTTTCGTCACTAAAAGTCCATTTCCTGTCACTAAAGGTCCGCACCAGAAACTGGTTGCACCAGCAATTTATTTATTCACTAAAAAGGCTCTAACTCCATCATATGAACTCGGAATTCGATGATTCTTGTTCTTATGAGTTACAAATAATAATAATAATAATAATAATAATAATAATAATAATAATAATAATAATAATAATAATAATAATAATAATAATAATAATAATACGAACCTAGTCGTTCAATCGAAACTCAATTCAGAGCTCATTTGCTTAATGCAGTTTCAATTTTGCTCGTTAAACAATTAGATCATGTTTCGCGCTAAAAACCCAATCGCGACCTGATGAAATTAGACCAAACATTTCACATCATTCCTATAATTCATTATCAAACTCACAGAAGTCTCAAAATCAAATTTCGATCTCTAGAACTAAAAATAGACCTTTGGATAATTACATGCTTATGCTCAAAACACCAAACTCTTCCAAAAAACTCTTCTCCGATAGCCTGTAGTGTATCAACCATAACATTTTGTACCCAACTCCAACTGCCAAACGGTTTAAATTTCTGAAAACTAGATACAAAGGGCTACAACTTTTATTTTTGGATCATCACCAAATTTCTTATAGATTACGAGATATAAGATTCCAAAGTCAGTCATGTGCAGCAGAAGTTTCTGCGATGCACACTGTTGTAGCCAAAAACCAACAGTTAAAAATGGCCTAGAAATGGTCCAAAACCACTCTGAAACTCACCCGAGCCTCTCGGCACCCCGTCCAAACATACCAATAAGTCTCAAAATATATTACGGACTTATTCGAGACCTCAAATCACATCAAATAACACTAAAACTATGAATCGCACCCCAATTCAAGCCTACTGAAACTAAGAAATTCCAACTTCTACATTCGTTGCCAAAACCTATCAAATCAAGTCCGATTGACCTCAAATTTTTCACACAAGTCATAAATGACATAATGTACCTAAGAAAATTTCCAAAACTGGATTCCAACCCCGATATCAAAAAGTCAACTCCCCGGTCAAACTTCTAAACTTAAATTTTCTACTTTCGCCATTTCAAGCCTAATTTAACTACAAACTTCCAAATAATTTTTCGGACATAATTTTAAGTCCAAAATTACCATACAGAGCTATTGGAATCATCAAAATTCTATTCCGGGGTCGTTTACACATAAATAAATATCTGGTCAACCTTTTCAACTTAAGTTTCATCTTGGAGAGTAAGTGTCTCAATTCATTTCAAAACCTCACCGGACCAAAACCAATTACCCCGGCAAGTCATATAACAACTTTAAAGAATAAATTGAGCAGTAAATGGGGGGGAACAAGGTTATAATACTCAAAACGACCGGCCGGGTCGTTACATGACCGTAGGTTGACATTGTGGTTATCGGGCTCGAATTTTGGTTCCGGGACTTGATATAGGTATGTTTTTCAATTTGAAACTTGTCTGCAAAAGTTGATACAAATCGAAGCTGGTTTGATAGGATTCAGACGCTCGGTTGTGATTTTAGAAGTTCTTGAGTTTCCTTTGAAATTTCATGTATTTGACGTCCGATTCGTAGTTCTAGATGTTATTTTGTTGTTTTGATCGTGCGAGCTAGTTAGTATGATGTTATTACACTTGTGTGCATGTTTGGTTTGGAGCCCGAGGGGCTCGGGTGAGTTTCAGATAGACTACGGACCATTTCGAACTTAGGAGATTGCTGGTTTTCAGCAGTTTCTGATGATGGGTGCGATGTGCTTCGCGATCGCGAAGGGGAAACTTGAGCTGGGGCATAATTGTTCTTCGCAAATGCGGGGACTCGGTCGTGAACACGAAGTAATGGAGGGCTTACCCTTCGCGAACACGACTGTCCTCTCGCGAACGCGTAGGGTTATGGGGTTATGGGAGGAAATATGTCTGTTACTCTTCGCGAACGCAGTCCTTGGCTCGTGAACGCGAAGGCAGGGGGGGAGTAATCCTTCACGCATGCGAATAACACCCGATGCCCAGGTATTAAAACTTTCAAAGTCAGAATTTTCTTCATTTTTCACCATTTTCAAGTTGAGCTCGGCCTAGAGGCGATTTTGAAGAGGTTTTTCATCCCAACTTCATTGATTAGTAGATTTTAACTTGTTTTATTATATTTTCATAAACACCCATTGATATTAACCTTTAATCTATGATTTTTCATGAAAAAAATTAGGGATTTAGATAGAAATTGGGAATTTTGAGAAATCGAGATTTAGACCTCAAATTGAGGTTGGATTTCGAAACTAATTACATAACCGGGCTCAGGGGTAAATGGATAATTGGGTTTTGGTCCAAATCTCGGGTTTTGGCCAATCAAGCCCAGGGTTGACTTTTGCTGACTTTTTCTAAAATCATTAAAGATTGAATCCTTTTCACTCGTGGGTAGTTTCTAAAGCCTATTTTGAATTATTTGAACTATATTTGGCTAGATTTGATTGGTTTGGAGGCTAATTCTAGAGGGAAAACCGTGGTTGAACATTGATTTGGTTGCGGAGTAAGGTAAGTAACGTCGTTAACCTTAACTTGAGGGATTAGGACTTGTTGATCTATTTTTTACGTGTATTATGTGTGGGGACGGCATATATGTGAGGTGACGAGTATATATGCATTGTCATTGGGTTAAATCATGCGGGTGGAAATTATTTCTTTATATTGTATTGTTTCATTGACTATGTTCTCAATGCTTAGGTTAGATTATTACTTTTAATTATTCACCTCATATTTATTGTTTATTTTGAATATGTTGGGAATTTTGAAAGTTGAGTTTGTTTTTATGGCACTATAATTGAAGTGAAATTGCTTCCCTCCTTACATTTATTATTTGGATTTGTATTGTTGCTTGGTGAGGAAGAGTGAAAAGCACGAAGGGTATTGCCGTGCCTTATCCGTGAAGATTAAAGCACGATGGGTAATGTCGTGCATTTGATTATTTATCATTATTTATCATATTATGGGAGGTTGAGAGTAAAAGCACGAAGGGTGATATCGTGCCATTTTATTTATGGTATTACATGGTGAGGACGAGAGTAGAAGCACGAAGGGTGATGTTGTACTATCTTTATTTTATTGCCTTATTTGATTTACGGATTGGTGATTTGCTTGGTTGCATTGTTGCTTATTTTAGAAGATGTTATTTGGTGATTTCGTATTTGTCGTTCTTATGATATTTTCCGTTTCGCATGTCCCCTCCCTGTTAATATTTTATTGTTTTACTTGTTATTTTGTTGTTATATATATATGTACAGGATTTTATATAGGTGTCTTGTCATAGCCTCGTCACAACCTCGTCGAGGTTAGGCTCGACACTTATGGACTACATTGGATCGATTGTACTCATGCTATAATTCTTCACTTCTTGTGTAGATACTGGTGTTGATCCCAGCGGCGTCTAGTGATGATCTACTCGGATTGAGCTATATTCGGAGACTTGAGGTATAGTTGCACAACGTCCATAGCTATGAAGTCCCCTTCTTTATCTGTTCTATTGTTTATCTAGTCTCAAACAGTTGTATTTGCTTCAGACCATGTGTGTAGTACTCTAGTTGCTCATGTATTTATGACTCCGAATTCTGGGAGATGTTTAGATATCGTCATATGTATTTATTTATTCCATTTCAGACTATTTAAATTTATCTTTATTAATGTTTTATTTTGAATTGGTAAAATTGGTTAAATAATCTAGCTAACGTTGGCTTGCCTAGCAAGTGAAATGTTAGGCGCCATCACGACCCCGAGGGTGGGATTCCGGGTCGTGACATGAATCCTGGTTTATAAATACCCGTTTTAATAATTATTATTATTTCTTAACCAAATGGTGATTGTCATTTCTATTCATTCATCATTTAAGTGATCCAGCCTATTGGAATCATTAGAAACTATAATTTTATTTGTATCAACCCATTATTATTCATCTTCTTCTTCACTCAAAATATTATTTTCAAGACCCACTCATAGGGTTAATACAATATTCTATTAAAACTTCTAATAAAATTCATAAATATGCTACTCATACTTCGATAAAATCATATATATGAAGCCCAAGTAAAGGAATTACCTCTTCGAGGTAGAATCTCATCTTTTCTCCTTTTGGCGTTCTCGAAGGATTTGGAAGAATCTAGCCGACCCAAATAGTTTTTGATGCTAATATATATTAATCAACTTTAATTAACATTAAATATGGTAGGATATTACCTTGACTTGTATGAGCAAATCCTAAGTTATTATCCTCTCCAAAGCTCTCCAATAACTGTCACGACCCGACGGGACCGTGATAGCGCCTAACATTCTACTTGCTAGGCAAACCAACGTTAGAGAATCATTAGACCAACTCCTTATTTTCATTCAGTAATTAACAATAATTAACTAAGATAAAATATAATAAGTGCGAAATATCGTAAAAAATGTATTAATTACTACCACCCGGATTTGGAGTCACAATTCACGAGCATTCTAGAATTTACTACAAGTAATAGTCTGAAAGAAATATAACTGTTTGAATGAAAGAAAACAGTAGGACATAAAAAGTAGACGGGAACTTCAAGGTCTGTGAACATCGACAGATCTACCATGAGTCTCCGGACAACAGACCAATAGCAAAATCTCGATCAACCTAAGCCGGTATCAAAGTTTGCACAAAAAGTGCAGAGTGCAGCATCAGTACAATCGCCCCCATTTACTGGTAAGTGTTGAGCCTAACCTCGGCGAAGTAGTGACGAGGCTAGGACAAGACACCCACGTATAACCTGAACAATATAATCATGCTAGTGGCAACAACAATAAATAAAGAAATAACGCAGAAATAATGGGAAGGGGACATACAGTGGGGGAATACAACATAAAGAGTGAGAAAAATGAAAAGACAGAATTAAACCGAAAATCCTTAAACGAATTGAGCAAGGAAAACTGCACGGCATCACCCTTCGTACTTTTACTCTCAACCTCAACAAATAAATAAATAAATAGAACGACACGGCATCACCCTTCGTGCATTAAACCTCTCATAATATACACGGTATCACCCTTCGTACTTTACACTCTTCCTCACAAAATAAATAATGCATGCACGGCATCACCCTTCGTGCTTTACACTCTTCCTCACAATATAAATAATGCATGCACGGCATCACCCTTCGTGCTTTATACTCCTCCTCACAAATCACAGAATCAATAACAACGGATAGATAGGAGTATCACAAAGAAACTAGTATTTTACCCATAATATATAGCAAAATGTAACCTCAACCTTGAATCAATATTCGAAATTTACCAAATCTCAGTGAAACCAGATATAAGTCACCCAACATTTTAAATAACCCGCTAAGCATGGATAGTAGAATTTAAGGCTTTAAAATATACAAGAATAGAATTTCACTCGCATGCTATGACTTGACAACGACGCATATATGCTCGTCACCTCACCTATACTTCGTATTTAATAACCAAACTTGTAACAAATAAACACACAATACCTATTCCCTCAAGCCAAAGTTAGACACGACACTTACCTTGCTTCGAAGACCACTAAATTCTCAATCACAGCTTTTCCTTTGGAATTCACCTCCAAACTACTCGTATCTATTCAAAAATAACTCAATAACATCAAATATTGCTAAAGGAATCAGTTATATTTCATAAAATAAATTTTCTCAAATTTTCCTCCAAAAAGTCAAAAAATCGACCCCCGGCCCGCTTGGTCAAAACCCGAGGTTCGGACTAAAATCCTTTTATCCATTCACCCCCGAGCCCTAATAGGTAATTAGTTTTGGAATCCGACCTCAAATTGAGGTCTAAATCCTCAAATTTTGAAATTCCTAAGTTCTACCCAAAAATCCTAATTTCACCATGAAAATTCTAGATTCTAGGTTGTAATCTTGTTATAAGATGTAAAAGATTGAAAGAAAAGAGTTAGAAATCACTTACCTATGATTTGGGGAAGATTTGGTCTTTGGAAAATACCTTCTTACGGTTTAGGGTTTTGAAAATATGAAGAATGAATGAAAAATCTCGTCTAAGTTCCTTTTACTCAGCTGCAGGTATCGCAATTGCGACCTGAGCTTTGCAAATGCGAAGCTTGCAATTACGAAGGAATAATCGCAATTGCGATACCCTTCACAATCCCACTGCCTTCGCAAATGCGAGGAAAGTGTCGCATTTGCGACCACTGAACCTCGCAAATGCGAGTAAATGTTCCCATTTGCGAACTTGCCCTTCCTAGACTCCCATCGCAATTGCGAAGAAAATCTCGCAATTGTGAGAACATGCTGCCCAGGCCTTCTTCGCAGTTGCGATAGATACCTCGCAATTTCCAGGCCTTCCTATTTCGCATTTGCGAAGCCTGATCTCGCAATTGCGAGATCAGAGGCCTGCAACAGGTTCAGTTATACCAGCAACATTTTTTAAGTTCAAAACATCCCGTGGCCTATCCGAAACTCACCTGAGCCCTCGGGGCTCCAAACCAAATATGTACACAAGTCTAAAAATATCATACAAACTTGCTCGCGCGATCAAATTCCCAAAATAACAACCTAGAACTACTAATTTAGCACCAAATCGAATGGAATTCTCAAGAACACTTTCAAATTCATATCTTCTCAATTGGACGTCTGAATCACGTCAAATCAACTCCGTTTCTCACCAAATTTCAAAGACAAGTCTTAAATATCATAATAAACTTGTACCAGGCTCCGGAACTAAAATACGGACCCAATACTAACAATGCCAAATATCAATCAATTCTTAAAAATAAATAATTTCCAGACTTTTAAATTTTTATCAAAAATTCATAACTCAAGCTAGGGACCTCCGAATTCAATTCCGGGCATACGCCCAAGTCCCATAATTTTATATGGACCTACCGGGACCATCAAAGCATGGATCTGGGCCCATTTACCAAAAATATTGACCAAAGTCAACAAAAATCAACTTTTAAGGCAAAAATTCTTATTTTCATTAGTTTTCAACGTAAAAGCTTTCCGGAAACCTGCCCGAATTGCGTACGCAAATCAAAGAGGTTAAAAATGAGATTTGTAAGGCTTAAGAGCTCAGATTTGAGTTCTAAAACATAAGATGACCTTTTGGGTCATCACAATAACTTTAGCCAAATATTGAAAATGGCACAAAATCAAGTCTAAGGGGTATATATGGTCTTGGGGCCAACCATTGCCACGATTGGGAAACCATTGCAACATTTGCCTGGACCTTCAGACCTTACCCTACTGGATATCGCCATGGTTTAACCATTGGGCACAGTTAGATGCCACGTTTGGACCGTTGGCCGCTATTGGCTCGAGGATCAAATTGTTGCTCTATTACCCTTTAGTAAAAATGTCATAACTATTTGTAAGAATATCCAAATGATGAACGATTTAAAGAGTTGAAAGATATATTTAAAAATCTTTAATTTGATAGTAGCTCAGCATACAACTCTTTATATCTTGATAGTTGTAATCGTTTGATGTTAGATCTTATGCAAGCTCTCTGGAAAATATTGTTCATTGTATGTTTTTCACTTGGTTTGGACTTAGGGATCTCCTTAGACCTCAAATCACTTACCATATGCCTCGTATACTTATTATAATATTCAATGGATATTATTCATATTCTTATCCCTCGTTTGCACACAAATTAATGTTGTTAGCACACGTTAAACTTTTTAACAACCTTTAAATATTTAAAATTTTGCGGGGCACTAAACTAATGATGTAAAACTATGTAATATTAATATATTTTAACATGTTATACCAGATAACTTGCTTTATTTGTTAACTTACTAATTTCATATTTTATGAACAATTTATCTATAATAATCTTTAGGTGATTTTTATACTATAAATAAATTATATAGAAATTAAACACTTTAAGGGTCTCTTTGGAAAGCCACCCGGTAACTGAAATTGATGTAATTACTAATTACACAACCTAGTAATTACACAACTTAGTAATTATGATGGCCTATTTGTTTGTCATAACGTAATTACAGTGTAATTACAAGCGTACTATTTGATTGCATAAGTATAATTATACAGTAAGATTAAATTTTAAGTGAAGTAATTATCAAAATTAAAAGTTAATATAATAAATATATGCCTTAAATAATTTTTATAAGTATAAATGATATTAGATTTGGTATTTAAGATGCATTTTTTTTAATATATATTAATTTGTAATCATATATTTATAACTAATATTGTAAAAATAATTGATATATTTTTTAAAATTAATTATAAAACTAAAAACATATATTTTGTAAGAACATCATGGAATGCATGTTTGACTAAATAAATTAATGTTTATAAATATAATGTCATAACATTATTCAAATGTTTGACAAAACTAATCTATATATTCAAACTAAAAAATGAACAACATGCAATATGAAATAATAAGTCAATACTACAAAAATAAGTAAATTGGAACCATAAATATAACACAATTTTAAAAAAAAAAGAGTTTAACATATATCAAATTCCAACGTAATAAAAATAAGTTTCAATACAACTTAAGATTAGTGTGATAATTCAAAATATTATCTTTAAATTTAGTAAATAATTATGTATTCTAAGACCTAGAAAAGCAACATGTATCATTCCTCGACTTGCGTGCGTAATCCGTAAAATTTTTCGAAACGTTTTCATGTGAAAAAGGGATTAAAATGTGAAATAGAGCTTTAAAACTCAATTGAGTTGATTTTGGTCAAGATATTTAGCAAACGGACCTGGATCAGTATTTTGACAATTCCGGTAGGTCTGTATCATGATTTGGGACTTGGGCGTATACCCGGAATCGAATTCCGAGGTCCCTAGCCCGAGATATGGAATTTTGATGAAAAATTAAAAGCTTGAAATCTTAATGATTTTTAAGAAATTACTAATGTTGGATTTATTGACCTTGGGTCCGTATTTTAGTTTCGGAGCCAGGTATAGGTCCACTATAATATTTATGACTCGTCTGCCGAATTTGGTGAGAATCGGAGTTGTTTTGACGTGATTCGAAGGTCCGGTTGTAAAAATATAAGTTTTAAAGTTTTTTTAAAAAAATTTTTTGATTTGGTATCCGATTCGTAGTTCTAGGTATTATTTTGGCGATTTGATCGTGCGAGCAAGTTCGTATGATATTTTAGGACTTGTGTGCATGTTTGATTTGGAGCCCCGAGGGCTTGGGTGAGTTTCGGATAGGCTACAGGATGATTTTGAACTTAAAAAATTTGGTTTTTGAGCTTCTGCTGTCATCTGGAGCATTGTGCTTCGCAATCGGGAAGCCATTCCTGTGATCGCGAAGAGTAAATTGTAAGTAGTGAGTTTTACCCTTCGCGTTCGCGAAGATAGGCACACAATCGCGGAAGGTAAACTCCCAGTGCACCGCGAACGCAAGGGACCAGATGCGATCACGTAGAAGGAAGGAAGGCAGGAGCTAGGCACGTCAATTGTGCTCCGTGATCGCATGAGCATTTACGCGATCACGTAGAGTTAAAAGTCTGGGCAGCCAAAATGTGCTTCGCGATCGCGAAGCCATTCCCGCGATCGCGAAGATGTAAAATGAATCTGGGCAAAGTTGTTCTACGCGATCGCGAACGAATTTTTGCGATCGCGATGAATAAAAATCTGAAAAACAGAACTTAAGTTCTGGAAATGGGGTTTCGACCCATTTTCAACTATTTTCAATTTTTGAGCTCGGGTAAGGTGATGTTTGGGTGATTTTCACGGAAAAACATTGGGGTAAGTATTTCTTATCCTATATTGATTATGTTTCATGATTTCATACTCATTTATATCATGAATCCGTGAATTTATGGAAGAAAAACCAGATTTTTATAAAATCTTTCAAAAACGAAAAATTAGGATTTGAAGGTACATTTGATATCGGAATTGGACAATTTTTATATGGTTGAACTCGTATAGGAACGAGTGTTCGGATTTCGTCAGTTTTTCCGGGATTTGAGACGTGGGTCCCACTGTCGAATATTTTAATGAATTTCAAATTTTTATCCGGAAAATTTGTAAATTCATATGGAATTAATTCCTATGATTAGTATTGAATATATAGAATTATTTGTGAATAGATTTAAAGCTTTTCGAGACAAAATTAAAAGAAAAAGCTATGGTTGAATAATTGATTGGAATTTACAATGCGAGGTTAGTGCCGTGGTTAACCTTAACTTGAGAGAATAGAACCCTTAATTTAATTATTATGTGAATTGCATGTGAACGACGTATAGACAAGGTGACGAGTGTCTATACGTCGTCAAATTAATTATTTACCTGCTTACTAGAAAAATCATAAATTGTTTTAAATCATAAATTAATTATTATAATAATTGTTTCTCTCCTATTCTTTGTCAAATATTAATTCTTGAATTCATGCATTAATTGTTACATGCTATTTGAATTATGTGTTTTAATTGTTATTTGACATTTAGCATATTAAATATTAAACTGTCTATTTTCTCCCTGAATTCTATAATAATCTGCTATTTGTCATTGTTTGTTTCATAATTAAGTTATAATTATTGTATGCTTGTTGTCTTATAATTTTATATTAATTATTGCATTTATTGGGAAAATTTCTTCTATAAAAATTAGTAAATCAATATATGTTGGAGGAGCGGGTTGCACGCCGCAACAGAATTAATTATAATGAATATATTGGAGGATCGGGTTGCATGCCGCAACAGACTTATGAAAAGTCCATATTGGATAATTGGGTTGCACGCCGCAACAGACTTATTAAAAGTCCATATTGGAGGATCAGGTTGCACGCCATAACAGACTTATTAAAAGCCCATATTGATCGGGTTGCACGTCGCAACAAACTTATGAAATGTCCATATTGGAGGATCAGGTTGTACGCCGCAACAGATTTATTAAATAGTCGACATACATATATATTGGGGGATCAGGTTGTATGCCACAACAGATTTGATTAAAGGAATATATTGTGAGAGCAGGTTGCACGCTGCAACAGAATTGAATGTGAATATATTGTGAGAGCGGGTTGCACGCTGCAACAGAATTGATGGAAATGATAATTGGTTATGACTGTTGAGTTGGCTTCAATTATTATAAATGAGTTACCTAATTTATTTCTATTATTGTTGTTGTTACTAATATTGCGTACAGGTAATGTAAGTGACCTGCCTTAGCCTCGTCACTACTTCGTCGAGGTTAGGCTCAGCACTTATCAGTACATGGGATCGGTTGTACTGATACTATACTCTGCACTTCTTGTGCAGATTTCGGAGTTGGTCCCAGCGGCATGCCATAGACTTGCTCGGATTTCAGGTATTCAGAGGAGACTTGAGGTATAACTGCATGGCGTCTGCAGTTCTGAAGTCCCCGTCTATTTTACTTTAGCTGT
Source organism: Nicotiana tabacum (assembly GCF_000715075.1). NCBI lineage: Eukaryota > Viridiplantae > Streptophyta > Magnoliopsida > Solanales > Solanaceae > Nicotiana > Nicotiana tabacum. The sequence continues at coordinate 48,590,573 of NC_134091.1, forward strand.
GCGTTTATTTCCAGACAACTTTATTTTATTCAGACCTTTATTTGTATTATTCTAGAAGCTCGTGCACTTGTGACACCAATTCTGGGATGGTATTTAGACACCGTTATTTTTATGGATTATTTTACTATATTTCAAACTTTGCTTCCGCTTTTGGTTCCTTGATTATTAATAATGTAAATATTATTTAAAAATTAGTTAATATTATTCTAATATTGACTTGCCTAGCAAGTGAAATGTTAAGCGCCGTCACGGTCCGAAGGTATCAATTTCGGGTCGTGACAGTTGGTATCAGAGCACTAGGTTACATAGGTCTCAAGAGTCACGAGCAAGCTTAGTAAAGTCTGAAGGATTGGTACGGAGACGTCTGTACTTATATCTCATAGGCTATGAAGTTTAGGAACAATATCACTTCTTTCTTATCCTGGCGTGCGATTTTATTTTATCATTGATGATTGAACCATTCTACTCTTATTCTCTCGCAGATGGTGCGAACACGTAACACCTCTACCGATGGACAGAGACCAGAAACCCCGGTGGCAACTATGGCCAGGGGTAGAGGTCGAGGACGAGGTCGTGCTAGAGGCCGAGGTAGAGCTAAGTCCAGAGGTCGAGCAGCTGTACCTATTGAAGAACCTCACGTGGACCTTCAGGAAGAGGTTCCATTTCAGAATGTACCAGTTGGACCAGTTCAGGTCCCGAAAGGATTCATAGCCACTCCAGTACTTCAGGACGCTTTAGTCCATTTGGTAAGTCTTATGGAGGGCGTATCCCAGAATGGTACATTTCCAGTAGCACTAACCGTCTCACAAGCTGAGGGAGGAGCACAAATTCCCACTACTCCCGCTCTGGAGCAGATGGCTCCCCAGAATCAGGCTCCAGCAGCCCCGCCAGTTGGGGTAGTTCAGCCAGTTGTTGCGGCACAGATCGGTGATAGGCCCACCATGTCTTTTGAGGCCTTATTGAGACTGGATAAGTTTACTAAGCTCTTTCTAGTTCACTTCAGTGGTACACCTTCTGAGGACCCACAGGATTATCTTGTACGCTGCCATGAGGTGCTGCGGAACATGGGTATAGTTGAGACCAATGGGGTCGATTTTGCTGTATTTCAGATGACGGGTTCCGCCAAGAGGTGGTGGAGAGATTATACATTGACCTAACCAGTCGGATCACCTGCACTTACATGGGAGCAGTTCTCTCAGCTATTTCTGGAAAAGTTCCTCCCTATCACACTGAGAGAGGAATTTCGCAAGCAATTTGAGCGTCTACAGCAGGGCAATATGACAGTTACTCAGTATGAGTCCCGTTTTGTGGATTTAGCCCGTCATGCTCTCCTTTTATTACCTACGGAAAGAGAGAGAGAGAGAGAGAGAGAGAGGAGGTTCATTGAGGGACTCACTCACCCTATCAGACTTCAGATGGCCAAGGAGACCGGAAGTGAGATTTTTTTTCAGGCGGCTGCTAATGTCGCAAGGAGGATTGAGATGGTTCTTGCACAGGAGAGAAGGCAGAGGTCTGATAAGAGGCCTTGTCAGTTCGGTGGTTACAGTAGTGCCTCATCTGGAGGTTGAGGTAATTTTGGTAGGGGTCATCCTCCCAGACCGTTTCATTCAGTATTTCATGCTTCTCCCGGTGCTTCAGGGAGTCACGGTCCTATTATGCCTCACTCTGGGCAGCCAACATTCAGTGCATATTCAGCTCCTATCAGTGCACCACCACTCTAGAGATACTATAGCGGTTATCCGGCCCATTTGGGTCAGCTTCAGCTTTAGCAGCCATGACATCAGGATGGGTGTTATGAGTATGGGAACATTGGTCACATCAGGAGGTATTGCCCTAGATTAGTGAGTAACAGATCTCGGCAAGATAATCGTACCATCATACCGACATCGGTTGCTTTACCGCCTGCTCAGCCAGCTAGAGGTAGGGGTCAGGCAGCTAGAGGTGGAGGTCAGGCTATTAGAGGTGGAGGTCAGACCATTAGAGGTGGAGGTCAGACTGTTAGAGGTGGAGGCCAGCCAGTTAGAGGCCGTCCTAGAGACGCAGTTCAGAGTGGTGGGGCCCAGCCCCGATTTTATACTTTTCCAGCTAAGCCTGAGGCCGAGTCATCTGATGCTGTGATCACAGGTATTATTCCAATTTTCCATAGAGATGCTTCAGTTCTCTTTGATCCAGGATCTATATATTCCTATGTGTCCTCCTATTTTGCTTCATATTTGGTTGTGCCTTGTGATTCTCTGAGTGCTTCTATGTGTGTATCTACACCGGTGGGAGACTCTGTTGTAGTAGATCATGTCTATCGTTCGTGTGTGGTTACTATTGGTGATCTTGAGACTAGTGTGGATCTTCTACTTCTTGATATGGTAGATTTTGATATCATCTTGGGTATGGATTGGTTGTCCCCTTATCATGCTATATTGGATTGTCATTCCAAGACAATGACCCTAGTTATGCCTGGGTTACCTCGGTTAGAGTGGAAAGGAACTCTTGGCCATTCTGCTAGCAGGGTTTTTTTGTATATGAAAGCTCAGTGTATGGTAGAGAAAGGGTGTCTAGCCTATTTGGCTTATATTCACGATCCATGTGCGGATGTCCCTTCTATGGACTCTGTACCAGTTGTTCGTGAATTTCCAGAAGTAGCAGATTTGCTAGGGATAACACCCGACAGAGATATTGACTTCTGTATTGATTTGGCTTCGGGCACTCAGCCCATTTCTATTCCACCATACCGTATGGCCCCGCCAGAGTTGAAAGAATTAAAAGAGCAGTTACATGACTTGCTTGATCAGGGATTCATTAGACCTAATGTCTCGCCCTGGGGTGCATCAGTATTATTTGTAAAGAAGAAAGATGGCTCTATGCGGATGTGTATAGACTATCGGCAGTTGAACAAGGACACTATCAAAAACAAATATCCGCTGCCAAGAATTGATGACTTATTTGATCAGCTTCAGGGTGCCAAGGTATTTTCGAAGATCGATTTGAGGTCTGGTTACCATCAGTTGAAGATTAGGGCCTCTGATGTCCCTAAAACAGCTTTTCGAACTCGGTATGGGTATTACGAATTACTAGTGATGTCATTTGGGTTGACAAATGCCCCAGCAACATTTATGGATTTGATGAATCGGGTGTTCAAGCCTTATTTGGACTCTTTTGTGGTTATATTCATTGATGATATCGTAATTTACTCCAGTAGTCGAGAGGAGCATGAGCAGCATCTTCAAAGTGTGCTTCACACTTTGAAGAATAATCAGTTATATGCCAAGTTTTCAAAATGTGAGTTTTGGTTAGACTCCGTTGCCTTTTTGGGGCATGTGGTATCGACAGAAGGCATAAAGGTGGATCCAAAGAAGATAGAGGCTGTTCAGAATTGGCCTAGACCTACTTCAGTTACAGATATCCGGAGTTTTCTGGGTTTGACAGGTTATTATCGTCGGTCCGTGGAAGGGTTTTCATCTATAGCAAGCACATTGACCAGACTAACCCAGAAGGGTGTCCCATTCAGATGGTCAGACGAGTGTGATTTGAGCTTTCAGAAGCTCAAGACCGCTTTGACTACGACGCCGGTGTTGGTATTACCCACAGGTTCAGGATCGTATACGGTATATTGTGACGCATCTCACATTGGGATTGGTGCAGTATTAATTCAAGATGGCAAGGTAATTGTATATGCGTCGCGGCAGTTGAAAGTTCACGAGAAGAATTATCTTGTTCATGACTTAGAATTGGCAGCCATTGTTCATGCGCTGAAGATTTGAAGGAATTACCTCTACGATGTCTCATGTGAGGTATTTACTGATCATCGCAGCCTTCAGTATCTGTTCAAACAAAAAGATCTTAATTTGAGGCAGAGAAGATGGTTGGAGTTTTTGAAAGACTATGATATCACCATTTTGTATCACCCCGGAAAGGCCAATGTGGTGGCCGATGCTTTGAGTAGAAAGGCTGTGAGTATGGGAAGTCTTGCATATATTCCGGTTTGTGAGAGGCCATTAGCTGCAGATGTTCAGACTTTGGCTAATCAGTTCGTGAGGTTAGATGTTTCAGAATCCAGTCGGGTTCTAGCTTGCACAGTCGCTCGATCTTCTTTATATGAGCGCATTAAAGAGGGGCAGTATGATGATCCTCACTTACTTGTCCTTAAGGACACAGTGCGGCACGGTGATGCCAAACAGGTTGCTGTGGGGGAAGATGGGGTTCTGTGAATGTAGGGTCGTATTTGTGTGCCTAATGTGGATGGGCTTCGTGAATTAATTCTTGAAGAAGCACACAGCTCCAGGTATTTTATTCATCCAGGTACCGCCAAAATATATCAAGATTTGTGGCAACATTATTGGTGGAGGAGAATGAAAAGTATATAGTTGCATATGTAGCTCGGTGTCTGAATTGTCGGCAAATTAAGTACGAGCATCAGAGACCTGGTGGTTTGTTTCAGCAGTTAGAAATTCTTGAGTGGAAGTGGGAGCGTATCACTATGGATTTTGTTGTTGGGCTCCTACGGACTCAGAGAAAGTTTGACACAGTTTGGGTCATTGTGGACAGGTTGACCAAGTCAGCGCATTTCATTCCAGTGGCAGTTACCTATTCTTCAGAGAGGTTAGCTGAAATTTACATTCGTGAGATTGTCCGCCTTCACGGTGTGCCCGTGTCTATTATTTCAAATCGAGGTACGCAGTTTACCTCACATTTCTGGAGGGCTATACAGCGTGAGTTAGGCACGCGGGTGGAGTTGAGTACAACATTTCATCCACAGACAGACGGACAGTCAGAGCGCACTATTCAGATATTGGAAGATATGCTTCGCGCTTGTGTTATAGACTTTGGAGGTTCTTGATATCATTTCTTTCCACTTGCGGAGTTTGCTTATAATAATAGCTAATAGTCGAGCATTCAGATGGCTCCATATGAGGCATTATATAGAAGGCGATGCCAATCGCTAGTTGGTTGGTTTGAACTGGGAGAGGCTCGATTGTTGGGTACCGATTTGGTATAGGATGCCTTGGATAAGGTCAATATTATTCAGGATCGAGTACGCACAGCTCAGTCTAGGCAAAAAAGTTATGTCGACCGTAAAGTTCGTGATATTGCATTCATGGTTGGAGAAAGAATATTGCTCCGGGTTTCACCTATGAAAGGTGTAATGAGGTTCGGAAAGAAGGGAAAGTTGAGCCCTAGGTATATCGGACCCTTTGAAATTCTTGAAAGGGTGGGTGAAGTAGCCTACAGGCTTGCATTACCACCTAGTTTATCAGCGGTTCATCTGGTGTTCCATGTGTCTATGCTCCGAAAATATCATGGTGATCTGTCCCATATGTTAGATTTCAGCTAAGTCCAATTGGACAAAGATTTGACTTACGAAGAGGAGCCGGTGTCTATTCTAGCCTGGCAGGTCCGATAGTTGAGAGTTATCCTTCAGTTCGGGTATAATGGAGAGGTCAGCCGGTAGAGGCATCTACCTGGGATTCCGAATCGGATATGCAGAGTAAATATCCATACCTTTTCTCCAGCTCATGTACTTTTTTTTTTCTAACTCCGTTCGAGGACGAACGTTTATTTTAGAGGTGCAGAATGTGATGACCCAAAATGTTATCTTTAAATTTAATAAGTAATTCTATATTCTAAGACCTCGAAAAGCACCATGTATCATTCCTCGACTTGCGTGCACAATCCGTAAAATTTTCTGAAAAGTTTTCATGTGAAAAACGGATTAAAATATGAAATAGAGCGTTAAAACTCAATTGAGTTGTCTTTGGTCAAGATATTTAGCAAACAGACCCGGATCAGTATTTTGATAATTCTGGTAGGTCCGTATCGTGATTTGGGACATGGGTGTATGCCCGGAATCGAATTCCGAGGTCCCTAGCCCGAGATATGAAATTTTGATGAAAAATTAAAAGCTTGAAAGCTTAATGATTTTTAAGAAATTACTAATGTTGGATTTATTGACCTCGGATCCGTATTTTAGTTTCGGAGCCAGGTATAGGTCCACTATAATATTTATGACTTGTCTGCCGAATTTGGTGAGAATCGGAGTTGTTTTGACGTGATTCGGACGTCCGGTTGTAAAAATATAAGTTTTAAAGTTTTCTTAAAAATTTCCTTTGATTTGGTGTCTGATTCGTAGTTCTATGTGTTATTTTGGCGATTTGATCGCGTGAGCAAGTTCGTATGATGTTTTAGGACTTGTGTGCATATTTGGTTTGGAGTCTCAAGGGATCGGGTGAGTTTCGGATAGGCTACGTGATGATTTTGAACTTAGAAAATCTTGTTTTTGAACTTCTGCTGTCATCTGGTGCATTGAGCTTCGCGATCGCGAAGCCATTCCTGCGATCGCGAAGAGTAAATTATAAGTAGTGAGTTTTACCCTTCGCGTTCGCGAAGATAGGCACGCGATCGCAGAAGGTAAACTCCCAGTGCACCGCGAACACAAGGGACCAGATGCGATCGCGTAGAAGGAAGGAAGGCAGGAGCTAGGCATGTCAATTGTGCTCCGCGATCGCATGAGCATTTACGCGATCACGTAAGGCTGGAAAAATGTACTCCGCGATCACAAGAGCATTTACGCGATTGCGTAGAGTTAAAAGTTTGGGCAGCCAAAATGTGCTTCGCGCTCGCGAAGCCATTCCTGCGATCGCGAAGATGTAAAATGAATCTGGGTAAAGTTGTTCTATGAGATCGCGAAGGAATTTCCGTGATTGCGATGAATAAAAATCTGAAAAACAGAACTTAAGTTGTGGAAATGGGGTTTCGACCCATTTTCAACCATTTCCAATTTTTGAGCTCGGGTAAGGCGATTTTTGGGCGATTTTTAAGGAAAAATATTGGTGTAAGTGTTCCTTATCCTATATTGATTATGTTTCATGATTTCATACTCATTTATATCATGAATCCGTGAATTTATGGAAGAAAAATTAGATTTTTATAAAATCTTCCAAAAACGAAAAATTAAGATTTGAAGGTCCATTTGATATCGGAATTGGACAATTTTTATATGGTTGAACTCGTATCGGAACGGGTGTTCGGATTTCGCGAGTTTTTTTGGGATTTGATACGTGGGTCCCACTGTCGAATATTTTAATAAATTTTGAATTTTTATCCGAAAAATTTATAAATTCATATGGAATTAATTCCTATGATTAGTATTGAATATATCGAATTGTTTGTAAATAGATTTGAAGCTTTCGGAGACAAAATTAAAAGAAAAGGCTGTAGTTGAATAATTGATTGGAATTTGCAAAGCGAGGTAAGTGTCGTGGTTAACCTTGACTTGAGGGAATAGAACCCTTAATTTAATTGTTATGTGAATTGCATGTGAATGACGTATAGGCGAGATGACGAGTGTCTATACGTCGTCAAATTAATTGTTTGCCTGCTTACTTGAAAAATTATAAATTATTTTAAATCATAAATTAATTATTATATTGATTGTTTCTCTCATATTCTTTGTCAAATATTAATTCTTGAATTCCTGCATTAATTGTTACATGCTATTTGAATTATGTGTTTTAATTTTTATTTGACATTTAGTATATTAAATATTAAACTGCCTATTTTTTCCGTGAATTCCATAATAATTTGCTATTTGTCATTGTTTGTTTCATAATTAAGTTATACTTATTGTATACTTGTTGTCTTATAATTTTATATTAATTGTTACATTTATTGGAAAAATTTCTTCTATAAGAATTGGTAAATGAATATGTTGGAGGAGCGGGTTGCACCTGCAACAGAATTAATTATAATGAATATATTGGAGAATTTCTTCTCAACAGAATTAATTATAATGAATATATTGGAGGATCGGGTTGCACGCCGCAACAGACTTATGAAAAGTCCATATTGGAGGATCGAGTTGCACGCCGCAACAGACTTATGAAAAGTCCATATTGGAGGATCGGAGTTGGACGCCGCAACAGACTTATTAAAAGTCTATATTGGAGGATCGAGTTGCACGCCGCAACAGACTTATTAAAAAGTCAACATATATATATATATATATATATATATATATATATATATATATATATATATATATATATATATATATATTTAGGGATCGGGTTGCACGCCGCAACAGATTTGATTAAAGAAATATATTGTGAGAGCGGGTTGCACGCTGCAACAGAATTGAATGCGAATATATTGTGAGAGCGGGTTGCACGCTGCAATAGAATTGATGGAAATGATAATTGGTTATGACTGGTGAGTTGGCTTCAATTATTATAAATGAGTTACATAAATTATTTCTATTATTGTTGTTGTTACTAATATTGCGTACAGGTAATGTAAGTGACCTGCCTTAGCCTCGTCACTACTTCGTCGAGGTTAGGCTCAGCACTTACCAGTACATGGGGTCGGTCGTACTGATACTACACTCTGCACTTCTTGTGCATATTTCGAAGTTGGTCCCAGTGGCGTGCCATAGACTTGCTCGAATTTCAGCTATTTAGAGGAAATTTGAGGTATAACTGCATGGTAGGGGTGTACATGGACCGGGTTGGTTCGGTTTTTATCAAAACCAAACCAAACCAACTATATCAGTTTGGATTGGTTCGATTTTGTCGGATTTTTCGAGTTTTCGGGTTTTTTGTTACTTAAATATTATTTCAATCTTACTTTGTTAAATATTTGATAAGTAAATATATATTTAGTAAAAATATAAAAAAATTGACAAACATATTATCGATTAAAATATTCTTGTGGGAGAATTCTATTAGTAACACATAATATATTTTTTTGTCGTTTGACAATAATTTTTCGTTTATGTACACTTTCAGGTTAATCGAATTTAGTAATTAAACATAAAAATCAATATGATACATAAATATTAATAATCACTTCACATTCGAAAAAGATATAAGAATTTAATAGATCTTAACATATGATATGAATATGGAAGAACAAAGAGATAGACGCATTTCACTAACACTTGATAAGAAAGTGATCATACAACCCATTATTTAAGGTTAATAAATATGGAGCACTTCATATTCTATTAAAATTTATATCCCGTAAGAGAATCTCAAATATTTCTAGACATTTTTTTAAATAAAATTTTATATAAAATCTTAAAAGTATATATAAAAATTATATGTTTATATGTCGGGTTGGTTCAGATTTTTTTTACTTAATACCAAACCAAATCAAACCAAACCAAGTCGATTTTTTAATCGGTTTGGTTTGACTTTTCGGTTTGGTGCGATTTTTCGGTTTGGTTTGTACGCCCCTACTACATGGCGTCCACAATTCTGAAGTCCCCGTCTATTTTACTTTAGCTGTGTGTTTATTTTCAGACCGCTTTATTTTATTCAGACCTTTATTTGTATTATTCTAGAAGCTCGTGCACTTGTGACACTAATTCTGGGATGGTATTTAGACACCGTTATTTTTATGAATTATTTTACTATATTTCAAACTTTGCTTCCGCTTTTGGTTCCTTGATTATTAATAATGTAAAGATTATTTAAAAATTGGTTAATATTATTCTAACATTGGCTTGCCTAGCAAGTGAAATGTTAGGCGCCATCACGGTTCGAAGGTGAAAATTTTTGGTCGTGACAATTAGAAAATATAATAAGTTTATAATCTCATTTAACAACAAAATTCTATTTTAATGACATCACTCATTATATGCCAAGTTTGCTAATGACTCATTATTTTTAATATTAGGAGGCGTAGTTTAAAAAATTAAAATAATAATGCAGTTACGCTAAATGAAGAAAATAAAATAAATAAGAAATAAAATATACGAGGAATTACATGGAATCACAAGAAGTAAAGGTAGAGAAATAAAAGATAAATAATGTACAAAGAAAAATATATTTTAAAATTTAAAAAGAAATTAAAAAGTAAAAATAAAATAAAAAGAAATTAAAATAATGGAAATAAAAAGTTATAAAGAAAAGAAATTAAAATAGAAATAAAAAGGAAAGAAATTGAAAAGTAATCTGGTAATTACACAGTGTAATTACCACCAAGTCTCACCTCTCCCTTGAGAATTGAATGGGGTAAGAATTTAAGAGTGTAATTACACCCCTCCAATTACGCTCAATTCTATGATGACCAAGTAATTACTGGATCAGACAAATATGTCAAACTTTATAATTATACCAATTGCACCCAAATCTAATTTCTAGGTGGGAAAGGGGCTCTAAAGCACATGGATATATGAAATGTAAAAGAGAAAAGGCCAGGTATAATCTTGCATTGAGTGAGGGAGTTTGGTCATCTCCCGAACAAGGAGGGCCCACTTGATTTTCTACTAGGTGGGACCCTTTGCTTTCATGCATCATCATTAAGCCTACAATGGTTGCTCACCTACCAAATCCAAGATGAGGGCTCATATCCAATAAAATAAAATTCTCCATTTTCTAGAAAAACTTCTCAAAAGCAAAGGAAGATCACATGATAATTACCTTAATTTCCAACTTTTGTCTCTCAGTAAATTAAAGTACTCCAATTTGTTACCTTAAAATCCACACCCTTTTGGCCTAAATTTCTGAGAATTTTAGATTTTGACCCCGGATTTTTATCCGATATATCCGATCTTGTGTTTAGTTCTTAGAAAGATTTGTTTCTTTTTCTTTCTTTTTTTTCCTCTCTTTTTCCTTCTTTTATTTGTCAAATATGACAACTGAAATTCGAAATAACGATATTTGATTATTTTCATCACAGTTTATTCCAAAAATTACAAAACGGGAACTCAAAGACAAGACGTTTGAGATCTGTATTCAGTACTTAGTATTTACTTAGGACAGCTAGATGGATTTGTCGCTAAGCTGTGATTTTGTAATGCTTTATTGGTGATTAATAAAAGAATTTAATTACAAAAAAAAAAACACAAGAAATTTGGTTTTTGAAATACATTAGGGAAATTTCTTTATTTGGTAAGCCTTATACTAGTCATCTACTTTGTTTTGACTTGTTTAATTAATGCCTACTTCTTTCCCCTTTGTACAAATATAATGTTTATTATTTTATTTTTAAAAACTTCATAAAGTAACCAATTTAACTTTAAGTTGCAATTAATTGTTCGATTTCATTTCCTTAAATTTCAGAAGGAAAAAAAAAATTCTTTTCTTTCTTTCCCTTCTCCTGTTCATACAACACATATATTTGCATTGGCAAAAACAAGGCAAACAAAACATAATTTGCGGAATATTCCATAAAAGGTTAAGTTACGTTTGTCACACAATGCTTCTAAAATATTAAACTAATTTTGGATTCTCCTAGACAAGAAAATTCCACCCTTAAATTTTTATCACACTTACGGAGAATCTTTTATTCATTGTTTTGTTTGTACTCCCAAATTTTATTATAGAGAGAGATAAACTATTTTTCAAAAATACTTTATTTGTACATAAACTATTTCAACCATACACAACTTAAGAATACTTTAAGCTTATTATAAGAAGAATTTGTTTTTGGTTAAAATAGGTTATGCTGGGGAAAATGGTCGAAAAGTAAATTTTGAACTACTTTTCATAAGATTTTCTTATGTCCTATGAGTGATCAGCCTAAGTTTTGTGAGCAAATCTATTTCATATTAGAGATAGCATACACATAAATAATCAAAATACACATAAGAGGGTTTAACCGCACTATGATTAAAACAAACTATTCTAAATAAGACAAGAAAATAATTAGCATTAGGAACTATTTCTAAGAGGTTTAAATTTCGAAATGATTGCAAATCAAAATTAAAAGCAATAAGATCCTATTTACTTGGAACATCTAAACCTTAAATTATTTTCTTATAAATTAGTTTCAATAATCACAACTAGTGTTTGCCTATTGTCAACTAAAATTTTATAGCTACAAATTGTCTAATCACTTTTTTTAATTTAAAATATCAAAACAACATTAGTTATCCAAAACCACCATATAACGACAACAACAATAACCCAGTATAATCCCACTAATGAGGTATGAGGAGGGTAGTGTGTATGCAAACCTTACCCCTACCTTGGGGTAGAGAAGCTGTTTTCGATAGACCCTCGGCTCCTTCACTCCAAGAACTCTCTACCTTGCTCTTGTGGTGACTCGAACTCACAACCTCTTAGTTGGAAGTGGAGGGTGTCACCACTAAAGCACTTGAAGTAAAAGACTAAACTCAATTTATGTTTCGTGTAATGGGGAGAATGGAAGTGTAGTTAGTATTCTTTCTTTACCACATGTAATACTGCTTAATATTTCAAGTAATTAAAATTGAAAAGCTACTAATTAAATTGTGAGTGAACATTATTTTTTCCAAAGAAAATACATGCTCCTTTAGTCCCAAATTAATGTTTTAGTCTACATTACGAGAATCAAATTATATAACTTCCTCAAATCTTTTATAAATGTTAAAAAACATAAAACACTCCTATGAGAATCAACTTAAAATACTTTTTTCAACTAGAATAATATTTAAACGCCTATTGAAAGGTTTAAATTTAGGACCCCTAATTGAGTCTACGTGGCATCACAAAGCACACAAATGGTCAAGGTCCACGTCCCTACAAGCAGGAGAATTCCCCCCCGTAATAGAACACCAAAACATGCCACGTCAACATACTAATTGAAAGGGTCATTTCCGTCATTTAAATCGGTCAAAAAGAAAAGCCTTCCGCCCCGACCAGCATCCCTCGTCTGGTCTAAATCCGATGACATCGGCATATGCAACAGAGACAAATGTAGAATCAGTTTTAACCCCCAATTTCTCTTTAAATTGTTTAGTTCACCCCTTCACTTTCTATGTTGCCATCTTGATATAATTCTTACACTTTGTCGAACGTTAAATGACATTGTTGGTAAAATTTTGTAGATATTATGAGTCTTTTATTGACGCACGCTTATGAATAATGAAATTTCTCTTGATTTATGAATTTGACTTGGATTATTGAAATTGTGAGTCTTTTATTTAATTAATATTTTATTTTTCTTCAATTACAATATTTTAATGCTAATTTTTTTCTCTTTAATGTTTAACAAATAGTGAGATAAAATGAAAAGAGGCAATAATAAGATGAAACATTCGTTCATTCGTATCTTTGTTGCAGTTGAAAGATCATACTATGCACATGTTCTTAGCCAACGAAGTGGAAAAAAATTTTATCACTCTTATATATGCATTAAGACAAACTCATTTGATTTTACGTTCATGTTAGTAATGACTTGATTTTATGATGTCAAACAAGTGGTCCTTCAAATTATTTTTTTCCCTAAAGATTTGCTGAAACTTTAAATTCTTTATTATGTATTTCAAATCTGGCATATTTAGTTTCGCCTTCTGCATATCCTAAACTTAAACTAATGTTACATTAAATTTATATAATTATCTAAATAAAAAATAATATTTTTCTCTTATCACATGTCAACTGAACATTTAAGGGCCACTTATACTTTTCATTCCTTTTTTTTTTTTTTTCAAATTCTAAATTTTAAAATGAAAAAATAGACTAATAAAAAGTAAGATTTGATGAAATGTGACTTGTACTTTTAATAACATTTGTGATAGCAATAGTACTTCTAAACAAATAAAACAATATCCTAGAATATTCTAAGTGATGATAAAGTAATCAATTCAAAGTTGACTATTTTTATTGGAGTAATATTCATGTAGCAATTAGAAAAAGGTCATTTTTTCATATAAAAATCAAATGCTAAATTTGACTAATGAACTCAGAAATTCCTGATCAAAAGAAGTATTCTAGCATTCAAAGAAAAATAATTGTACAGTTAATGTGAAGTGTAGAAATTATAAGTTTGAGGGGCATGAAAGAAACATTTTGTTCTAATCAGAACTTAAATTCTAACTTTTGTTTTTTATGGGGTGTGAAACTGTGAATTGTCTAGTTTCTGGTAAAACTGTTAAAAAAGAAAAAAGAAAAAAAAGCATTGGAAATGTCTTTCCTTTTTCTCCTCAGAGAATTTGCTTGCTTTTTGTGTTCTTACTTTGACCCTCTCTGTACTTACGCGGACACCACCTCCTTCTTCTTCTTCAACAATCTCTTTCTCTCTCTCTCTCTCTCTCTCTCTCTCTCTCTCTCTCTCTCTCTCTCTCTCTCTCTACACACACACACACACACAAAATTCTTCTTACGTTTTGTCAAATTTTCACTCCGCCGGCGCCGGTAACCGCTCCACTAGCGGCGCCACATTTCTCCGGCCACTGGAAAACGGCCGGAAGAGTTGTTGAAAATACAAAACCACGACGATTATTGTTTTGACTTAGACGACTTTTGTTTGACTTGAAGCATTGACCGGTGAAAGCCTGTAGGTGGTGGAGTTGTTCAGATCTGTGAGGATTTAATTCCTAGGTTTTGATGTTTTAAAGGTTGGAGAGTTTTTTGAAAGAATTTTGAAGTGTGGATGGTAGTGTACGGACGGAGGAGGGCGGTGGTCGTCGGAGTAGATGATGAGCGGAGGAAGGTGGGGGAGGTGGCGGTGGTGGTGTAAAATTGCTTGTTCTTTCACATGGAATGGCAGATCTTGTTAGCTATGGTGATGCCCACCGTGATATTGACCAGGTCACCCTTTACTTTTATTATGTTATTTTAGTTTTTATTATCAGTTTGAAGATCTTTTTGACCTTTTTCATTTGTTTGGGTACTTTAAAACACAGTAATGTAGATGTAGTCTTAGAGGATAAAAAAAGCTTCTTTACTAGAAGCAGATTACAATTTGACAAAGCTTTGATTAAACCTTCTTCTTTCGGTGCCTTATTAGAAGTAATTATCAGTATTGATCTCAGCTAGTTTGGGATTGAAGCTAACTTGATTGATTGATTCATGATTGATTGTACTTTGAAGTAAGATAGGTTGTTTGGAGATTTTGGGGAGCGGGTAGGCAGTGTGGCAGAGAAGAAATTTTGTAGGTCCAAATGTATCTGTCTGTGCTTGTCGATGCTAATTCTGAGTTGTTAATGTTTTTGAGGTTGAGAATTTAGAGTGGGGCTGTACTTTAAAGACAGGACTTAAAGCATTGGACTCAGGAAGGATGTTATTGGGTTATTCACCAAGATGACCCTATTCACATTTCCATGGTTCAAATTTACCAGCTTTATGTATAGTTCAGGGCCTTAGTTGGGTGTATTAAGAAGCAGTAACACTTATCTTACTCCGATCATTACCATTTGGTTGAAAAATAAATGTTAGACCGCAATCAGTATTTCCACCATTTTTTAGAAAGTAACATACTATTTCCACTGGAATTGCGAAAGATATCCATAAATTAGTTGCATATAGAAAGTCTAGGACATGTGTGATCCGTTAAGATGTGATTCTTCTATTTATCAGCTACTATTCCGAAAGGAGATAAAAGTTCTGATTGCAAAAGTGTTAGAAGTTAGTGGCACAATCTCGCATATCACTAGTCTACTTGTTGTAAATTAGTGGCTGAAGCATGTGATTACTTATTAAAAGATAATTCTTTTGATATGTTAGTGTTTAAAAGATAGATTTTCGTGTAACTCTCTTTTATTAGAAAAAACTCATTTATTCATTTAACTCTTGCCCTAACTAGTTCTAGTCATACATCCCAATGCATTATGATCTTGTTCCAGAAGAAATGTCTTCTCTAGACTCATTTCTCTTACCATTGGCAGGCATTAATTGCTTTAAAGAAAGGAGCTCAACTGTTGAAATATGGCCGCAAAGGGAAGCCCAAGTTCTATCCATTTAGACTTTCTAATGTAAGTTGGCATTAGCATGGGTACACTTTTTAGTTATGAGGGCTTTATGAAGTAATACTGCTGAGTGTGTAGATTTAGAGGTGTGTCATGCTTACTATATTGCATTTTATCGAGCTTGAGCTTCACTATGATCTTATGATTCTCTTGATGCTGTACAGTGTTATTAATTCAATAACAAGTCTCCTGCTATGTTATATTAGTATTTCCTGTGAACTTTCTACTTCTATTTTGATTCAATGAATCAGTATAGACAAATGTTGGAACTTTAAGCAGTATGGTCCGATTGTTCATAAGATATTTGGTTCTGTAGGTTATTTGTCTTAAGCCTCGATGAACAATGTTGTAGGTAGTTGTGAAGCTAGTAGTACTTGTGGGTGAGTTTTGTATGTGTAACTATAATTGGATAAACCAGCAGTAACATTTTCAAAGGGAGTTCAAATAGTAAAACTAAATCCTAGGAAAAGCAGAGAAAAGTCTTAGTTTTAGGTTTCTTAATTACCTCAATACTTATATGAATTATACCTTTTTATGCTCTTTAATTTTTTTACTAATAATTATCTTGTCTCAAAAACTTCTATGCCCACACGTGTTCCCTACCCACAACTTAATCTGGAAGCGGTTGCTTTCGTGCTCTTTTTTCCGTTACTACATCAGCTGATATATTGTGACAGTCTTGACAGACAAATTCAACATCAAATAAAGGTCTGAACTTTCATGAAAACCAGTAATATGTTCATCTTTCAGTTCATGGAATGGGAACTCTGACTAATCTAAATGAAATCTGGTCGATGTGCTTGCATAGGTCATGTCACAGTATACTTAAAACTTTTTTGTTTGTCAAACTATTTAATTTCTATGGCGAGAAAGAATCTAGAAGGTAATAGAATATGTGGGAGGAGATATTGTTGGAACCCCATATTCTTTCAGTAGAGTTAGATATAGAGACGACATTCTCACAATAGTTGGATATAGAGACAGCTATTTTTTTTCTATAAAATAAAGAGAGTTGGATGTATAGACAGAAAATACTGGCATAATGTGATGTGAAAGGATAAGAATTTGCATTAACTAAGATTGATTAAAACATGTAAACAATATGTGCTATAAGCGTTCCAAATTAGTCAAAAGAGCATTTCAATTGATACTGAATGATTTTTAAAAGGTCAGATTTTGGTTCACAATTTGGTAGGGGACTAGTGAATTGTGGTAATTTGACTTCTGAGAACGACGACATCTTCTGTTTATCTTTAAAATTAAAATTTAGTCCCAGAATGTTCTTGATCCCGTATAGTATGGTAACACCGGTCATATTTTACATGAAGAAAGAAAAAGAAGAAATGGTGGATAGCTTTCCCCCTTCCATGTTAAACCATTGACCTTATTTATTCTTCTGCTGCAACTTTTATCCATCATCCATTGAGGATTTGTTTAGTCTTTTAAGTGACGAGGGTCAATATACATAAAAGGCACCCTTTTGAGAGGAGCTTCCTCTGAATTTTTCTAGTATATTTTGGGTTTACTCAACATAGTCGAGAAAACATTGAACTTTTTAGAACCTTTGCACGTGCTCATGTTGTGTTGCTAAAGATGTGCTTAAGGCCTTAAGGCAGGTGCAATATAAGCTTGGCACTTTGTTTGTTTAGGTGGCACTCCAGTATTGGTACCATGAGCTCTTCCTCTGCACGGGTTTTTCACTAAAATGCGTCTTTAGTTGTTGCTCTGCCTCGGCAATTCTTGGTTCTTCTTTTTGCTTTTTGTCTTTGAGAACACTGTGCTCATGTTAGTCTTTATGGGAAATTTTCAGGATGAATCGTCTCTAGTTTGGATCTCTAGCAGTGGTGAAAAGAGTTTAAAGTTAGCTTCGGTGTCTAGAATCATTCCCGGGCAAAGAACTGTGAGATTATCTTCATCCATTTTCTCTACTGAATAAATTTTGCTTTTCATTTATGTAGAATACTTTACTCGAAATAACGTTGAAATGTTCCACAAATGGGATTAGCTCTTAAATCTTACCTGTGCTTTTAACTTACCAGGCTGTTTTTCGACGATATCTTCGTCCTGAAAAGGACTACTTGTCCTTCTCGCTCATATATAATTACGGAAAAAGATCCCTCGATCTGGTTAGTGATATAGACCTAAGTTTACCCTTTAATGTGACTATGTAGTTCATTTTCTGGTTTTCGTTGAGTTACACATGTATCTTGTTATTTCAGATTTGTAAGGATAAGGTCGAGGCAGAGTTCTGGATCACTGGTTTGAAAGCTTTGATATCTTCTGGACAAGGTGGGCGCTCAAAGGTTGATGGTTGGAGTGATGGAGGCCTCTACTTTGATGTAAAATTTACCTTCCTAGTTGCTTCTTTGTCTAATTATAAGAGTGGTTTACCCTATTTCTTGTTTAATTCGTATACTAAAGGATAGAGTATTGAGAACTGATAATTCTTATTGACCTTGAATCGTTTTCTTGTGCATGATTCTGATTGGTATATTTAATATGAACTGCAAGTAATATTTCCATTCTGTTCTATAGTTCACTACCTTAGACTGTCATCTGCCAGTTTTTCATAACACCAGTCGCTGAATATTAGTCATTCTTTTTTTTTTTGTGGACACAACATCTCATTATAACATGGTATAGAATCTACCTAATAACCAATCATATGTATAAAAATATAAGATAGCAGCTCTCTACTGATTGCCAAATAGCAATGAATGCCATTGTCTAGTTCTCGATTTGGGTTTTGTCTTGGCAAACTGACTGGCAACTGGTTGTGTTTATCTGTTTCTTTGGTTTGATGTTTATGCTAGCTTGTGATGATGTGTTCAGCATGAGATGTTCCTGCACAAAATTATAATAATATCTAAGAAGTGACACTTGACAGAGATAGTGATATGTGTGAGGTGTGAGCAATGAAATGATTAATATTATATAGATTGTTGCTTTGAATCTCGTATTTGCAATCCTGATGAGGAATATGTTTGATTTGTATTACAACAACAACAATAACAAATAGTGTAATCCCACAAGTGGGGTATGGGGAGAGTAGTGTGTACGCAAACCTTATCCCCTACCTTGTGAAGGTAGAGAGGCTGTTTAATTTGTTTTGGTATTAATTAATGACTTGAATTGATTTCATCTCATCAGATATTGATCCTCAATGCCCCCCCTCCCTTCAAAAAAAAGAAAAACGATCGCAGTCTCCTTCAGTCGATTAGTGTTTTAGTACTCCGTTTGGGTGCATTAGACTTGCAACTAATATCAAACTTCTAATGTCCTCTACAATCTGAACTGAACTATTTTGCAGGATAGTCGAGATTTGACATCAAATAGTCCAAGTTCTAGTTCTGTTAGTGCTACAAAAGAAATTAGCTCTCCAGACGCTTCCTTAAGTTCCAACCCCAATACTTCTCCTAAGAGCTATCAACCTTATAGTTTTGTGCAGTCTGAAAGGTCACATGTAGCTTTGGATCAAGCAAATATGCAAAACATTCAAGCCAAAGGATCTGCTTCAGACGTGTTCCGAGTTAGTGTTTCCAGTGCCCCTAGTACTTCTAGTCATGGTTCTGCACCAGATGATTGTGATGCTTTGGGCGATGTTTATATATGGGGTGAGGTAATATGTGATAACATTGTCAAGGTTGGACCTGAAAAAAACTCCAGTTCAGTGAGCACAAGGGCAGATGTGCTTCTTCCAAGACCACTCGAATCCAATGTAGTTTTAGATGTTCATCATATAGCTTGTGGGGTCAAGCATGCTGCCCTTGTCACCAGACAAGGTGAACTCTTTACATGGGGTGAAGAATCTGGTGGCCGGCTTGGCCACGGTGTTGGGAAAGATGTCACTCAACCTCGGTTTGTTGAATCCTTGTCCTTTTGCAGCGTTGACTTTGTTGCATGTGGTGAGTTTCACACCTGTGCTGTTACAATGGCTGGTGAACTATATACATGGGGGGATGGCACACACAATGCTGGGCTTCTTGGTAATGGCACTGATGTCAGTCACTGGATACCAAAGAGAATTTCAGGCCCTCTGGAAGGACTTCAAGTTGCAGCAGTAACTTGTGGTCCATGGCATACTGCTTTAATAACATCAACTGGGCAGCTCTTCACATTTGGAGATGGAACATTTGGTGTTTTAGGCCATGGTGATAGAGAAAATATATTGTTTCCTCGAGAGGTCAAGTCCCTGTCAGGCCTGAGGACAATTGCCGTTGCATGTGGAGTGTGGCATACTGCTGCTGTAGTTGAAGTTATCGTCACACAGTCTAGTGCTAGTGTTTCATCTGGAAAATTATTTACTTGGGGAGATGGAGACAAAAGTCGTCTTGGACATGGTGATAAAGAACCTCGGCTGGAGCCTACTTGTGTGCCTGCACTTATTGATTACAATTTTCACAAGATTGCTTGTGGGCATAGTTTAACCGTCTGCTTGACCACATCTGGTCACGTCTTTACAATGGGAAGTACCGTGTATGGACAACTTGGAAATCCTTACTCTGATGGGAAGTTACCTTGCCTGGTAGAAGACAAACTTTCTGGTGAAATTGTCGAAGATATTGCTTCTGGTTCATACCATGTGGCTGTGTTGACGTCCAAAAATGAGGTTTATACGTGGGGAAAAGGAGCCAATGGGAGGTTAGGTCATGGGGATGTAGAGGACCGGAAAGCCCCTACTTTGGTTGAAGCGTTGAAGGACAGACATGTGAAATATATTGCTTGTGGTTCTAATTACAGTGCTGCAATATGTCTTCACAAATGGGTTTCTGGTGCTGAGCAGTCTCAGTGTTCAGCCTGTAGACAGGCTTTTGGGTTCACAAGGAAAAGGCACAATTGCTACAACTGCGGACTTGTGCATTGCCATGCATGTACTTCAAGAAAAGCAATAAGGGCAGCATTGGCTCCAAATCCAAACAAACCGTATCGTGTATGTGATTCTTGTTTTACAAAACTGAGCAAGGTGGCTGAGATTGGAATCAATAACAGGAGAAGTGCTGGACCTCGCCTTTCCGGTGAGAACAAGGACCGGTTGGACAAGGCTGAGTTACGATCAGTGAAATCAGGAATGCCACCAAATCTTGATTTAATCAAGCAGCTAGATAGTAAAGCAGTCAAACAAGGTAAAAAAGCTGATACGTTTTCCTTGGGTCGTTCCTCTCAAGCTCCTTTGTTACAGCTGAAAGATGTAGTTTTGTCGACCGCTGGTGATCTGCGTTGGGCAGTTCCAAAACCAGTTATTACCCAATCGGGTGTTAGTTCCAGATCTGTATCACCTTTCTCTAGGAAGGCAAGTCCACCGCGTTCAGCCACACCAGTACCTACCACAGCAGGACTTTCGTTCTCCAAAAGTGTTGCTGATAGTTTGAAAAAGACCAATGAGCTTTTAAATCAGGAAGTTCATAAATTACGGGCCCAGGTATGTTAAGATCTCTGTAGGTGTTTTACGTTTTGCCTGAGTTATATGGTATTTCCTATTTCCTTCTAACTGATGTAATTTTCTGTGACTTAGGTCGAGAACCTGAGACATCGTTGTGAACTTCAGGAGATGGAGCTTCAGAAATCAACAAAAAAAGCCCAGGAAGCAATGGTTTTGGCGGCAGAGGAATCTGCTAAATGCAAAGCTGCAAAAGACGTTATAAAATCGCTGACGGCGCAGGTTTGCTCATACATTTCATGTATTTTCACCCCCACACAAAAAAATACATACTGTACATGTTTATGCATATGTATTTGTATATATATATGTATATACACGCACACATATATGCATTCTTTTCAAATTGAAAAAATGCTGGTTCAAGTTTTCATTTAGGTCTATTGCTTAATGACCAATTCTCCCTTTGGACCCTTGTTTTTTTTTTGTGCTGAATGCAAAGGTGCTTCTTTCCTGTTATTTTCTCTTTTTACAGCTCAAAGACATGGCTGAAAGGTTGCCACCTGGGGCTTATGACGTAGAGAGCCTTAAACTAGCTTACCTACCAAATGGTGTGGACGTGAATGGCATTCACTATCCTGATGCAAATGGGGAACGCCATTCTAGATCTGATTCTGTCGCTAGCTCTTATATGGCCTCTCAAACCAGCATGGACTTAAGTACATTTGGAATGCAAAGCCCCAGCAAATCGCAAAGGGATTCTAGCAGCATTGAAGCTATTACAAGCAATCAAATTCTAACCCCAAATGGTATAGATGATCGAGCTGAAGTTAGACTGCCTAATGGCAGTGGGGCAGAGGTGCGCATCAATAGTGCCTCTGAAGCCGTTGATAATAATAAAGACTCTGGGCCTTTACAAGACAATGAAAATGGACTGCAACCAAGAAATTCTCTGCCTCCTGGCAATCCTAACCAAATTGAAGCTGAATGGATTGAGCAATACGAGCCTGGAGTGTATATAACACTCGTAGCTCTTCGAGATGGCACTAGAGATCTGAAACGTGTACGCTTCAGGTAATTGGCTTGATCACTTTTCGTGACTGATTTTGCTCAATTTACGAAAGATATAAAGTGGTCCTCGTTATTGTTGTTGTTATTGTTTCCACAACACCATTGGAGAAATATCCGATTTTTTTGGAAAAGTAGCTGTATTATCTATTGATCAATGTGTTTTATGCTCAGAAAACATTGCTTACAATGATTCTGATATAATAGTTCTTCTGTAATTGAATTCTACAGCCGCAGAAGATTCGGGGAGCACCAAGCAGAGACTTGGTGGTCGGAGAACCGGGAAAAAGTTTACGAGAGATATAATGTTCGTGGGTCAGACAAGTCATCCGTTACAGGCCAGGCTGCTCGGAAGTCTGAAGGGGCACTCTCTCCGTCTTCCCAAATTTAGCAATTCGTTTAGATATCTTTATTTTTAGCTTCTTTTCTTCTTCTTTTCTTTTTCTACTTTTTGGTAATGGTGGGTGCTGATTGCTCGTCAAATTATTAGGGGGGGAGAGCCAAAACCCTTCAACTTCCGTTCTGACCATATTCCACAAATTCCTCGACCTTTCTCTTTTGTGTTACTTTTTTGGTTCAATCTTAGTTCCTTGGGCGTCCCACCCCTTTTAATTATTTGTTGTATTGTAGTGTATATAATAGTATCAATCAATTATATTTGTTGCCTAGCAGGACCCGCCTCATTTCTCCTTTATTTTTGTTTGTCTTCTTTTAGGCCGACCTTACCTGTTGGGAATATACTTGGTGGGTCTGTTGTTACTGTTGTCGTCGTCTTTTAGGCTGAAAACTGATCCTATAAGCACAGACGGTAAAGAGTCTGAGAGTCAGATGGAAATGAATTTTGGAGAGATGATTTCCGTTATCTGTTTGGATGAGTTGGGATAAAAAGAGGGATATAATGCACTTTTAGACTTTTGCAAAGAAATGCTATCGAGCTATGAGATCATGGCGCTTATAATTAAAGAAGTTCAGTCATGAATTTATTCTCATGTAGGAGAGAGCACGCGTTGAACAAGTGCAAGTAACGTTAAATAGTGAATTTTTTAAAAAGATTAGGTCAACTATTATAGAAGCATTTATTAGTAGTGGGTACAATACTTTCAACTCAATCTGTTGCGCCAAATTCTACTTTTTTCATTTTCCCCATTTTTTCTAAGAGGTCATCCTACTACACGTGACAAGTTCTTAGTTGACTAGGCAATAACAATCCCTAAAACACCAGCGGAATGACCAGTCCAATGGCCGGTTTTTTGCTAAAAGCCTCGAGTTTGTCAGTTGATGGAACTTTGAAATAAAGTGATTGGTTGTCTTTGATTTGGACGTGATGAGACGATAAATTCATGCACGAGATTCATCATTATTTTATTTGTTTGTCATTGTGTTATAATAATGATGTTCGTCTAAAAGTTCTATTGCAGTAGAAGAAATCAATTGCTGAAACAGTGAAGAATTGTAGCAGCTGTAATAGCAGTTGAATTTATTGGATTACTTAAATTTTTCGACAATATAATTGTCTATGACACTGAATTGAATCACAAGCATCTCTATGCGCTATGTTTTTCATTGACTCTGTAAAATCACAAATTTTTGACCGGGTCATATGGTGTACTATTAATGTGTACTGAATTATATATATTATATATATACCAATCCGTAATTTTTTTTACAGATCGCCTAAAGGATAATTTAAGTTATACAACGCCTAATTCTTTCAAGATCCAGGATTTCAATTTGCATAGGATGAAAACCAAGTGTTGCTTGCAAGAGAAGAAGATATGTCAAAATTGACTAAGTTATATAATATAAAACAATAAAGATATAGTAGCACTTTCTCGGGTTCCAATTATTATTATTATTATTATTATTTATTTTTTTTTTATCCTTATTGTTCTAATTACTGGAGTATTAAATAATTAAATGAGACGTTTAAGAGAGTGATAAATGACAGTTCAGATAAATATTCTAGTGATTAAGGTTATTAGCTATTTTTCTTAAGTAATGAGTAATAATTTTGAGGATGATAAGACCGCAGTAATTTTGATACTTATTACAATAGAATAGGGGTGTACATGAGTCGGGTTGGTTCGAATTTTTTGATTATCAAACCAAACCAGTTATATCGGGTTATTAAATCTAAAGACCAAACCAAACTAATAAAAGTCGGATTTTTAAATCTCGATTTTTCTCGTATTTTTTGAGTTTTCGGGTTGTTTCATTTTTTTTTCATAAAGTCTTCATAGCACAAAATATAGAATTTGTGCTCCAAATATTTCTTTAATCCTAGTAAGACAGAACTATATAAGGTATTTTTAATAAAATAACATAAATATGAGATAATTCATGACCTTGTACTAAAATATTCGACAATAAAGATGAGAAAATCACATAAAATAAATATTATTAATAAGCCATAATGAAAATAAACATAATTTAAAATTACTAATAAGTTACTAAAATAAGTACGACTAATAAGTACAATTATTTACATGATTAAACACTAAAAGAAAAAGAAGTTATACATTTTATCTAAACCATGAAAAAATTAAAAAATAGATATCCATCACTATTTTCATTCATAGTACAATTGAATAATATCTTTTATTATCATTAGTATTGATTTGATTTTGGTTTAGGATTTATTTGAGTTACTAACATTTATGGATTATTAAACTTATTGGAGCATCCAAGCTTGAAATAATACGTTAAAAGATAAAATTATAAAAAAGTTTAAGAAATATTTATAAACTACACTACAATAAATATTTTCATATATTAAATATACTTAAAACTTCTATTAATATAATATCGGGTTGGTTTGGTTTCGGTTTGACTTTTTGTAGTTAAAACCAAACCAAACCAAATATCGTCGGTTTTTTTTCCAACACCAAACCAAACTATAGTTAGATTTTTTTCTCGGTTTGACTCGAATTAACGAGTTGGTGCGGTTTGTTGGTTTTATTTGTACACACCTACAATAGAAATTACTTGTAAATGACATGACATTCAAATTCCAAATTTGCAAAATTTTAGCAGAAGTTTCGTTAGGTAGATGAATAAGCAAATAATGTATGAAACATTAATTGGACTACTTATTTCCACCAAACCATCATGAAAATTTCCCTCCTACTACGACAAACAAATTTTCAATTATATTTAACGACCTTTGACATTGTGCTAATTATTCGTGTAGTCTTACATCTTGATGTTGTAAGCAAATAATATAGAAAATATAATTTCTTGCATTGTTGTTTATCCGTAAAACGATACAATTGAATTTATACTTAATTTCTAGACAAGTGAATTAATTTGATCTTGAAATAATATAATAATTAAAGAAATACATAGTACTTAGCCTTGGAATGTAGATGAAATAGCAAAGATAGTGATTTCGTGAACACGATTTCCGAACACAACAATGATGAGATAAAAAACCAAGAAAGTGAAATTGTATAAAGCTTTGTATAGAATATAATATATGTTCTTGGCAGAAATTTCGTGTTCCTTACAATGATAACTCAACTCACTATTTATAGCTATGTCGAGAGAAGAAGATTTTAGGATCGTGCCCTCCTTTAATGTCAATTATGAGGGTCATTGATGAAGATGTAACGTTGAGCGTAAATGCCAAATTCTTTGTAACAGAACGTCGCTCTTAATGTTGTAGAATATTCCTTAGGAAATGCTATCGGACGCAAAGCTTCTAATACACTTTTATGAACGTTATCCGTTCCGGTGACAAGCACAGTGACTGCGTTCAGTCCTCAGCCATTCCATCTTGGATTACACGTGTCCTTTTAATCAGCCACGCGTCATATTATATTTAACCCAATACAATTCTTCAGATTTGGTAGCATTGTTTACTTAAAAAAGTCTGTCGTCCAAGACATTTGTACGTAGACTTTCTCTAACCTAATAAAGTTTTCAACTCTCATGCTCTTACTAATTAATTTAAAATGATGATTAATGTACTTTTAATTTTAACTTTGGTACTAATAATTCCTTTTTTAAGTTCTTTCAAATAGATGTTGACTTGTCAAAGTATTTGCCAAATTATAAATTTCTCAAACTTAGAACATCATTATAGTGTTATTTAGCTTTATCCAATTCTTTTTACTGATGAAATGTTCTGTTAATATTTTATTTGAATTTTCTTTCGAGACTTTGTGTTCCTCTGACCTTTGGTTTTTAATGTTCATGTGCTACATTTGAGGATCATTTATTTGATAGTACTTTAACTAGAGGATATTAAAACCAAAATTTATTGACTTTTCTTCCATGCAATAATATCAATTTTCCTTTCTTACGTAATAAACTTTATAAACTGCAACACTGCAAACTTGAAATCATGAAGTCGAACAATTATTAAATTTTGAAGCACGTACGTACAACAACTAAATTATATACCTGATGAAGTATGTACTAGAGGCCGTATATTCTTCATTTATTGCGTTTCAGTCCATCAAAAACCAAACCCAATATAAAAAAATAATTCTTTTCAGTTAATTCATTAAATGATCAGAACATGGAAAAGAATAAAATGTTCAAAAGAAAAAAAAATCATGAAGAAGTGCTGTGAATTGCTATAGGCCTTCTCAAAGCCCACCCAAGCCAAGAAAATCAATGGGTTGGGAAAAATTACATATCTTTAACCTCTATCTCCTTTCAAAAATCCCCCCACAAAAAAAAAAAAAAAGGCTATAAAATCTCTTGTACATATTTGTTTTTTTAGTTTTTCGTGTCCGGTATCCGTATT
This sequence comes from Nicotiana tabacum, assembly GCF_000715075.1. NCBI lineage: Eukaryota > Viridiplantae > Streptophyta > Magnoliopsida > Solanales > Solanaceae > Nicotiana > Nicotiana tabacum. The sequence goes on from NC_134091.1 coordinate 48,617,435, forward strand.
AGGGTCCAACTAAATCCGTATTCGCGCCTGGAAGTCCCATATTGATAGGTAAAGCACTCCCTAACAAAGCCGACTTCATACAGGTCTCGAATTCGAAACCTCTGGTTAAGGATGAAGGAGAACTTACCAGTACACCACCACCAGCGGCGTATCCGGTTCTTTAGTACCGGGTTCATCTTAACTAATATTTTTGGCACGGAACATAAATTTATATGTTAAAATTCACTAGAACTGCAACAAATATTTGAAATGAACCCATAACTTTTAATAATATAATGAGTTCAATGCTAAAAATCTTAAAGGTTGAATCCATAAAATTTAAATTTTGAATCCGGCGTGATTTTTGATTTTTCAACCTATATGTTACTTGTGAGTCAATACTCAATGCCCTCTAAAGCATTAGGCCAAAAAGAAAGAAAAGAAAGAAAAAGAAGATAAATATATTATTATAAAATGTATACTCACGTAATACTGTTCTTTTTTATGGATTGATTTTCTTCATGGCCGAAGCTGTTTGAGGTTGATACCATTGTGCCTTTGGGAAGGAGCAGAAGGTGGAATTGGAACCCCTTTTGGCAAAGACTCTGAGAATTGAGATTTATTAATATGCAAAGGCTTAACTTTGAGAAATTGTGTGTGCCTTGCAGCATAAACCTGGCCAACGATCAGAAGAAGCAAAACAACGAATAGTATTGTCCTCATTTTCCCCATCTAGCTAGCTCCCTAAGCTTGTATATGTTGTAGTTATGGTGAGAATGTTTTTTTGTTGTTGAAAGAAGAAGAGAAGGAAGAGAGGAGGAGTTGTGTCCGATTGTGGAGAGCCAAATAGAAAAGAGGTGATATATGTTTGCTCGGGGTTTCTATACAATAATATTAGTGCGCGCGCGGAAATATCTTGTTTGGTTATATGTCTGCTTTTGTGTTTGTTTTAGAAATTCTACTCCTAAGAAGAAAATGGGGTGGGATAGAGTACTACCAAATAAAACAGGAATTAGCGACGGACAAATTTTGTAGCTAAGCACCGACTATTTTTAGTTTAACCGATTGAGGGGACTGCTATTTGGATTTATTCTTCAAAAAATTATGGCTAATCCTTTTTAGCAACATACTAGCGATAGATTATCAATTTTTTTTGTTAATTACAAGCAATCTAGCAATAGATTAATGACAAAGTTCCTATCTAATCTATTTTTTTTTTTTTTTTTTGTAGTTAGTGGAGGTGACTTGTGTGTGAAGTTTATGTGGGAAAGAACATAAAAATGGGTAGTCTTGTGTTCATTTCCCTTTCATACATTTGGTCCAAATTTAGCCAAATCAATTTGGTCTATCTTTAGTGTCGATTTAATTAAGAAATCCATATGACATTAATATTTTTTTTCCTAATATACTCTAATCCGATAAATGATCTAAAAAAAATTTTAAAAATAAAATGCAGTTTAATCAAATAAACCTTATCACTAATAGTATTCCATGATTTTCTTAACGAAAGTGTGAAAGCTTCGAGGCAGGGACGTCTGGCAGAATGCTTGGCCTCCTGCGTTGAGCTTAAAAGAGGCAAGCAAATGCGATACTCAATTTGGACATATTACTACAACTTCCATTTTCTTATCGATCTATCGTTTGAGATTTTGAATGCTCATTTAATAGCCATTTGACTAAAATACCATTGTATCTTTCCGAACGGATAACTAATAACTGTATGCCTTGGAATGTAAGGGTGAAACTGAATGGCTGCGAATGTTTGAAATAAAGAAAAAGAAAAAGAAGAACCTAAAAGAATTATGTATGAAGAAGCTTTTCTTTTCATGTATTTTCGATTTTATTTTTCAAGAAATGACCAAGATTGGAAAAAGAAAAGAAAAAGAAAGAGGGAAATGAGAGCATTGAATGCAAGAGATAGCAAACAAAGTAGAGAGTTATTGAAACAAGAAGCATTAAATGAAGCAGGGCAAGTACACATGTTTTCTTGGACTAGCAGACTTTGATAAATATGGTGGAGTATCATAAATGGGGTTCTTCAATATTGACAAAAATTGAAAAAGAAACTAAAGTTTATCTCATTTATAATCTCATATAAAGGTGGATACATGCTTGGTTCTTAATAAAAAAAAAATATTAGTATATATTTATTTTGCACAAAAATATTTATTTTAGTAAGATTATTTTAGACACTTTATATATTTTTTAACAATAAAGAGGTTGTCTGGATAATAATAAGATCAATTAGTTTATTGTTCTAAACGTTAACGATTCTGGTAGGTCCGTATGATACTTTTGGACTTGTACGCATGTTTAGTTGGGGTCCGGGATGACCCGAACGCGTTTCGGCCCATTATGTGCGAAATTGTGAAATTGAGTTTAAGTTGAAAATTCTTGAATTTTGACGATCGATTCATGTTATTTTGATGATTTGAGGTAGCGAGCAAAACTTGTGTACATGTTCGGTTTGGAGCCCAAAGGGCTCGGGTGAGTTTCGGACCATTTTTGGACTTGGATGACTGCTGGTTTTTGGCTTTTGATGTGCTTCGCGATTGCGAAGGGGAAAAATTGGGCTGGGGGTTGGTAAGCTACGCGAACGCGAGGGTTGTATCGCGAACACGAGCGCCTGGGGGGAATTTCCTTCATGACGCGAATATCATTCCGCGAACTCAAAGCTTTGGTTGGCTGGGGGGAAGACCGGCTTCTTCACGAACGCGACTAATAGATTGCGAATGCGGGGGATTGGCTGGGGATGCCTTCGCGAACGCGAAGCAGGCCACGCGAACGCGTAGGCCTTTTGGCCAGTGCTCTTCGCGCACGCGAAGAACACCTGGCGCCCAACTATTTAAAAGTTGTAAGTCGGGATTTGGTCACTTTTCACTATTTTTGAAAGGTAGAGCTCGGCCTAGAGGGGATTTTGAGGAGATTTGCATCCCAACTTCATTGGTTAGTGATTTTTAACTAGTTTTGATGTATTTTCATAATCACCCATTGATTTTAACCTTTAATCTATGAATTTCATGGTAGAAATTAGGGGTTTTGGGTAGAAATTAGGGATTTTGAAAAATTGAGATTTAGACCTCAAATTGAGGTCGGTTTTCGAAACAAATCACATAACCTGACTCATGGGTGAACGGGTAATCGGGTTTGGTCCGAATCTCGGATTTTGACCAAGTGATCCCGCGGTTGATTTTTGTTGACTTATTCCTAATTCATTAAAAATTGAATCTTTTTTACTCGTGTGTAGTTTCTAAAGCTTATTTTAAATTATTTGAACTATATTTGGCTAGATTTAATTGGTTTGGAGGCTAACTCTAAAGGAAAGGTCGTGGCTAGATTTGATTGGTTTGGAGGCTAACTCTAAAGGAAAGGTCGTGGTTGATTGATTGATTTTGTTGCAGAGTGAGGTAAGTATCATGGTTAACTTTGACTTGAGAGAATTAGGACTTGTTGGTCTATTCGCTACGTGAATTAAGTGTGGGGACGGTATATATGTAAGATGACGAGTATATATACATTGTCATTGGGTTAAAACATGTAGGTGAAAGTTATTTTATTGTACTATGTTATTCCGTATACTGTGGTTTCTATGGCTTAGTTAGATCATTATTTTTTTAATTGTTCACCTTCGTATTCATTATTCATTTTGAACTTATTAGGATATTGAAAGTTGAGTTTGTTTATCATAACACTATAATTGAAGTGAAATTTGCTCCCACCTTGCATTGGTACTTTGGATTATTGGTGTTGCTTGGTGAGGAAGAGTGAAAATCAAGAAGGGTGTTTTCGTGCCATATTTGCATATTACTATCATTGATTGAGAGATTGTGAGGATTAAATCATGAAGGGTGATGCCGTGCACTTGATTGCTTTATTATCATTTATTTTATCATGTAAGGAGGAGAGTAAAGAACGAAGGATGATATCGTGCCATTTCATTTATCATATCATTATCATATGGTGGGGATGAGAGTACTAGCATGAAGGGTGGTTCCATGCTATTGTATTTATGATATTATATGGTGAGGATGAGAGTAAAAGTACGAAGGGTGATACCGTGCCATTGTTAGTTTCATTGCTTTATTTGATTTTAGGATTTGGTGATTTATTTGACTGCATTGTTGTTTATTTCGGAAGAAGACTACTTGGTGATTTTGTACTTGTCGTTCTTATCTTACTTCCCTTTTTACATGTTACCTCGCCGTTATTATTTTAAATGCTCTACTTGTTATTTTTTGTTGCTTTATGTATATATCTGCACATGATTTTAGTAGGTATCTTGTCATAGCCTCGTCGCTACCTCGTCGGGGTTAGGCTCGACACTTACAAAGTACATTGGGTCGGTTGTACTCATACTATACTTCTACACTTCTTGTGCAGATTTTGGTGTTGGTCCCAACAGTGTCTAGAGGTGCTTCTATTCGGATCATATCTACAACGAAGACTTGAGGTAGAGCTGCTGGCGTTCGAAGTCCCTGAAGTCCCCTTTTATTTATATCTTTACTGTTTATTTTATTTCAAAAAATTGTATTTCGTTCAGACCATACTTGTAGTATTCTAGTTGCTCATGTACTGGTGACTCCAGATTTCTGGGATTAAACTAGACCATGTTATATTATGGTTTTATCTTATGTATTTCAGCTTTACCAATCGTTAATAATTGTATTACTTTGTTTTAAATTGTTAAAACTGTTAATTTATTATCTAACGTTTGCTTGCGTAGTAAATAAATGTTAGGCGTTATCACGACCCTAAGGTTGGGGTTCTAGATCATGACAATAAGAGAATTCAGGATTTGTCTTAAAAGACTGAACTATTGAGTAATAGAAAGAAACAAGCTCAAATGGAGTGAAAATATAGCAGATTCATATAGACGACCTCAACTATCTGAGCTTGAGGATTTGGGGCGTAATAATAATTTTAACTATTGTTGACCAAAGTCAAATAACATTAATGTAGATGCATTTATAGATTCAGTGAATCCTCAATGGAGAAAAATCATGTTCTTTATCTTGGGTTGCTTCAAGGCCAGAACCTCCCTCCACTATGCCTTTGGGAAGGAGCAGAAGGTGGAATTGAGATTCTTTTTGGCAAAGACTCAGAATTTGTAAGGAGAGTTATTCTTAGGCAATGGCGTCACCTTGAGAGATTGTGTGTCCCTTGTCATATAAGCATGTTCAGTGATCATAAAAATCACAACGACCGATATTACTATCATCCTTAAGCTCATTTTACCCATCTCTCTCCACATTGTATAGTTGTAGTAATGTGAGAAAAGATACCAATATTGAGATAGAAAAGAAATGACGTTTGTTGTTAGATTATTATATGGGGATGTACCCCTCTGATCCTTTTCATTTATAATTTAAGTTTATAACCCACTCATAAAAAATATCATTTAGTAGAACAATCTTAATGGTATTTGACTCGATTACTCTTATCATCTAAACCTCATACTTAAATGAGTAATTACAATAACAACAAATCCATTCTAATCTCACAAGTGGAGTCTGAGGAGTGTGTATGCAGACTGTATAACTCCTATCTGGTAAAAGTAGAGAGGCTGTCTCCGTGTCACGACCCAAAATCCACTAGTCGTGATAAAACTTAACCCAACGCGTTAGGTAAGCCAACTAACAGTCAACACAATCTAAATGAGATTTATAAGAAAATAATGAAGAATTATTTGAATTTTTATACAATAACCCAAGGACTTAGAATTTACAAAAGTTGGTACGAAATAAATACATCATCTGTTCGAAATATACATAAACAGATTTGCAAAATCTATAGCTACCAAGGATAAGTGACAACTATATCTGGAATGTAGATATATCTTCGACGCTAGCTCCCACCATACACAGATACTCCAGCTCCAAAATATGCACGCAAGGTGAAAAAGTATAGTATGAGTACAATCGGTCCCATGTACCCAGTAAGTATATTGTCTAACCTCGGTGAAGTAGTGACGAGGCTTTTTAGTTAAAAGATACTCACTGATATAACCAGTGCAACAGACTAGCAATAGAAACAATACTAAAATATAACAGAAAATAGTACAAGAACAAATATGTGAAGCAGTAAAAGAATCATTATAAAAAATTACAGTCAATATTCCTCAATATCACAAGCAATCATTTCCTTATCAGGATGACCAACGAACCTAAGGTAGTAAATCCAAAACTTTCATAGCGTGAGAAGTGTACTTAAAATATCAAATCAAATAGCACGACAACACCCTTCGTGCATTTATACGTATAACGATGCCAACCAGGTTAAAGAAATGCCAATAACCGTAACGAAAAAGTGAGAATTACACAAGTAGCAATAACGAACAAGGAAGTACATATGAACAACGGTAACAGACTAGGTGGGAGGCATAAAAGTAATGATAGCAATTAAGATGGAAGAATATAAATTCACTAACTAACATGGTAGTAGGCTTAGATGTAGATATAACAAACATGAAGGAAAGCATGATCTTTATAAGCTAATCAAATAGAAGGCATGGATAACTAACATGGTAGAAGGCTTATACGAAAAGTGCAACAATTGAGATAAGGCATAGATGTTCATATGACAAACAAGAAGGAAACTATGATATTTACAAGTTAAACAGATAAAAGGCATGGATAGTACGTCAACAATTGATGTAGAGGACGAGGGCAGAACAACAACGACAAGTCACATAGAAAACAAAGATACAACAGTAACAACTCAAGATAAAGGTATGAATATATACACAAGGAAAAGACATTACAATATAATGCATGTCTCTCGTTCTCGCATGCACGGAAAGATCCTTCATGCCATGAACACACGATGATATAAAAACAATAGCATGACATCACCCTTCGTTCTTTTATTCTCATCCTCACATGATAATGTAAATGAAATGGCACGGCATCACCCTTCGTGCTTAACTCACATGGCACGACATCACCCTTCGTGCTTTACACTCTTTTTCTCATGGTAATGTATATGAAATGGCACAACATCACCCTTTGTGCTTTACACTCTTCCTCACCAAGTACATGGTATATTAATAACAAGCAAGATAGGAAGCATGAATAACATCAAGGAGAATGATTAAGCGAATATTTCAAATGAACATAAATCACAGCTTTCAAGCCAATAACAATTCAACAAACCTCAAGAATCTCACTATTCAAATATCTCAACCAATCTCAAAAAGATGATCTTCAGCTCAAGTATAGAATCCAATTTCTCAAGAATAACGGTCGTAGCAATGTATTGGTGATTAAGTATAATAACGCCGAATTTAGCACATCAATAATTTTACAAAAAGTCTGTCAAATTTTAATCAAATTATAATAAGCAAAATCATAGTTTTTAGCATTTAACTTCATATTCGTATTAATATAGAAGTAAAGTAAAACGCGAAACAAGAAGGTCACTTAATTCTACAAGGCACAAATAATCGTATAATCTACCCCCAAGCATGATTAATCCTGTCATATGCATACGCTCGTCACCTCATAAATGCATCACCCACACTTGTAGAAAGCAATATCAATTAGCAGGAAAAATTCTCCCAACAAAGTTAGGCAAGACACTTACCTCGAACAAGCCAAATCGATACGTTAGAAGCACCATCCCGCACAAAGCGACCTCCAAACAGCTCAAAACTAGCCAAAATCAACTCAAAATTATCAAATAATGCTATAGGAAGTAAACCGAAACGATAAAGGTCAAATCTTTAATCACATACTCAAAGTCAACAAAACTCGGAACCCGACAAACTCACCAATTCCGATAACTCATTCAATTACGAGTCCAACCATACTAATTTTACTCAAATTCGACTCTGAATCAATATTCAAAACCCAATTATTCACTTTAGGAAAGTTTAGACAAAAAAACCCCAATTTCTCTTTTAGATTCATCAAATTAAATGCCAAAATTGAAGATAGAATCATGTAATATAATCAAATCCGAGTAAAAAAATACTTACCCCAATCCATATTGTGAAAATTCCCTCCAAAATTGCCCAAATCCGAGCTCCAAAACCATATAAGAAAAAGTGACTAAATTTCGAAATAAGTAAAATAACACAGCAGCTGTTATAGCTCGAATTAGATCCTAAATGACTCCGAAACTGACATTTGATAAGCTCAATATAATCTTTGCGAGATTACACCCAAGATAGCCTTTTGAATCACCTAATTTGGCCTTAAAATGAAGGAGATATGATGTTTTGAAGTTTTAAAGGAAGTCTGAAAATTTAAGAGAGAATTTTGACATTTTCGTAATTACTTTACACCAGAAAATGAGCAGCAAAAGAATCTTCATTTTAGCACCCATAACTCATTCGAAACCTTCCGGACACAAACCGTATATGCATTTCAATCATAAAATACGTTACGAACCTGCTCACGCACTTAAAAAACTGAAAAGAGATTATCTTGACCCGACATTGTAACGATCCGACCGGTCGTTTTGAGTGTTGTAACCCCTTTCCCCCATTTACTGCTCATTCTGTGCTTAATTATTATTGTGTGACTTGCCGAAGTGGTTGGTTTGGTTTCGGGGATGTTTCGGAATGAGTTGGGACACTTAGTTCCAAGGTTGGAGGCCTAAGTTGAAAGAGTTAACCGGATGTTGACTTATGAGTAAATGACTCCAGAATAGAGTTTTGACGGTTTTGATAGCTCCATGGAGTGATTTTGGACTTAGGAGTGTGTCCAGATATTGATTTGGAGGTCCGTAGATGATTTTGGCTTGAATTGGAAAAAGTTAAAAAAAATAGAAGTTTGGAGAGTTGAGAAGTTTGACCGAGAGTTGACTTGCGGTTACCGGGCTCGAATTTTGGTTCCGAAAGTTGAAATAAGTCTGTTGTGTCAATTATGACTTGTGTGCAAAATTTGAGGTTAATCGGAGTTGGTTTGGTATGTTTCGGCATTAGTTTTGAAAGTTAGAAGTTCATAAGTTTATCAGCCTTGAATCGATGCACCATTCGTGGTTTAATACTGTTTGATGTGATTTGACGCTTCGAGCGAGTTCGTATGATATTTTAGAACTTGTTGGTATGTTTGGTTAAGGTACCGAAGGCCTCGGGTGTGATTCGGATCATGTTCGGCGCATTTTGGAACTTTGAAAACTGCTGATTTTTCTATTGCCGGTTTCCTTATATGCGATCGCGAGTGGGAGATCGCGATCGCGAAGAGTTGTTTGGCGACTGGTGGAGGATTATTCTATGCGATCGCAAGAAGAGGCCTGCGATCGCGGATCTTTGGCATTCAATGAATTATGAACGCGTATGTTGGATCGAGTCCTCGAAGAAGAAATGAGGAGGCTGGGTGTCCATGCGACTTGTTCTTCGTGATCGCGTAGGTTGAAGAATCTGTTAGTCGCGTTTGCACGTGGAGTTCCATGTTCGCTGAGAGAAATTTTGTCAGTTTGTGGATTGGTGCTTCGCGATCGCGAAGAAGAGCACCTGGGCAGAATATAAGATTAAAAAATGAGGGTTAGAGTTATATATTTTAAAATTTAATTTTGGGAGCTCGGATTGAGGCGATTCTTGGAGAGATTTTCAAGGAAGTGATTGAGGTATGTGATTCTAACTCGGATTTGGGTAATATACATGAATCTATCATTATTTTTATCATTAAATTAGTGTTTTGGGTTGAAAATATTGGGGAAAATTATAGAAACTTCATAAGCTTTAATTTGAGGATTTGAAGGCCGGGTTGTGATCGAAATTGAGTAATTTTAGTATGGTTGGTCTTGTAGTTGAATGTGTGTTCGGATTTTGTTAATTTTGTCGGATTCCAAGACGTGGGACCGGGGTTGACTTTTTGACTTTTGTTAAAGAACTTAGTTTTATCATATGAAATTGATTCCTATTGTTTGTGTTGTTTGTATCGAGTTGTTTGTAGCTAGATTCGAGTTGCTGGAGGCCGATTCATGAGGCAAGGGCTTATTGGAGTAGCAATTTGCATGGTTTGAGGTAAGTAACACTTCTAAACTTGGTTCTCATGGTACAGATCCCTAAATTACGTGTTATGTGGTTGTTGTTGAGGTGACGTACATTCTAGGTGACAAGCGTATGGGCGTGAACCCTAGAAATTATGACTGGGTGGATTTCGTGGAGCTGTGTAGCCATATAATCTTGTTATTATCAATATATTCTCCATGTGTTAGAGAAATGGATTTGTGGTTCATGCTAGAAATCATGCTTAGGCTATATGCTGGTACAGTTGGGACCCACAAAGGTCGTGTTGCTATTGATTTACTTGCTTAACTTGCAATTATGTACTCAGTTAGATCTATCATTTGCATATCGTATCTCAGTCTCTGTTGCCATATATTGATACATCATATCGTCATTGATGACTTAGTGAGGCTGAGGGCCTGATTGTGAGGATGTTTTTGGGATCGGGTTGCACGCCACAACATGCTTTATTGATTCATGCCATGATTGGCTTATTTTAGCACTTGGGCAAGATCCGCCCCTCCGGAGTCTGACTTACCAGTAGTGAGCACAGGTACCTACTAAGTGCGAGTGCAAGTGTCGAGTGCGAATGTCGAGCTCAAGTGCCGAGTGATTGGGAGGACTGAGTGACTGTGAGAACTGAGTGACTGGAAGGACTGAGTGAATTGATACTCCGAGAGTATGCATATGGTTTTATCACTGTGTTGCATTACAGTTGGCATGCATAATTGACATGTAGATATAGTGATGTATCATTCCTTATTTCAGCCACACTTGGCATATTTTACTCGTATTGTACTTGAACTAATAATCTTGAAAGCATGTCTATATTTCTATACTGTTAAATTCTTTATTTCGACTGTACCTGTTCAGCTCGTCACTACTTTCAGCCCAAGGTTAGTCTTGTTACTTATTGAGTACATTGGGTCGGTTGTACTCATACTACACTTTGCACTTCATGTGCAGATCCAGGTACTTCCGGGTACGGCGGCTGCTAGCTTTTGGAGCTTTATCTATTGGATACTATCGAGGTAGTTGCCTTGACGTCCACAGACCTTGACTCTCCTTATTTTTTAGTTATTTGTGCTATTCTATCTTTATAGACAGTGTTTTTAGCAGTCAAATTATGTTTTCATTTATATACTCATGTACTCAGTGACACCCGAATTTTGGGGGATTTTGTATTGAGTTGCGATATTTTTTTATCAGTTAATTATGAGATTTATTATTTAAGCTTATTTCAATACGTTTAAATTAAAGATGTATGTTTATTTGGGAGTTGTCGGCTTTCCTAGTATTGTGATAGGCGCCATCACGACTTGTGAGATTTGGGTCGTGACAAGTTGGTATCAGTGCCTAGGTTACATAAGTCTCATGAGTCATGAGCAAGTTCAGTAGCGTCTTGCGGATCGGTACGGCGACATCTGCTATTTTATTATCTCATAGATGATGAGGATACGTGCTACCTGATAGAGCTGATGACCACCAGTACCACCAACTAGGGCCTTGAGAGGCTGGGGCCGCGGTAGAGGCCGAGGTGCAGCTCGTACAGTAGCTAGAACAACACATGTAGACCCACCACTTGCTCCAGCTCAGGAGCAGATTCCAGATATGGTTGAGCCGGTGAGAACAGCTCAGGCACCAGCTGTGCCCATTGTGATTCTAGACCTTCAAGAAGCTTTAGCTCAGATATTAACTGTTTGCACTAGCCTTGCTCAAGCAGTTTTAGTTCCGGCCACGTCAGCCACTTCTCAGGCGGGGGAGGTGCTCAGACTCCCGCCGCCTTTACCCCAGAGCAGGTGGTGCAGGGACTTCAGACATCAGGGGTACTACCAGCCCAACCAGTTGTAGTTGCTCAGGCCCATATGGGTCCCATTATGAGTGATGAGGAGCAGAAGAAACGAAAGAGATTTGGGAGGCTCAAGCCTTCATCATTCAGTAGGGCTGAGTCAGAGGATGCACAAGACTTCTTGGATAGGTTCCATCGGATTCTTCGCACAACGGGTATTCTAGAAACTAGTAGGATCTCATTTACTACTTTTTAGCTGACGGGGGCAGCCTTCAGATGGTAGGAGGCCTATGAGCGGAGCAGGCCAGCCGGTGCTGAACCACTTTCATAGCACGAGTTCTCCCTTCTCTTCTTGGAGAAGTTTGTGCCACCGACCCACATGGAGGAGTTGCGTAGGCAGTTTGAGTAGCTATGCTAGAAGGGTATGTTCGTGACCCAGTACGAGATGAAATTTTTTGAGTTGGCTCGTCACGCAAGCTGGTTGGTTCCCACAGAGAGGGGGCGGATTATGAGCTTCATTGATGGCCTCATCTATGGATTGCATTTTGTTATGACTCGGGAAAATGCATCAGGTTCTAGGTTTTATGAGGTGGTTGATATTGCTCGGCGACTAGAGCTAGTACGTATTCAGGAGCGTGAGGAAAGGGAGGCCAAGAGTCCTCATGGTTCAGTTAGTTTCAACAGTGTTCCTTTTGGGGGGCAATCCTACCATAGCAGGGGTCGTCCTTATAGGCCTGCTTAGATGGCTCGTCTAGTTCATCGTGGCACATCAACTAGCCATAGTTCATATAGTGATCATCCGGGTCAATCATCTCTAAGTTCTCTCCCAACTTAGTGTTCATCCTGTGCTCCATCGGTTCAGGGTTCATCTGGTTTAGGTCCTTCTAGTAGTTATTCTGGTTCTCGGGGCCCGATTCAGTCCCCACCACCAGCGGGGAGTTGCTTCGAGTGCGGGGAGTTTGGGCATGTGTGGAAACAATGTCCCTGCCACTTTAGAGGTCCAGTTCAATAGAGGGGTTAGGTCATGACTTCCACACCATTTACTTTACCACTCGCCCAGCAAGCTCGGGGTGGGGCTCATGCAACTAGAGGTCGCCCTAGAGGGGGACGCCGATCAGGTGGCGGTCATGCTCGATTCTATGATATTCCTGCCAGGCCAGAGGCTGTTGCTTCAGATGCAGTGATCACATGTATTGTTTCAGTGTGCCACAGATATAGTTCCACATTATTTGACCCTGGATCCACTTATTCCTATGTATCATCCTATTTTACTCATTATTTGGATATGCCCTGTGAGTCCTTAGTTTCCTATGTTCATGTATCTATGCCGGTAGGCGATACTATTATTGTGGACTGTGTGTATTGGTCGTGTATGGTGATCATTTGAGGGTTGAAGACTACAGTTGATCTCTTATTATTTAGTATGGTTGATTTTGGGTGTGGATTTATTTTCCCCATGCTATGTTATTCTGGATTGTCACGCTAAAACTGTGACATTGGCGATACCGGGGTTGCCGAGGATCGAGTGGAAAAGTTCTCTAGATTATGTTCCTAGCAGGGTGATTTCTTATCTAAAAGCCCAATGGATGGTTGGGAAGGAGTGTCTGTCATATTTGGTCTTTGTGAGGGACGTTGGTGTTGATACTCCTACTATTGATTTTGTTCCGGTAATGCGAGACTTTCCGGATATATTTCCTACAGACCTGCCGAGTATGTCCCCGACAAGGATATTGATTTTTGTATTGACCTGGTGTCGGGAACTCAACCCATCTCTATTCCTCCATATCGTATGGCTCCAGAAGAGTTGAAGGAATTGAAGGATCAGCTTTAGGAGCTTCTCTGTTTATGAAGAATAAAGATGGTACTATGCAGATGTGCATCGACTATAGGCAGTTGAACAAAGTTACAATCAAGAACAAATATCCTTTATCGCGCATTGATGATTTATTTGACCGTTTTTAGGGAGCGAGGGTGTTCTCTAAGATTGATTTGAGGTATGGGTATCACCAGTTGAGGATTCGGGACTCGGATATTCTGAAGACGGCATTCAGGACCCGGTATGGTCACTATGAGTTCCTTGTGATATATTTTGGGTTGACCAATGCCCCAGCATCATTCATGCATCTGATGAACAGTGTATTCCAACAATATCTTGATTCATTTATCATAGTATTTATTGATGATGTCCTGGTGTACTCACGCAGCTAGGAGAAGTATGCACATCATTTGAGGATTGTAGTATAGAGGTTGAGGGAGGAGAAGCTTTATGCCAAGTTCTCCAAGTGTGAGTTATGGCTCAGTTTGGTGGCATTCTTAGGTCATGTGGTGTCTAGTGAGGGGATTAAGGTAGATCCAAAGAAGATAGAGGCAGTTCAAAGTTGTCCCAGACCGTCTTTAGCTACTGAGATTCGGAGTTTTCTCGGCTTAGACAGATATTATTATCGCTTTGTGGAGGGTTTCTCGTCCATTGCAGCGCCTTTGACCAGGTTGACCCAGAAAGGTGCTCCATTCAGGTGGTCGGATGAGTGTGAGGAGAGCTTTCAGAAGCTCAAGACTGCCTTGACCACAACTCCAGTTCTAGTTTTGCCTTCAACATCGGGTTCTTATATAGTATATTGTGATGCTTCTCGGATTGGTATTGGGTGTGTCATGATGCAGGAGGGTAGAGTGATTGCTTATGCTTCGCGCCAGTTGAAGCCCCATGAGAAGAACTACCATGTTCATGATTTGGAGTTGGTAGCCATCGTTCATGCATTAAAGATTTGGAGGCATTATCTCTAAAGTGTGTCTTGTGAGGTATTTACGGATCATCAGAGTCTCCAGCACTTGTTTAAACAAAAGGATCTAAATTTGAGGCAGTGAAGATGGTTGGAACTGCTAAAGGACAATGTGGTGGCCGATGCCTTGAGTAGAAAGGCGGTGAGTATGGGTAGCCTCGCATTTATTCCGGTTAGTGAAAGACTGCTTGCATAAGAAGTTCAGGCCTTGGCCAATCAGTTCATGAGGTTAGATGTTTTGGAGCCCAGTCGGGTTCTAGCTTGTGTGGTTTCTCGGTCTTCCTTATATGATTGCATATGAGAGCATCAGTATGATGACCCTCATTTGCTTGTCCTTAAGGGCATGACTCAGTACAACGATAACAAGGAGGTTACCATTGGGGATGATGGGGTGTTGCGGATGTAGGGTCAGATTTGTGTGCCCAATATGGATGGGCTACATGAGTTTATTCTTGAGGAGGCCCATAGTTTGCGGTATTCCATTCATCTGGGTGCCGCAAAGATGTATCAAGACTTGAGGCAACACTATCAGTGGAGGAGGATGAAGAAAGACATAGTGGAGTTTGTAGCTCGGTGCCTAAATTATCAGCAGGTGAAGTACGAGCATCAGAGACCGGGCGGATTGCTTCAGAGGCTTGAGATTCCGGAGTGGAAATGGTAGCGTATCACCATGGACTTCGTAGTTGGGCTCCTACGGACTTTGAGGAAGTTTGATACTATTTGGGTGATTGTGGATCAGTTGACCAAGTTCGCGCATTTCATTCTAGTTGGGGCTACGTATTCTTCGGAGCGGTTGGCTTAGATCTATATCCGCGAGATTGTTCGCCTTCACGGTGTGCCGGTGTCCATTATTTCTTATCGGGGCATGCATTTTACATCGTAGTTTTGGAGAGCAGTGCAACAAGAGTTAGGCACACGGGTTGAGTTGGGTACAACATTCCACCCTCAAACGGACGGATAGTCCGAGCGCACTATTCAGATATTGGAAGATATGCTACGCGCTTATGTCATGGATTTCGGGGGCTTTTGGGATCAGTTTCTACCGCTTGCAGAGTTTGCCTACAACAACAGCTACCAATCGAGTATTCAAATGGCTCCGTATGAGGCTTTGTATGGAAGACAGTGCCGGTCTCCGGTGGTTTGGTTTGAGCCGGGTGAGGCTAGGCTATTGGGTACTGACTTGGTTCAGGATGCTTTGGACAAGGTTAAATTGATTTAGGATCGGCTTCGCACAGTGCAGTCTAGACAGAAGAGTTACGCTGATTGGAAGGTTTGTGATGTTTCTTACATGGTGGGAGAGAAGGTACTGCTTAGAGTTTCACCCATAAAGTGTGTTATCAGGTTCGGGAAGAAGCGAAAGTTGATCCCTTGGTATATTGGGCCTTTTGAGGTGCTTGAGAGGATTGGGGAGGTGGCTTACAAACTTATATTGCCGCCTAGTCTATCGAGTGTTCATCCAGTATTTCATGTTTCCATGCTCCGAAAGTATGTCGGCGATCTGTCTCATGTTTTGGACTTAAGCACAGTTCAGTTGGATGATGATTTGACTTATGAAGTGGAGCTGGTGGCTATTTTGGATTGGCAGGTTCGGAAGTTGAGGTTAAAGAATATAGCTTCAGTGAAGGTGCAGTGAAGCAGTCAGCCAGTCGAGGAGGCTACTTGGGAGACCGAACGGGAGACCGAACAGGAGATGTGGAGCAGATATCCATGCCTAATTGAGACTCCAGGTATGATTCTAGACCCGTTCGAGGTCGAACATTTATTTAAGAGGGGGAAGATGTAACAACTCGGCCAGTCATTTTGAGTGTTGTTTCCCTGTTCCTCAATTTACTGCTTATTTTGTGCTCAATTATTTTTATGTGACTTGCAGGGGTGGTTGTTTGATTCTGGGGATGTTTCAGAATGAGTTGGGACACTTAGTCCCAAGGTTGGAGGCCTAAGTTGAAAGAGTTGATCGGATGTTGACATATGAGCAAATGACTTCAGAATAGAGTTTTGACAATTTCAATAGCTCTGTATGGTAATTTTGGACTTAGGAGTGTGTTCGGATATTGATTTAGAGGTCCGTAGATGATTTTGGCTTGAATTGGCAAAAGTTGGAAAAATAGAAGTTTGGAGAGTTAAGAAGTTTGACCGAGAGTTAACTTTGTGGTTACCGAGCTCAGATTTTGGTTTCGAAAGTTGAAATAGATTCCTTGTGTCAATTATGACTTGTTGCAAAATTTGAGGTTAATCGAAGTTGGTTTGGTATATTTCGGCATTAGTTTTAAAAGTTAGAAGTTCATAAGTTCATTAAGCTTGAATCGATGCGCGATTTGTGGTTTTAGTGTCGTTTGATGTGATTTAACGCTTCGAGCGAGTTCGTATGATATTTTAGGACTTGTTTGTATATTTGGTTGAGGTCACGTGGGCCTCGGGTGTGATTCAGATCATGTTCGGCACATTTTGGAACTTTGTAGGCTGATGATTTTTCTGTTGCTGGTTTCCTTATACGCGATCGCGAGTGGGAGATCGCAATCAAGAAGAGTTGTTTGGCGACTGGTGGAGGATTTTTTTATGCGATCGCGAGAAGAAGTCTGCGATCGCGGAGCTTCGGCATTCAATGAATCGCGAATGTGCATGTTGGATCGCATCCGTGAAGAAGAAAGTAGGATGCTGGGAGTCCACGCGACTTGTTCTTCGCGATCGCATGAAAGGGGTCGCGATCGCGTAGGTTGAAGAATCTGTGAGTTGCGTTTGCGCGTGGAGTTCCACGTTCGCGGAGAGTAATTTTGGCAGTTTGTGGATTTGTGTTTCGCAATCACGAAGCATTTCCCGCGATCGCGAAGAAGAGCACTTGGGCAGAATCTAAGATTCAAAAACGAGGGTTAGAGTTATATTTCATAATTTGTTTTTGGGAGCTCGTATTGAGGCGATTCTTGGAGGGATTTTCAAGGAAGTGATTGGGGTAAGTAATTCTAACTCGGATTTGGGGTAATATACATGAATCTATCATTGCTTTTATTATTTAATTAGTATTTTGGGTTGGAAAATTGGGGAAAATTATAGAAACTTCATAGGCTTTAATTTGAGGATTTAAAGGTCGAGTTGTGATTGGGATTGAGTAATTTTTGTATGGTTGGACTCGTAGTTGAATGGGTATTCGTATTTCTTAATTTTGTCGGATTCCAAGACGTGGGCCCGGGGTTGACCTTTTGAGTTGACGTTTTGACTTTTGTTAAAGAACTTAGTTTTATCATATGGAATTGATTCCTACAGCTTGTATTGATTGTATCGAGCTGTTTGTGGCTAGATTCAAGTCGTTCAGAGGTTGATTCACGAGGCAAGGGCTTATTGAAGTATAGATTTGCACGGTTTGAGGTAAGTAACCTTTCTAAACTTGATTCCGAGGGTATGAATCCTTGAATTACGTGTTATGTGGTTGTTGTTGAGGTGACACACATACTAGGTAATGGGCGTGTAGGCGTGCACCCTAGAAATTGTGACTCAGTCGATTTCGTGGAGCTGTGTAGCCATATAATCTTGTTATTATTCATATATTCTCCATGTGTTAGGGAAATCTAGCTGTGATTCATCTACCAGTCACATCTATCATTTGCATATTATATCTCAGTGTCTGTGGCCATATATTGATACATAATATCATTATTGTTTGGGCTGATTGTCATGATATTCATGAGCCCGAGAGACTGGAGAGATTGATGACTGAGTGAAGCCGGGGGCCTGATTGTGAGGATGTTTATGGGATCGGGGTGCACGCTGAATCAATATTTATTGATTCATGCCATGATTGGCTTATTTTAGCGCTTGGTCAGGATCCGCCACTCCCCCCCCCCGGGAGTCTGACTTACCAGCAGTGAGCGTAGGTACCTACTGAGTGCGAGTGTTGAGTGATTGGGAGGACTGAGTGAATTGATACTCCGAGAGTATGCATATGGTTTTATCACTGCGTTGCATTACAGTTGGCATGCATAATTGACATGTAGATATAGTGATGTATCATTCCTCATTTCAGCCACACTTGGCATATTTTTATCCGTATTGAGCTTAAATTATTAAACTTGAAAGCATGTATACATTTCTGTACTGTTAAATTCTTTATTTTTACTGTACCTGTTCAGCTCGTCACTACTTTCAGCCCAAGGTTAGTCTTGTTACTTATTGAGTACATTAGGTCGGTTGTACTCATACTACACTCTGCACTTCGTGTGCAGATCTAGGTACTTCCGCATACGGCGGTTGCTAGCTTTTGGAGCCTTATCTGTTGGAGACTATCGAGGTAGCTGCCTTGATGTCCGCAGACCTTGACTCTCCTTCTTTTTTAGTTATTTGTCTTGTTCTATCTTTCTAGACAGTGTTTTTAGCAGTCATACTATGTTGTCATTTAGATGCTTATGTACTCATTGACACCCGGATTTTGGGGGATTTTGTATTGAGTCGCGATATTTTCTTATCAGTTAATTATGAGATTTACTATTTAAGCTTATTTCAGTACATTTTAAATTAAAGATGCATGTTTATTTGGGAGTTGTCGGCTTGTCTAATATTATGATAGGCACCATCTCGACATGTGAGATTTGGGTCATGACAAATATTGACTATGGTAAAGCTCCAAATCCATAATTAGTTTCTCAATCAATGATGCAAAACACACCCGAGCCCCTCAAAACCCCATCCAATCATACCAGCAAGTACAAATATATTATCCAAACTTATCCAAAGCCTCACAACATCGGAATATCATAACAAAGAATCGAGGCTCAAATGAAATAGAATTTCTCTTAAGTTATTAAATCTTCATTCTTTCAAAAGAGTATCTGAATCACACTTAAATACTTCGGATTACTTCCAAATTTTTCACACAAGTTCAACTCAACTATATAGTCCTATCCAAAGTCTCGGAATATCAATTGGAGTCCAATAATATCAAAGTAAACTCTTGGTCAAACTTATGAACTCTTAAATTATTTAAATTACAACTTTCGACAAATAGTGTCGAATCCTTCTAGGAACCTCCAAAACTGAATTCGAACATACGCACAAGTCCAAAATCATCATACGAATCTATCAAAATCATAAAAAATTGATTTCGAGTCCTTTACCCAAAAGTCAAACCTTAGTCAACTATTCCAACTTAAATCTTCCAAATCGAGAGTCATTCTTCCAAATCAATCCCGAATTACTCAAAAATTAAAATCGACCGTACACGTAAATTATAATACATCACATGAAGATATTCAAAGTCTCAAATCACCGAAAGGAATACTAAAGCTCAAAATGATCGATCGGGTCATTACATTCTCCCCCACTTACATATACGTTCGTCCTCGAATGTGCCAAGCTTCGTTTCAATGCAATCAATTCACTCTATAAACCCGCCATACACATACTCATGGGTGATCCCTCTTCACCTCAATCCATAAAAGCATATCGACATAATCTAAACTGAAGAGTTTTCCTTTAACCTTAACCGATAAGCTTTAGGACCAAATTTGAACATCCAGAACTCCTTCTAAGATCCGAGTCTCACATACACACATTATAGCGATATCGGCCAGTTGCAACAATTCATAAATGTATTCATAAGATATAACCACACAATGTATCCCACCGCTCATATGCCCATAGCAATATCTTTTACCACAATAGTTGCCCATTAACAAACCGGGTACCAGTAACAAACCTCATATAAAATAAAACCTTTTTCAAAACTTTTGTACACTGCCGTTGATGAAAGAAATAAGCAGAACTCATAACCACTCATCAGATCAACAAGTCAAGAAGCTCACTCGTCCTATTAGGACCATTGCCTAATTTTGAGCGAAAACATGGTATTATTCTCCCAAACATTCCTCATCCCAATACAATAGTGCAAATTTCAGGTCTAGAAACCTCATATCCGTCAATACAAGTAGCCCAACCGACAAGTCACATCAGAAACCATATGGAGCTCCACACAATATGGTTTGTACACCAAATAAGTAATAATTCAGACATGACAGATAATAGTAAGAAAGTTAAGTAAGAGCAGGCGGGGTGATATTAACATTTTTCTATGAACTATTTTCAATAAAGTAAAAGCAAAACACACAAAATAAGCATAAGGAGTTACATCTCATCACAGTACCGTTGTGGCGCGCAACCCGATCCGATCATATCAATCCACATAGGGGTACCCATCGAGCCATAATGCTCGGGCTCACTGATCACATGTGCATCAACATCAAGCATGATAGAGTGCACAAATATAACTATGGGGAGATGATTAGGCATAAACAATACTGATAAAGACAAGCACAACTATGGTACAATAAGCAAATCAACATCATGAGGGTCATCTCACCCATAATGCCATAAGGCCTAAACAGATTTACAATATATGTGCGAATAATCATGTAACCTCACAACCCGTCATAGCATAAGAGAGAAACACATAACATAGACCAAGGCGCGAATAACATCTATTTCGCAATACCACTTTATCACACCCCAAACCTGGGGAGGCATGGCTGGCACCCGGTGTCGTACTGGCCCAAGCGAACCACTCTGTAACTCATGATCGATCAACCAAAACTAGAACATACAGAGGTTGAGTTGACTGAACTCATTCATTTTGTAACTATCATGGTCCAATTGGCCACAATTCATAATGTACAACTGTAAGTGGGCAAATGCTGTATCAGCGATCCATCATACTTAAAACTTGAATACATATGGGCCATCAAGGCCTCTGATATACTGTACATAATGAAACTGTGTCTACAAAGCCTCTAAGAATATTCAACATCAAATGGGATAGGCCCCAGCCTACCAATAAGTCTATAGCAAAACTTTGACAGGACGACTTATAGACTCGGCTGCACTCCAAATGAAGTGGAGTCTTACCGATCCTTTGCTGAATGCTAACCTCGTCTACTATGAGGGCTCTTAAAATTTATTACCTATACCTGCAAGTATGAATGCAACGTCCACAATAAAAAGATGTCAGTACGAATAATGTACCGAGTATGTAAGGCATGAAAATCAATATATAAAAGACATGAAAGAAACGTGGAGTAAAGGACTCAACCTGTAAGTCTGAATAGCTCTGTGGATCATGTAACATTTATAATGTCATGCACATGCGTATAAATATCATATAATTCATAAATCTATGCATACCTAACATTATCAAGCCTCTGAGGGCATCCCATCATATTATCTCAGCCTCTGTGGGCGAAATCATCAACGTATACTAACTAATTAGGTGGTGGTACGTATATAACGTCGTAACCTTTTCTCATACCCCATATACATATAATATACGCGTATATAATGCCATATAGTCATGAGTCAATGTACATGTATAATGAACGCAATGTATAATGAAGTAAGCCAATAAGATCTCTCGGAATATCATAAGATCAATATGCCTTCGGATAAACTTTATCAACTTACGTATTTTTTGAGACCCATGAACAGACGATACAATAACAGGACACATGGGGTATCAAGAACATAGGCATCCCTAGTACCTCTATGAATATAGTCATTTGTAAAAGTTGCGCATTTGCTCATTTTGTTTGTATCACATGGATTATGCCAAAAGAAAAGAAATGATAGCCTTAACATATCTTAATTGCTCGTATGAGCTCGTAGAAGATTGTAGACAACAGATCAAACCTAGATCACCTCTTTAAAGCTTCCCGATACCTTACTTCATTACAAAGTAATATTCGGATTGTTAAGATTCATAGTTTATCGATGTTATAACCATGAAATCGACGGAGGAAGATTAGAATATTTGATCTTGGAAGGAGGAGGAGAACGTGAAGTAAATTGATGTACGTTGATACAGAGATGAAGAAGGGAACATTATTGCCTATGGATCTTGTATAAGGCAGCAACATTTTCTTTTTAAAAGCCTTAGCTATTAAATCTCAAGAAGAGATATCAACTAAACAAAAATGATAGTCACATGAGTTATAAGTATATAAAGGCAAGTTCTTCATTAAATTAAAGAAAAGGGACTTTGATCCTATCCACGAGGTTGATTTACATCCTCTAACAATTTTATTAATATAATAATATATAGATATCTAATTGAGTAGACACTAGCACATGAACTAGCATGGATAATGTCAAAAAAAAGTTAAAAATCTTGTCCTCATCCTAAAGTACTCTTATTCAAATATTAAAATATCAATAAATTATGATACTATATAAAATTAATACATACACTAATATTTCATTAAAATATCCATGTAAAAATACATATATTTTATCAACTTCTAATTTTTCTAATCTCATATATAGAGTACAAATTTTCGTATGCTTAATTCTCAAAACGGGAAAAAGATAACCTTCTTTTCTCGTGAGAAAATAATTTCTATCTTTATAACAAAGAAAATCCCATTTATAAACTTTCTCATATCAAGTGTATAATTTAAAGCATATTCGAAAATAGAACTATCCAAGCATATACCATCACTACGTCAAGAAAACTTCCCCTAAATTCTCTGAAATGATAATATATGTATTCCACCGATTGGAAACCTCATACGAAACACAAGATCCGAACTCATCACGCAGGAGATAACCCCCCGGCTGTACTCAAATCAATACCTTACCATGAACCCACCATAATCACAATAACTAGGCCACCCGCCAGTCTTCCCAAGTTCGTGCTTACCAATCAGATACAAGAATCCGCTTCGTACCATAAATGGATGATTGAAAGATCTACCACTGCATTTGATCCTAAGACTAGATAGCACGTCGCAATGATAATCAAGCATCCATAGCCCTTCGTAATTCATTTGCAACATCATAGATTGCAGGCGCATAACGAATACCGAATGTGCCACATCACATATGAATGAATAGGAAGAATCAAAATCATAGGTTTCAAGCTGAAACAAGGCCGCACGATAAGAAAGGAAGAAAAGAAAATTTTTCTAAATGCCATGTAGCCTTTCGAAGATATGTATGGATGTCATCATACCGATCCGCAAGACTCTACTAGACACCTGCTCATGACTCGTAGAACCTATGAACCTAGAGCTCTGATACCAACTTGTCACGACCCAAAATCCACTAATTGTGATGGTACCTAACCCGACCCGCTAGGTAAGACAATTAATAATAATCCAATTCAAATGAGATTTACTGATAAATAAATAATGAAATAATTGAACTTTATACAACAACCCAATGACTGGTAGTATAAATCATGAGCTTCTAAGACTTAGAATTTACAAAATCTGGTACGAAAAATTGCATCATCCGTTCGAAATATACATAAATAGATTTGCAAAATCTAAAGCTACCAAGGACAAGTGGCAGCTATAACTGGAACGTAGATAGATCTTCGATGCCAGCTCCTGCCATACACAACAACTCCAGCTCCAAAATCTACACGCAAGGTGTAGAAGTGTAGTATTAGTACAACTGACCTCATGTACCCAGTAAGTATATTGTCTAACCTCGATGAAGAAGTGACAAGATTTTTTAGTTAAAAGATACTCACTGATATAACTTGTGTAGTAGACTAGCAATACAAATAATACTAAAATATAATAGAGAATAGTACAAGAATAAATATGCGAAGTAGTAAAAGAATCATTAGAAGAAATTATGGTCAATATTCCTTAATATCACAACGAATCATTTCTTTATCACGATGACCATCGAACCTAAGGTAGTAAATCCAGAACTTTCATAGCGTGGGAAGTGTACTCAAAATATCAAATCAAATAGTACGAACCCACCCTTCGTGCATTTATCTCATTCTCACCAAATATACGCATAACAATACCAATCAAGTAAAAGAAATGCCATTAACCGTAACGACAAAGTGGGAATTACACAAGTAGCAATAATGAACAATGAAGTACA
Source organism: Nicotiana tabacum (assembly GCF_000715075.1). NCBI lineage: Eukaryota > Viridiplantae > Streptophyta > Magnoliopsida > Solanales > Solanaceae > Nicotiana > Nicotiana tabacum. Next base: position 48,641,811 of record NC_134091.1, read on the forward strand.
TATGGACAATGGTAACGGATTAGGTGGGAGGCATAGAAGTAATGATAGAAATTAAGTTGAAAGAACATAAATTTTACTAACTAATATGGTAGAAGGCTTAGATGTAGATATAACAAGCATGAAGGAAATCATGATCTTTATAAGCTAAACAAATAGAAGACATGTATAACTAACATGGTAGAAGGCTTATACGAAAAGTGCAACAATTGAGATACGACATAGATGTAGATATGACAAACAAGAAGAAAAACATGATATTTACAAGTTAAACAGATAGAAGGCATGAAAAATACGACAACAATTGATGTAGAGGACAAAGACAGAACAACAACAACAAGTCACATAGAAAACATATGTGCAACAATAACAGCTCAAGATAAAGGCATGAATGTAGACACAAGGAAAAGATATCACAGTATAATGCATGTCTCTCATCCTTGCCTGTACGAAAACACCCTTCATGCCATGAACACATGATAATATAAAAATAATGGCACGACATCACCTTTCATGCTTTTACTCTTATCCTCACATGATAATGTAAATAAAATAGAACGACATCACTCTTCGTGCTTAACTCACATGGCACGGCATCACCCTTCATGCTTTACACTTTTCCTCTCATGGTAATGTATATGAAATGGTACGGCATCACCCTTTGTATTTTATACTCTTCTTCACCAAGCACATGTATATTAATAATAAGCAAGGTAGGAAGCATGAATAACACTAAGGAGAATGATTAAGCGAATATTCCAAATGAACATAACTAACAACTTTCAAGCCAATAACAATTCAACAAACCTCAAGAATCTCATTGTTCAAGTATCTCAAGCAATCTCAAAAGGATGATCTTCAGCTCAAGTATAGAATCCAATTTATCAAGAATAACGATCGTAGCAATGTATTTGTGATTAAGTATAATGACGAATCAATGATTTCACAAAAAGTCTGTGAAATTTTAATCAAGTTATAATAAGCTAAATCATGGTTTCTATCATTTAACTTCATATACATATTAATCTAGAAGTCAAGTAAAACACGAAACAAGAAAGTCATTTAATCCTACAAGGCACAAATAATCATATAATCTACCCCCAAACATGATTAACTATGGCACATGCATATATGCTCGTCACCTTATATATGTATCACACCCCTGCATGTAGCAAACAATAGCAATTAGTAGGAAATATTCCTCCAACAAAGTTAGGCAAGACACTTATCTCGAACAAGCCAAATCGATACATTAGAAGCGCCATCCCGCTCAAATCATCATCCGAACGGCTCGAAACTTGCCAACAACAACTCAAAATCATCAAATAATGCTATATGAAGCAAACCTAAACGATAAAGGTCGAATCTTTAATCAAATACTCAAAGGCAATCAAAAAGTCAACCCGGGCTCGTACCTCGAAGACAAAATTCATAAATTCTGATAACCCATTTAATTACGAGTCCAACCATACTAATTTTACTCAAATCCAACTCCGAATCAATGTTCAAAATCTAATTATTCACTTTAGGAAAGTTTAAACAAAAATTCCCAATTTCTCTTTTAGATTCATCAAATTAAATGCCAAAATCGAAGATAGAATTATGTAATATAATCAAATCCGAGTAAAAAATACTTACCCCAATCCAAATTGGCAAAATTCCCTCCAAAATTGCCCAAATTCGAGCTTCGAAACCATGTGCGAAAAAGTGACTAAACTTCGTAATAAGAAAAATAATGCATCTGTTGTTATAGCTCGAATTAGATCTTATATGACCCTGAAACTCATATTTGATAAGCCTAATATAATCCTTGCGAGATTACACCTAAGATAGCCTTTTGAATCACCACATTTGGACTTAAAATGAGAGAGACATGATATTTTGAAGTTTTAAAGGAAGTCTGAAAATTTAAGGGATAAAATTGATATTTTCATAATTATTTTACACCATAAAACCAACAACAAAAGAAACTTCGTTTTTAGCACCCAAAACTCATTCGAAAACTCCCGGACACAAACCATATATGCATTTCAATCATAAAACACGCTACAAACTTGCTCGCGCACTCAAAACACTGAAAAGAGGTCATCTTGACCCGATATTGACCATGGTCAAACTCCAAATCCTTAACTTAACTAGTTTCTCAATCAATGATGCAAAACACACTCGAGCCCCTCGGGACCCCATCCAATCATGCCAACAAGTACAAATACATTATCTAAACTTATCCAAAGTCTCAAAATATCCACAGGCACATCACAACAAAGAATCGAGTCTCAAGCGGAATAGAATTTCTCTTAACTTATTAAATCTTCATTCTTTCAAAAGAGTATTTGAATCACACTTAAACACTTGAGATTACTTACAAATTTTTCACACAAGTCCAATTCAACTATATAGACCTATCCAAAGTCTCGGAACATTAATTGGAGTCCAATAACATCAAAGTCAACTCTTGATCAAACTTATGAACTCTTAAGTTCTTCAAATTGCCAACTTTCGACAAATAGTGTCGAATCCTTCTAGGAACCTCCAAAAAACGAATCTGAATATGCGCACAAGTCCAAAATCATCACACGAACCTATCAGAATTACAAAAACTCGATTCTGAGTCTGTTTACTCAAAAATCAAACCTTGACAACTGTTCCAACTTAAAGCTTCTAAATCGAGAGTCATTCTTCCAAATCAATCCCGAATCACTCAAAAATTAAAACCGACCATACACGCAAGTCACAATACATGAAGATACTCAAATTCTTAAACTACCGAACAGAACACTAAAGCCGATCGGATTGTTACACTCCGGTAGACCCTCGGCTCAAAAAATACTGTTTCCGATGGATAATAAATGTTTTTTTTTTTGGAGTAGTAGTAGTGGTGAATAAGAGCTCACTTGACTAGTGGCGGAGCCACATTGAACCAAGGGGTGTCAAGCGACACCCCTTTTTCGGAAAATTATCCTATTTTGCTAGATAATTTTTTTTAATGTATATTTACTATTCGTTGATACCCCTTGACTTTTCAATGTATCTAATTATTTATATTTTAATACCCCCTTGATGAAAATTCTGGATCCGTCACTGCACAGAACTGTTGGGCGAAAAGAATGGATAGATAGATTTGACAAGCTTCATGCGGGGAAACTACCGAATAAATATTAACCTACGGGCCCCTAGAGTATCATATCAGAAGGAAGGGAAAGATCAAAGACAATAAGTCAGTTTGGTACAAGGGAGGATAATAATTTATTTGAGATTGTAATTGTATCATGTTTGGTTATAGATACTAGTTAATCCTGAAATAAATTTTATATTAAAATAATGAGATAGTTAATCCCATAAACTATCCCACTCCATAGAATTTCTTGATTTATCCCACCATTACTAAATGACCTTAATAGTAAAGAAACCTCGAACTGAAAGCATTAATAATCAGAGGTCATCAGATTAAAGTCGAAAACATATAGTAGCTAGAATTGTGGCAACTTGATTATTAGGCTGTCTCTTGTCGACAAAATCTCTTGATTCATTATTCCCAAATTAAGCAACAAGAATAAATTGTAACTGAAATTAAAGGCAAAAAAGGGAGACAAAAGGGGCAAATCTGATTGCTCAGATGTTGGAATTTTCTTGAAACGAGAGGAAAAAGAAGAAGGGTACAGTGTGGTTAGGTGGGCAAGGGGACCCAAAAATAAATAATTGCCGAGTGCCTCTGTTAATATATACGTACTACTATAGTACTATAACAATTTCTTTTCAACAGGGTTTTGCTTCTCTCGGATTTGCTTTAATGTAACTATCTCTCACAGATTATACGATTTCCTTAATTTATATGATATATTAAAATCATTATTTTACACATTTTAAGTAATTTATAAAGTCAGTTATTAAATATAAAAATTGATATGAAGATTTCTCGATCAAATATATTTTATAGGAGTAACTACTATTCATGCTATAAAGTAGTCAACATTGGTATTTTCCCTCTCCCATATTAAATGCTGAGTTGAATAAATTCTGTAGCCAATCTGACGAAATGTCTACTCCATACATAAATTATAAACTTTCGTCCTTATAGTCACTTGTTGTATTTGTTCCACGATGCTTCCACCTTACCCTTTTTTTCTCTGCAACACTATGGCCTACCATATGAATGCTCGAGCTTCAAACTTTACTTTTTGCTTTTAAACCTTTTGATACAATATCTATCAATTGTAACGAAATAACCATTCTATGACTACTTAATGAATGGACGTGAGATTATTCGTTACTGAAAATAGTTAAGAGTTAGAGTGCCATATCATATGATTGTAGTCGCATAACTGAAGTTGTTTAGAGTGAAATGTATAGTACCATAAGTTTGACCCATAGTATAGATCTTGGTTCAACCAATTAGATTTAAATAAAGAAGAGTGAATCTTAGATGATGTTAATATCCGAAAAATAAGATAACCGATTTTGTAATAAAATAATATATGTGTGTTAGGTCGGATGATAATAAATATGAACAATGTCATCAATTTAATGACTCAAAGGGAGTGGGATAGCATTAACTAACAATAAATAGCAATGGATGATATTTATGTAAATAAGAGCATATGAGTCACCCGAAAAAGGGTGAGATCTATTGATATTCCTTCTGACAATGATAAATGATTGATGAGCCTTTGAACATTCAGGTTGTTCTTGATTCAAGTGAAAAATTTAGACAAAAATCTTAGTAAAAATGTATTTTTCGTATGTTTGCAATAGGGTCAGATTCTCTCAATAATGTCTATACGTTTTCTTACAAGTGAATATCTTATGTCTCCTATCATTGTGTCTTTTTCTATTTATAGGGAACATATTCCTAAAACCTCTAATAGTACAGGTGCAGAGAATATCCACTAGAATATTCTCTTTAGTGTCCTATCTTAAAACTAGCCGTTATAACTCTGTCTAAGATGCTCGACCTCGATCTTGATCTGCGATGACTTCACGACCTTGATCTTCGCTGACTCTACGACCGCACCCTTCATCATTTCAAGGCCACTTCGACCTGGGGCGGATCTTTGTTGAAATCTACTGATAACATGTGGCCAATAAAGGCTTTTATGATGCTAACGTAGCTTGGCTATATCAAAGAGATTTTTTGGCTCGTACAGTTAGTCCCTCCGCTTGTCGAGGTCGTCCTCGTGGGCATGTTCAATGAGTAGATAATGTCGTTTGTGGTCGAACTTATCAAGCTGCCTATACAGGTCGTGGTCATCGTAACGATCAGGCAACGTGGCTCTCTGAGGGCCGCATATTTCGAATTTTTTGAACTTTCCGGGAAATCTGTTGGAGCCATCTGGTCCAAGAGAAAGAGTGATGTCATGACGTCGTTTTCCGACGCATTGCATCGATTCTCGTGTGACTTTTGATGTGTTCTATCATTTCGATCTTCGTGCTAATCATGACAAAGCCGTTTCGATTATGGTGCCCCAAACCTTATAAATAGGGGTGGCTCATTGAATTTGAAACTTTTCCCACATTCCTTCTTCTTTCTAAGCAGAACTTCTCCTTCTCCTTCATAGAACCTTTTCGTTTCTCCGTTGCTTTCTCTGCGGTTTTACCTCCTTCCACAACAATGTCGAACCTCCCATTAGATATCCACATGGAAGATCATTCTATCCCTCTAGATGTCATTTTCCCTGATCAGGGGGAAGACGGCAGAGTTGTTGTTGAGGAGGAAACCCTCCCTACTGTAGAGATCGTACCTCGGTACCCCGATGCTAAACCTGATTTTCACAAGGCGCCAGAAGTGATGACGAAAAGGTTCCTATCTACGATGAAGGTTGAGTGTAAGGGTGGCAAGTGGGTCAGTCCAGACCCGGGACCGGCCCGGGACCGCGGACCAAACGGGCCAGGACCGTTTGGCCCGATTTTAGTGGGTCTGGGCCGGTCTCATAGGCCGGTCCCTTAGCAGGCCAAACGGTCCCAACGGCTATATTTTTAAAAGAAAAAAAAAATCTTTTTTTAAAAAAAAAATATAGCCGTTGGCTATTTATAAAAAAGTCATTTAACCCCCCAACTTTGTTTTAACCCCAAACTTTTTATACATTTAATATATATATACTATACTATACTATATATACATCTTATATATATATATATATATATATATATATATATATATATATATATATATATATACCCAAAACTTTAACATATAAACTCAAATAATTATTTTGAGAAATCAGTTTATTAATTTCTGTGATGCTGACTGCGGCAACATCTTCATCAATAAATTTTTAAAATGCAGTAAAAGTAATACCTGTATTATTAGGTAAAACAAAAGATGATTGAGGAGGGTAAATGGCTTTAGTAATATTGCCATTCCCGTCTTTATAAGATCTTTCCAAAACTTTTATAAAAAGTGGTAAATATGTGGTTATAAACCAAGGAACAAAATACATAATTTGATTATGTAAAGCACAAGTTTCATAAAATTCTTGAGAAATATTGTTTAAATCCTCTTTACTATAAGTATCAAAAAACCAAGTTTTAAACCGGTTCCATTTATCACTGAAAAATTCTTTTTGAATATAACCTCTTGCTTGTGACCCGGGACTAAAATCAATTTGGTGTGGAATCATTTAAACATCATTTAAGTCAAAATCTATCTCGTACGCAGAAGGAATATCCTTATCAGAAATATTATCATTATCCTGAACAATATTTGTCTTGGGGTTAATCTTAACCCTTTCAACAGGTTTATCACCTATTTTAGTAGAAATTGTGTGTAGAGATGCAGCACGATTTCTAGCTGGTCCATAAACTGGTTCAACAGGAGAAATGTGTTGCATATCAGGCAACAGTCTACGACTAGTAAAAGAATGTCTATTATAATTAGAACTAAAATACATAATTTGATTATGTAAAGCACAAGTTTCATAAAATTCTTAAGAAATATTGTTTAAATCCTCTTTACTATAAGTATCAAAAAACCAAGTTTTAAACCGATTCCATTTATCACTGAAAAATTCTTTTTGAATATAACCTCTTGCTTGTGACCCGGGACTAAAATCAATTTGGTGTGGAATCATTTAAACATCATTTAAGTCAAAATCCATCTCGTACGCAGAAGGAATATCCTTATCAGAAATATTATCATTATCCTGAATAATATTTGTCTTGGGGTTAATCTTAACCCTTTCAACAGGTTTATCACCTATTTTAGTAGAAATTGTGTGTAGAGATGCAGCACGATTTCTAGCTGGTCCATAAACTGGTTCAACAGGAGAAATGTGTTGCATATCAGGCAACAGTCTACGACTAGTAAAAGAATGTCTATTATAATTAGAACTAATAGTAGGTAACAGTCTATTATTAGAAAATGACTGTCTACTATAAGTGAAACTATTATCGTCAAACTGAATGCAAATCCTACCATCCGGATTTTGAGTAATATGAGAATACTCAATATTACTAACAGCATCAGTTATCTGACTGGAGGATATAACCGAATTTAAAGTCCATGTAGTTGGAAAATTAATTTTCTCCCACTTAATAGGTCTCCTCGTGGTGACCTTAGACTTTGCAAAATTCGTTTCTACTAAAATAGTCTGATCAGATGTATCATATAATTTACATCTGGGGTTTAACATAGATAGTAATTTAAAATAAATCCTATATGATAAACATATCAGTTCAGATCCAGGTGCATAATTATAACCATGCGTTTTCACATTTAATGTCAAAGCATCAAGTATATTAACATCAGATAGAGATAATTGGAGATTGGATTGAGTATTAAAATATACTGGGCCATAGGCAACAGTAGATTCAATAGAACCCATTAGAGACTGTCTGAAATTCAGATTTCTAGCATCTCTAAGAGCGGCTAAAAACGTCGCTGGTAATCCTTTAAGGGTTAATGGTTTAAAAGCAATTTGTACCATACCAATATACAAATAATTATACTGGTATTTATAAACATCTGCATCATGCCTGTTTAACAAACGAATAGTCTGTTCAGACGAATTCAAAGCTAAAGATTGCTCAGTTGTTTTAACAAGTTGTTTAGAAGAGAGTTTATCAAACCATCCATAATCATAGATTGTTCTAATAGGGACTTTAGGAATAGTTCATTTGTTTAACAAATCAAGGTTTTGAGGTATATCTACCTCTTATAAAGATGGGAGTGGCAATATTACTAAAGCCATTTACCCTCCTCAAGCACCTTTTGTTTTACCTAATAATACAGGTATTACTTTTACTACATTTTAAAATTTTATTAATGAAGATGTTGCTGCAGTTAGCATCGCAGAAATTAATAAATTAATTTCGCAAAATAATTATTTGAGCTTATATGTTAAAGTTTTGGGAGAACAAATTAGTTTTCTTGATAAAAAACTTGATGATTTAAAAATTTTGATAAAAGATATAAGTAATAACAAGAAGATGACTGATATTGCCTCTACTTCAGGAAGCAAATCAGAACCTCAAATTGTTGTTACTCATATTCAAAGACCTCCTGATATTCAGAATTTTAAATTTAAATCTTTTGGTGACTTAGAAGAACTTCTTGATAAAAAGTTATCCGGTTTGAATATCAAACCCATTGATTTATCAAATGATTTTGCTGATAAATTAGATACTACTTTTGACTATAAAAAGGATATTTTGTCAGAGTTTAATAAACTCAGAAGTTACCCAAAAAAGAATAGTAAGTTTGCGGATAGCAGATATGCTGATAAACCCAGAATGCAAACTTATTATTACAATCGTCCAACTCCTCAAGATGTTTTAATAGAGGAACGTGATTGGAATCAGACTAATACGTCTTATAGTGGTTCCGAAATTCATGAATGGAATCTTGATGGTTTGACTGATAGGCAATTGACTATTCTTGTACATAGAATGCTTATGTATGCAAATATCTGTAAAAGTGTGAAAAATACAGATAGAAATATTTGCAGAATGATTGTTGCAGGTTTTACTGGCCAACTTCGTGGCTGGTGGGACAATTATCTCACTATCGAAGATAGAGCAATGATTATTAATGCTCAAGCCACTGATGAAGGAGTTGATAACTTAGGAATAGCCTTAGTGGCAAATAGAGAAGATGTCGTTTATACCCTTATTCTTACTATATTAGAATACTTTAATGGTAGATTTACCAATCAGAATGAGACTGTTCGTACTCTTCTTAATAGCCTTAGATGTAAGACTTTAAGTGAGTTTATATATATACATCTTATATCGATATATATATATATATATATATATATATATATATAGCTTATTTGAATATAGCTTATTACTTATATATATATATATATATATATATATATATATATATATATATATATATATATATATATCTTATATATAGTATATAAGATGTATATATAGCTTATCGAATATAGCTTATTACTTATATATATATATATATATATATATATATATATATATATATATATATATATATATTAAATGTATATATATAGTATATAAGATGTATATATATATATATATATATATATATAGTATAGTATATATACATCTTATATATATATATTATACATTTAATATATATACTATACTATATATATATATTACATCTTATATATAGTATATATATATATATATATATATATTATACATTTAATATATATACTATACTATATATATATATATATATATATATATATATATATATATATATATATATATATATATATATATATATATATATATATAGTAATAATTTATATTCGATAAACTATATATACATCTTATATACTATATATAAGATGTATATATAGTATAGTATAGTATAGTATAGTATATATATATATATATATATATATATATATATATATATATATATATATTAAAGATGACCCAAAATGTCATCTTTAAATTTAATGATTAATTATGTGATCTAAGCACTATTTACCATTACTCGACTTGAGCGTGCAGTCCGTAAAAATATTTCGGAAAGTTTTCAGGTGAAAAATAAATTAAAATGTGAATTAGAGCTTTAAAACTCAACTGAGTTGACTTTGGTCAACAGTTTGAGCAAACAGACTTGGATCAGTATTTTGATAATTTTGGTAGGTCTGTATCGTGATTTGGGATTTAGGCGTATGCCCTGAATCAAATTCCGAGGTCCCTAGCCTGAGATATGAAATTTTAATAAAAAATTTAAAGTTTAAGTTCAAATAGTGACCGAATGTCAAATTATGTGCAAACGACCCCGGAATAGAATTTTGATGATTCCAACAGCTCCATATGGTGATTTTGGACTTAGGAGCGTGATTGGAATTTTATTTGGAAGTCCGTAGTAGAATTAGGCTTGAAATGCCGAAAGTTGAATTTTTGGGAAGTTTGACCGAGGGGTTGACTTTTTGATATCGGGGTCGAAATCCGATTCTGAAAATTTTCATAACTCAGTTATGTCATTTATGACTTGTGTGCAAAATTTGAGATCAATCGGAATTGATTTGATATGTTTCGGTGCAAAATATAGAAGTTGGAAGAATTGAAAACTCATAATTCGATTCGATGCGCGATTCATAATTTCGGCGTTGTTTGGCATGGTTTGAAGCCTCAACTAAGTTCATATTGTATTTTGGGACATATTGGTATATTTGGTTAAGGTCACGAGGGCCTCGGATGGATTTCGGAAGGTTAACGGAATGGATTTCGGACAAAAAGGAACTGCTGGAATATTTCTGCTGCAGAAGCTATTTTTGGACAGCAACTGGTGCAATCGCAGAGCTGACTTTGGAAGCTTTTATCTCGAAATCTATAAGGAATATGAATATTATCAAAACATGAAAGTTGTAGCCCTTTGATTCTAGTTTCCAGAATGATAAACCATTTATCATTCAATATTTATACAAAATGTTATGATCGATTGACTGAAGCTGGTACTGCAGATTTTTGCTACAGCAGTGTGCATCGCCAGAAATTTCTATTGCACAGGGCTAACTTTGGGAGCTTATATCTCTCAATCTATAAGGAGTTGGGCGATGAGCAAAACATGAAAGTTGTAGTACTTTGTATCTAGTTTGCAGAATTTTAAACCATTTGGCAGTTGGAATTGAGTACAAGAAGTTATGATTGATACAGTACAGGCTGTCGAGGAAGAGTTTGATGTTTTTAACATAAGCATGTAATGATCCAAAAGTCCATTTTTAGTTCTAGAGATCGAAATTCGATTTTGAGACTTTCGACATTTTGATAATGAATTATAGGAGTGATCTGGAAGGTTTGGTCTAATTTCATCAAGTCGCGATTGAGTTTTAAGCGCGAAATATGAGTTAATTGTTTAACGAGCGAAATTGGTATCACATTGAGAAAATGAGCTACGAATTGAGTTTCGATTGAACGAATGGGTTCGTAGTTTTATTTCTGACTCATAGGAATAAGAATCGTCGAATTCCGAGTTCGTATGATGGAGTTTGAGCCTTTTTAGTGAAATAAAACTGCTAGTATAAATAGTCATGGTGTGCACCTTTAGCGACCAGATGTGACACTTTTAGCGATGGGATTAGACTTTTAGCGACCGGAATAGTATTTTTGGGGCAGAAACTTAAGGACCAAAAATGGTCATTTCGTTTTGGAGTTTTAGAGCACGGTTCTTGGGCGATTTTGAGGATTTCTTCAAGACTTCAACTTGGGTAAGTGTCCTATATCCAAATGTGATTATATCTCATAAATCCATGGTCATATTCATCATTTATTTCGGATTTAAATGGAAGAAATCAAGATTTTTGCAAAATCTTCCAAAAATGAAAATTTAAGATTTGGAGGTCGAGTTGTTATCGGATTTTGGTAAAATTGATATGGGTGGACTCGTAATTGAATGGGTTGTCGGATTTTATAAGTTTCGCCGGATTCCGAGATGTGGGCCCCACGGGCAAATTTTGAGCTAATTTCGGATTTTTAATGAAATTGTAATATTTTTTTATGAAAGTGATTACTATAATTTTTGTTGACTGTATCGAATTAATTATGACTAGATACGAGTCGATCAGAGTTTGAAAATTCGAGAAAAAAGCATAATACTTGGTTAAATTGGAGCAAGTCGAGGTAAGTGACTTGTCTAACCTTGTGTGGGGGAAATTTTCCCTAGGATTGGTATTGATGTGATTATTGAAATGTATTGAAAGTCATGTGCACGAGGTGACGAGTGTGTACACGGGGCTAAATTGCAAAAGATTATATTTTAAAATTGTGTAGATCACTGTTGCACATTTATTAAATTATTTTATCTTGTTATATTCTTCATCATTGATGTGAGATTTATACTTCAAATTTGTTTGATCTTTTCTTACTAATTATTTTACCTGTTTAGTTGAAACTTGATTTCTTTTATTCTGTGCATTATTTGAAGGTTGATTTTCTTTAAATTAAATATTATTAATATGAAGTATTTGACATTTTTAAACTTGATATTGAAGCAACGTAGTAAAGATTTTGAAATATTATTTTCCTAAATTATTTACTCCTGAATATTTTTATACTCATTGTGAGGGAGCCGTGAGCTCTTTATTGTGGAAAACTATTATTGATGATTTATTTTGGCATGAGACGTGAGCTCTTTATTGTGGAAAAATATTATTGTTGAATTAGTTTGGCAAGTTAAATTATTTGAGCAATTGAGGTACAAATTATGATATTGATACGCATGCGGTGGTATAAGGTCTGGGTGTTGAAACGCATGCGGTGAGATAAGGGTGGCTTGATACGCGTGGCTAGTAGGGGAACTACTAGAAGTCATGCGGTGTGATAAGGGTGGCTAAAACGCGGGATGCTATTTCGGGAAAAAGAATATTTTCTTTGAATAAATTATGAAGGCTCCCGCGGTGATATAAGGAAATGAGATATTGTGAATTTATTTATGATTTGGGACTACGAGACGGTACCTCGGGAGTGCCCTTGTTGATATTGATTTATGGCCATAGTTGCTTTCGATTAATTGTTGTGATTTTCATAAAGTTGAAGGAAATTTTATTTTAATTCCACGAGATATTATTTGTAATTATTTGAAGTCATTAAATGTGACATACTATTTGATTCATTTCCAATGTCATTTTATTTTACTACATTGATAAATATTTTACCATGCCATTATTATATTCCAGTAGGGCCTCACCTGACCTCGTCACTACTCTACCGAGGTTAGGCTTGGCACTTACTGGGTACCGCTGTGGTGTACTCATACTACACTTCTGCACATCTTTTTGTGCAGATCCAGGTACATTTTACCAGCCTAGACGTCAGTGAGTTACTTGCCCACGGAGACTTCGAGGTATATCTGCCAGCGTTCGCAGACTCCGGAGTCCCCTTCTATCATTTTATGTTGCTTCCTTATATTTTATTTAGACCTTGACATATAGAGATATTGAGAATAAATTCTTAGAAGCTTGTGACTTATTTCTACCGGGTTTTGGGAGTTGAAATTATTTGAATTGTAGTTTATTTATTTCAGATATTTATTATTATTCCGCATTGATAGGCTTACCTAGTCTTAGAGACTAGGTACCATCACGACATCCTACGGAGGAAATTTGGGGTCGTGACAAGTTGGTATCAGAGCACTAGGTTCATAGGTGTTATGAGTCACAAGCAGGTTTAGTAGAGTCTTGTGGATCGGTACGGAGACGTCTGTACTTATCTTCGGGAGGCTATGGAACTGTTAGGAAAATATTCACTTCTTTGATTCCTTATCGTGCGACATTGATTTAGCTTGAAACATATATCTCATATTCCTTTGTATCCACTCGTGTATGACATTGCGCACTCAATATCAGTTGTGCGTCGACGGTTCGTGATGCCGCAGATGGACTACGAGGGAGCCAGAGATGCTCAAACATTGCCTTAATGTGTGGTTCCGACTGAAGATGTGGGCGTATTGAGAGATCACCTAGTGAATCGTGTGCGGGGTGCAATGGACATTGGCGTCTGGTTGATTTATACGAGCTGTGAAGGTTATTATTGTGGATCATCGGACGTTGTGACCTATGACTTCACGCCGTCCACTACCAATTGGTGGATTGCGGGGTCATGTATTATATCAATTTTGGCCTGAAATGTATATATGTGGTACTGAAAGGTTCCCTAAAATTTACACATATTTAAAACCTAATATTTCGTAGAGGATAAGGTTGGGACTTGCGGTATGTAAGCCTCCTTAAAAATCATGTACTTCAGTACCGAAGGAGTTATAGAAACAACTCTAAATTTCCAAAAGGTCTACTCAGCGTGGACGTCACGGTTGCGGATTTTGGGGTGCTTTGGAGGAAGTACACTTGTTGACGAGAGTCTGGACTATGTGGTTCGTGATAATATTTGTCTATATGGAGCTCTACTTTTGTGATCGTTGTGTATAAATAGGGGTAAGGGTTACCCCAAAGAAGAATCTAAGAGTATGTAAGGAAATTGGCCGCTCAACAGTGTTGAGTCAGCATAACAAAAGAAGAAATTTGCCTTAGGAGATATAATTCTCCACCGGTGTTTGTGGAAAGCCTATGAAGAGGGCAGACCAGCCAATGCAACACCGCCCACTTGGCTCAGTTCTCAGAAACGCTTTTGAAAGAGTTTGTTTCCTGGACTCTCCGTAATACGTGGCGCATAGGGTATGAACGGTTGCGTCAGGTCATCATTGACGGTATCAGAATATACCATCAAGTTCAACAAGTTAGCCCGTCATACTCTTACTTCGCTTCCTACAGCCAGAGTGCGAGTCCACAGACTCATTAAAGAACTCAATTATGATTGTAAAATTTTGTACGACTCGGGAGCTACAAGTTAATACTTCATTTCTGCTAGTTGTACAAATTGCCAAGATATTACAACGTGTTTGGGGTAAGGAAAAAGGAAACTGAGGAGACCAAGACGTCTCGAGGTTCTAGGGGATTCAGTGGATTCTACTCTACAAGTATAAATCATTATGGCGGGGGCTCAGGCAGTCGTCCAGCCCAGTCTGCACATCGGATTACTCGGGGTGCTCCAGTAAGTTCTTTTAATGCACCACCGACATGAGTTCCTACAATGGTTATTCCAGTTATCTGGCACAGACTCAATATGAGCAGCCTAACCCGCAAAGGAGTTGTTATGAATACGGTGATACTAGGCACATCATGAGAAAATGATCCCTAACTTGGGAGAGACATATTTCATCAAAGCACTCAGGCTACGTGCCCCATTGCAGTTACTACACTACCCACACGACCAGTTGAGGGTGAAGGACAGACGGGTAAAAAGGCGTCCTAGAGGTGGAGACCCAGCCGTTGATATATTTATTTTACGGTATGGCGGAGGTCGCTACATCAGATGGTGTCGTTACAGGTACGACCTCGATTTAATATAAAGGAATAATTTCCTTAAGTTGATTCGGTTCTCAATATCGAAACGAGTCTTCCTATTGTGCTCCACTTATGAGTGAGCTTCATAATTCTATAATCTACTTATGTGTTTACCCCTGTTGGGAGATTTTATGGAGATAACTATGCCTATCATTTTGTGTTGGTCACTAATAAGAGCTGCGAGGCTAAATGTGGCTTTCTGTTACTCATTTGGGTAAATTTTGATGTAAATTCTGAATAATTAATTGCAAATTATGAATTATATGCCCTACCAGTGTGAGGTTCATTATATATTGTGATTTGATATAACCGAAATTATTTAAAAGGAGAAAATAGAAATTTGCAATTGGCACGATGTGCATATTACTTGAAGATCTGGCGGCATTATTAGTACGGTGTCCATTGTGAGGTCTACACCGATCACCGAAGTCTATAGCATCTATTTAAACAGAAGGATCTTAATTTGCGGCAGCGGAGGTGGTTGGAATTACTTAAGGATTATTATATTACCATTCTTTATCATCTTGGGAAGGCCAATGTAGTGGCCGATGCCTTGAGTCATAAGGCGGAGAGTTTGGGCAGCTTAGCATATTTACCGGTAGCAGAGAGGCCTCTAGCCTTGGATGTTCAGGCCTTGGCCAACCAGTTTGTTAGACTGGATGTTTCCGAGTCGAGCCGAGTTTTACTTGTGTGGTTTCTCAGTCTTCTCTTTATGATCGTATCAGGGAGCGTAAGTATGATGACCCCTATTTGCTGGTCCTTAAGGACACAGTTCAGCACGGCGATACCAAGGAAGTCACTATTGGAGATGAAGATGTATTACGGATGCAGGGCAGGCTATGTGTGCCTAATGTAGATGGTTTTCGTGAATTGATTCTCCAGGAGGCTGATAATTTGTGGTACTCCATACATCCGGGTGCTGCGAAGATGTAGCAGGACTTGAGGCAACATTATTGGTAGAGGAAGATGAAGAAAGACATAGTGGAGTATGTAGCTCGGTGTCTAAATTGTCAACAAGTGAAATATGAGCATCAACGACCGAGTGGATTGCTTCAGAAGTTAGTGATTCTAAAATGGAAATGGGAGAGGATCACTATGGATTTCGTTGTTGGGCTCCCACGGACTCATAGGAAGTTCAATGCAGACCACGTCAGCTTATTGCAATCCTATGATGACTACCTACTCTTCCGAGCAGTTGCCTCAAATCTATATTCGCGAGATTGCCAGATTTCACGGCATACCAGTATCTATCATCTTTGACCGGAGTATGCAGTTTACATCACGGTTCTAGAGGGTAGTACAACATGAGTTGGGTACTCGGGTAGAGTTCAGTACAATATTTCACCCTCAGACGGACGAGCAGTTCGAACGCACTATTCAGATACTGGAGGATATGCTTCGTGCAAGTGTGTTAGATTTTAGGGGTGCTTGGGATCAGTTCTTACCACTTGCGTAGCTTGCTTACAACAACAGTTGTCAGTGAAGCATTCAGATGGCTCCGTATAAGGCCTTGTATGGTAGGTGGTGCCAGTCCCCAGTTGGTTGGTTCGAACCAGGCGAGGCTAGACTTTTAGGTATAGACTTGGTTCAGGATGCCTTGGAAAAAGTTAAGTTGATTCAGGATTGACTTCGTACAGCCCAATCTAGACAGAAGAGTTATGCGAATCGGAAGGTTCATGATGTTGCATTCATGGTTGGTGAGCGGGTATTGCTCCGGGTTTCGCCTATGAAGGGGGTAACGAGGTTTGTGAAGAAGGGCAAGTTGAGCCCTAGGTATATTGGGCCTTTTGAGATTCTTGAGAGAGTTGGAGAGGTGGCTTACAGACTTGCACTACCACCTAGTCTTTCTGCGGTTCATCCAGTATTCCATGTTTCTATGTTTCGGAAATATCACGGCGATCGGTCTCATGTGTTAGACTTCAGTTCGGTTCAGTTGGACAAGGATCTATTTTATGTTGAGAAACCAGTGGCTATTTTAGATAGGCAGGTTCGAAAGCTGAGGTCAAAGAACATTGCTTCCGTGAAGGTTCAGTGGAGGGGTCATCCGGTCGAGGAGGTGACTTAGGAGACCGAGCATGATATGCGCAGCTGTTATCCACACTTATTCACCAGCTCAGGTACTTTTTCTAACTCCGTTCGAGGACGAACGTTTATTTTAGAGGTGGAGAATGTGATGACCCAAAATTTCATCTTTAAATTTAATGATTAATTATGTGATCTAAGCACTATTTACCATTACTCGACTTGAGCGTGCAGTCCGTAAAAATATTTCGGAAAGTTTTTAGGTGAAAAATGAATTAAAATGTGAATTAGAGCTTTAAAACTCAACTGAGTTGGCTTTGGTCAACAGTTTGAGCAAACAGACTCGGATCAGTATTTTGACAATTTTGGTAGGTATGTATCATGATTTGGGACTTAGGCGTATGCCCGGAATCAAATTCCAAGGTCCCTAGCCCGAGATATGAAATTTTGATGAAAAATTTAAAGTTTAAGTTCAAATAGTGACCGGATGTCAAATTATATGCAAACGACCCCGGAATAGAATTTTGATGATTCCAACAGCTCCATATGGTGATTTTGGACTTAGGAGCGTGATCGAAATTTTATTTGGAAGTCCGTAGTAGAATTAGGCTTGAAATGCCGAAAGTTGAATTTTTGGGAAGTTTGACCGAGGGGTTGACTTTTTGATATTGGGGTCGAAATCCAATTCTGAAAATTTTCATAACTCAATTATGTCATTTATGACTTGTGTGCAAAATTTGAGGTCAATCGGAATTGATTTGATATGTTTCGATGCAAAATATAGAAGTTGGAAGAATTAAAAACTCATAATTCGATTCGATGCGCGATTCGTAATTTCGGCGTTGTTGGCATGGTTTGAAGCCTCAACTAAGTTCATATTGTATTTTGGGACATGTTGGTATATTTGGTTAAGGTCCCGAGGGCCTCGGGTGGATTTTGGAAGGTTAACGGAATGGATTTCGGACAAAAAGGAACTGCTGGAATATTTTTGCTGCAGAAGCTATTTTTGGACAGCAACCGGTGCAATCGCAGAGCTGACTTTGGAAGCTTATATCTCGAAATCTATAAGGAATATGAATATTATCAAAACATGAAAGTTGTAGCCCTTTGATTCTAGTTTCCAGAATGATAAACCATTTATTATTCAGACATTTATACAAAATGTTATGATTGATTGACTAAAGCTAGTACTGCAGATTTTTGCTACAGCAGTGTGCATCGCCAAAAATTTCTGCTGCACAGGGCTGACTTTGAGAGCTTATATCTCGCAATCTATAAAGAGTTGGGCGATGAGCAAAACATGAAAGTTGTAGTACTTTGTATCTAGTTTGCAGAACTTTAAACCGTTTGGCAGTTGGAGTTGAGTATAAGAAGTTATGATTGATATACTACAGGCCATCGAGGAAGAGTTTGATATTTTCAACATAAGCATGTAATGATCCAAAAGTCTATTTTTAGTTCTAGAGATCGAAATTCAATTTCGAGACTTTCAACATTTTGATAATGAATTATAGGAGTGATCTGGAAAGTTTGGTCTAATTTCATCAAGTCGCGATTGAGTTTTAAGCGCGAAATATGAGTTAATTATTTAACGAGCGAAATTGGTATCACATTGAGCAAATGAGCTCCGAATTGAGTTTCGATTGAACAAATGGGTTCGTAGTTTTATTTGTGACTCATAGGAACAAGAATCGTCGAATTCCGAGTTCGTATAATGAAGTTAGAGCCATTTTAGTGAAATAAAACTGCTGGTGTAAATAGTCCTGGTGTGCACCTTTAGCGACCAGATGTGACACTTTTAGCGACGTGATTGGACTTTTAGCAATCAGAATAGTGTTTTTGGGGCAGAAACTTAAGGACCAAAAATGGTCATTTTCTTTATTTCGTTTTGGAGTTTTGGAGCACGGTTCTTGGGCGATTTTGAGGATTTCTTCAAGACTTCAACTTGGGTAAGTGTCCTATATCCAAATGTAATTATATCTCATAAATCCATGGTCATATTCATCATTTATTTCGGATTTAAATGGAAGAAATCAAGATTTTTGCAAAATCTTTCAAAAACTAAAATTTAAGATTTGGAGGTCGAGTTGTTATCGGATTTTGGTAAAATTGATATGGGTAGACTCGTAATTGAATGGGTTGTCGGATTTTATAAGTTTTACCGGATTCCGAGATATGGGCCCCACGGGCAAATTTTGAGCTAATTTTGGATTTTTAATGAAAATGTAATATTTTCTTATGAAAGTGATTACTATAATTTTTGTTGACTGTATCGAATTAATTATGACTAGATACGTGTCGATCGGAGTCGGAAATTCGAGAAAAAAGCATAATACTTGGTTAAATTGGAGCAAGTCGAGGTAAGTGACTTGTCTAACCTTGTGTGGGGGAAATTTCCCCTAGGATTGGTATTGATGTGATTATTGAAATGTGTTGAAAGTCGTGTGCACGAGGTGACGAGTGTGTACACGGGCTAAATTGCGAAAGATTATATTTTAAAATTGTGTAGATCACTGTTGCGCATTTATTATATTATTTTATCTTGTTATATTCTTCATCATTGATCTGAGATATATACTTCAAATTTGTTTGATCTTTTCTTACTAATTGTTTTACCTGTTTAGTTGAAACTTGATTTCTTTTATTTTGTGCATTATTTGAAGGTTGATTTTCTTTAAATTAAATATTATTAATATGAAGTATTTGACATTTTAAAACTTGATATTGAAGCAATGTAGTAAAGATTTTGAAATATTATTTTCCTAAATTATTTACTCCTGAATATTTTTATACTCATTGTGAGGGAGCCGTGAGCTCTTTATTATGGAAAACTATTATTGATGATTTATTTTGGCATGAGCCGTGAGCTCTTTATTGTGAAAAAATATTGTTGTTGAATTATTTTGGCAAGTTAAATTATTTGAGCACTTGAGATGCAAATTGTGATATATTATGATATTGATATGCATGCGGTGGTATAAGGTCTGGGTGTTGAAATGCATGCGGTGAGATAAGGGTGGCTTGATACGCGTGGCTAGTAGGAGAACTACTAGAAATCACGCGGTGTGATAAGGGTGGCTAAAACGCGGGATGCTATTTCGGAAAAAAAAATATTTTCTTTAAATAAATTGTGAAGGCTCCCGCGGTGATATAAGTAAATGAGATATTGTGAATTTATTTATGATTTGGGACTACGAGGCGGTACCTCGGGAGTGCCCCTGTTGATATTGATTTATGGCCATAGTTGCTTTCGATTAATTGTTGTGATTTTCATAAAGTTGAAGAAAATTTTATTTTGATTCCACGAGATATTATTTGTAATTATTTGATGTCATTAAATGTGACATACTATTTGATTCATTTCCAATATCATTTTATTTTACTACATTGATAAACATTTTACCATGCCATTATTATATTCCAGTAGGGCCTCACCTGACCTCGTCACTACTCTACCGAGGTTAGGCTTGGCACTTACTGGGTACCGCTGTGGTGTACTCATACTACGCTTCTGCACATCTTTTTGTGCAGATCCAGGTACATTTTACCAGCCTAGACGTCAGTGAGTTACTTGCGCACGGAGACTTCGAGGTATATCTGCCAGCGTTCGCAGACTCCGGAGTCCCCTTCTATCATTTTATGTTGCTTCCTTATATTTTATTTAGACCTTGACATATAGAGACATTAAGAATAAATTCTTAGAAGCTTGTGACTTATTTCTACCGGGTTTTGGGAGTTGAAATTGTTTGAATTGTAGTTTATTTATTTCAGATATTTATTATTATTCCGCATTGATAGGCTTACCTAGTCTTAGAGACTAGGTGCCATCACGACATCCTACGGAGGACATTTGGGGTCGTGACAAGTGGGTATCAGAGCACTAGGTTCATAGGTGTTATGAGTCACAAGCAGGTTTAGTAGAGTCTTGTGGATCGGTACGGAGACGTCTGTACTTATCTTCGGGAGGCTGTGGAACTGTTAGGAAAATATTCACTTCTTTGATTCCTTATCGTGCGACATTGATTTAGCTTGAAACATATATCTCATATTCCTTTGTATCCACTCGTGTATGACATTGCGCACTCAATATCAGTTGTGCGTCGACGGTTCGTGATGCCGCAGATGGACTACGAGGGAGCCAGAGATGCTCAAACATTGCCTTAACGTGTGGTTCCGACTGAAGATGTAGGCGTATTGAGAGATCACCTAATGAATCATGTGCGGGGTGCAATGGACATTGGCGTCTGGTTGATTTATACGAGCTGTGAAGGTTATTATTGTGGATCATCGGACGTTGTGACCTATGACTTCACGCCGTCCACTACCAATGGGTGGATTGCGGGGTCATGTATTATATCAGTTTTGGCCTGAAATGTATATATGTGGTACTGAAAGGTTCCCTAAAATTTACACATGTTTAAAACCTGAGATTTCATAGAGGATAAGGTTGGGACTTGCGGTATGTATGCCTCCTTAAAAATCATGTACTTCAGTACCAAAGGAGTTATAGAAACAACTCTAAATTTCCAGAAGGTCTACTCAGCATGGACGTCACGATTGCGGATTTCGGGGTGCTTCGGAGGAAGTACACTTGTTGACGAGAGTCTGGACTATGTGGTTCGTGACAAGATTTTTCTGTATGGAGCTCTACTTTTGTGATCGTTGTGTATAAATAGGGGTAAGGGTTACCCCAAAGAAGAATCTAAGAGTATGTAAGGAAATTGGCCGCTCAACAGTGTTGAGTCAGCATAACAAAAGAAGAAATTTGCCTTGGGAGATATAATTCTCCACCGGTGTTTGTGGAAAGCCTATGAAGAGGGCAGATCAGCCAATGCAACACCGCCCACTTGGCTCAGTTCTCAGAAACGCTTTTGAAAGAGTTTGTTTCCTGGACTCTCCGTAATACGTGGCGCATAGGGTATGAACGGTTGCGTCAGGTCATCATTGACGGTATCAGAATATGCCATCAAGTTCAACAAGTTAGCCTGTCATACTCTTACTTCGCTTCCTACAGCCAGAGGGCGAGT
Organism: Nicotiana tabacum; assembly: GCF_000715075.1. Taxonomy (NCBI): domain Eukaryota; kingdom Viridiplantae; phylum Streptophyta; class Magnoliopsida; order Solanales; family Solanaceae; genus Nicotiana; species Nicotiana tabacum. The sequence goes on from NC_134091.1 coordinate 48,664,201, forward strand.
CCACAGACTCATTAAAGAACTCAATTATGATTGTAAAATTTTGTACGACTCGGGAGCTACAAGTTAATACTTCATTTCTGCTAGTTGTACAAATTGCCAAGATATTACAACGTGTTCGGGGTAAGGAAAAAGGAAACTGAGGAGACCAAGATGTCTCGAGGTTCTAGGGGATTCAGTGGATTCTACTCTACAAGTATAAATCATTATGGCGGGGCTCAGGCAGTCGTCCAGCCCAGTCTGCACATCGGATTACTCGGGGTGCTCCAGTAAGTTCTTTTAATGCACCACCGACATGAGTTCCTACAATGGTTATTCCAGTTATCTGGCACAGACTCAATATGAGCAGCCTAACCCGCAAAGGAGTTGTTATGAATACGGTGATACTAGGCACATCATGAGAAAATGATCCCAAACTTGGGAGAGACATATTTCATCAAAGCACTCAGGCTACGTGCCCCATTGCAGTTACTACACCACCCACATGACCAGTTAAGGGTGAAGGACAGACGGGTAAAAAGCGTCCTAGAGGTGGAGACCCAGCTATTGATATATTTATTTTACAGTATGGCGAAGGTCGCTACATCAGATGGTGTCGTTACAGGTACGACCTCGATTTAATATAAAGGAATAATTTCCTTAAGTTGATTCGGTTCTCAATATCGAAACGAGTCTTCCTATTGTGCTCCACTTATGAGTGAGCTTCATAATTCTATAATCTACTTATGTGTTTACCCTTGTTGGGAGATTTTATGGAGATAACTACGCCTATCATTTTGTGTTGGTCACTAATAAGAGCTGCGAGGCTAAATGTGGCTTTCTGTTACTCATTTGGGTAAATTTTGATGTAAATTCTGAATAATTAATTGCAAATTATGAATTATATGCCCTACCGGTGTGAGGTTCATTATATGTTATGATTTGGTGTAACCGAAATTATTTAAAAGGAGAAAATAGAAATTTGCAATTGGCACGATGTGCATATTACTTGAAGATTTGGCGGCATTATTAGTACGGTGTCCATTGTGAGGTCTACACCGATCACCAAAGTCTATAACATCTATTTAAATAGAAGGATCTTAATTTGTGTATATATATATATATATATATATATATATATATATATATATATATATATATATATATATATATATATATATATATATATATATATATATATATATATATATATATATATATATATATATATATATATATATATATATATATATATATATATATATATATATATATATATATATATATATATATATATATATATATATATATATATATATATATATATATATATATATATATATATATATATATATATATATATATATATATATATATATATATATATATATATATATATATATATATATATATATATATATATATATATATATATATATATACGATATAAGATGTATATATAGCTAATCGAATATTATACATTTAATATATATACTATACTATACTATACGATATATACATCTTATATATAGTATATAAGATGTATATATAGCTTATCGAATATATATATATATATATATATATATATACAACTTATATCGATATACTATATATACATCTTATATCGATATATTATATATACATCTTATATACTATATATATTCGATATTAAATATTGAATATTAAAATTTAGGTCACAATTCTATAATAAAATTTACAAAGCATTGTCTTAGATATTTTTTTTAACATCCTTTTGTCTCTAATATCTATTTAATTTATTTTTTTTTAATTTGTTGGGCCCATTTATCCCACTTAGCCCGCGGGCCGGTCCTTACAAAAGCCCGTTTAGACCCGGGGCCGTTTGGCCCGTTTAATTTGGACCGGTCCGGGACCGTTTGGACCGGCCCACTTGGCCCGTTTAGGCCCGGGACCGACCCACTTGCCAGCCCTAGTTGAGCGCTTAGCCGAATTTAAGGCTAGGCTCCGACTCCCTAGTCACATGAAATTGGTTCCTGTGAGTGATGACGAAGTGCGGGTTCATCGTCCCGGATTCTATGCCCTTTACACATACTCGTTCATAATCGGTTTTTCGTTCCTTCTGCCACCGTTTATAGAAGACTTGTTCCACTACTACAATGTATGCCCGGCGTAACTTTCCCCTTACGATGAGCATTCACCTAGTCACGGGGATCTTCAACTTCAAAAAAGAAGGTATGTGGATGTGTGTGACGGAGTCCCTCTGGCCGTTGATGCGGCGGAAGGGGACTTCTCATTGCGTGAGACAACAACCATTGTTGTGAGTAATGATCTTGAATTGAGTCTCGAGGCTCCGAGGCCGGTAGAAGCTGATGTAGGCATGTCTCAGCATTCCGAAGGGATAGAGACCGAGGTGGCGGTTGTTGGCGGCCATGAACTATTGCGAGAAGAGGAGGCTTCAAACTCTCGAACATTCGTGGACACTTCTTTGCCTACTGACGATAGGGGAAAAAGTGTTACTGAAGAGGGCGACGAGTCAGGTTCCGATGTCGACATGGACGACCTGAGAATGCTCGACGAGGGGCTTAGCCAACTCGAGGTGAGGTTAGAGGGGGGTTCAAGGAATATCACGATCCCAATGAATCGTGACTTGTTGGTGAACACTGAGGAGGTAGTCCCTACCCTTGGCCCTCTCTGTTATGATGTCGAGGGTAAGACCCATAAGGAGATAAATGACAGCGCCCTATCGAAGAGCATTGTCGGCCTCGCTCTCAAGGTATGTTTTTTTATATGAATCTTTCCTAACTTTTTAGAACATTTTAAGATCTAACTTTTTTCCTTTGGTTTGCAGACAGTGATTCTGGAAATTGAAATTGCCCAGAGGGAGAAAAGGCACAAAGAGATCTTTGTGAAGCTAAAAAGGAAATACACTGAGTACCGCAACAAGTATCGGGATCTCCAAAGTCGGCTTCACGAGGGTGGCAATGTACGGGCTCTGAGCGATTATTTGAAGAAGAGGGACGAGGATCTGGTGCAGGCCATAGAGAAGTGCAGCTTCCTCGAAGGGACGTTGAGAAGTGGGGAGGAGGAGCTTGAGGTTAGCAAGAGCGTAGAGGCCCAATGCAGTGATCTTCAAGCCCAAGTGGTTCAATTGCGAGGGCAACTTGAAGAGTTCCGGTTTCAGTTGGAAGCCCTTAACAACGAGATTGTCGAGAAACAGGAGGAACTTGAGAAGGCGGATTCCTCTTGTTTGTTCGCTCAGAGGAAGGCGAAGATCTTCTAGTTGGCGAATAAGACTCTTCGGGCCGAGCGGGAAAATGATCAATCAACGGCGAGATCTAAGGAGGACCGGCTTGAGGAGTGGATCGGGGAGCTGGAAAAGGAGAACTCAGACCTTCATGACACGAGTGACCGCTCTAGAGGCCGAGAAGGCTCACCTACTTGCACGACCCTCCTCTTCCAACGCTTCTGATTTTCCCATTGTACGTCGGGAGTTGTACAAATAGTGGATCCACGCCGAGGCTCGGTTAGATATGTTTCAGGACTTGCATGTCACGGGATGTGTTTCTGAGGCTGCCTTTAAGGATTCCCGAGTTAAGGCTCATTAAGCTCGGGTCGCTTGTGGATATGATCCCGCCATGCCTCGACCTGACGAAGAGGATGGGGAAGAGGGCGTAGACCGTCTTGAGGAGGACACCTAGTATGATACCGTTTATCCTCAGGGCGAGGATGGCGAGTGTGATGACCCGAAATATCATATTTAAATTTAATAAGTAATTCTGTATTCTAAGACCTCAAAAAGCACCATTTATCTTTTCTCGACTTACGTGCGCAGTCCGTAAAATTTTCTGGAAAGTTTTCATGTGAAAAATGAATTAAAATGTGAAATAGGGCTTTAAAATTCAAGTGAGTTGACTTTGGTCAACATTTTTAGCAAACGGATCCGGATCAGTATTTTGATAGTTTCGGTTGCTCCGTATCGTGATTTGGGACTTGGGCATATGCCCGAAATTTAATTTGAAGGTCCCTAGCTTAAGTTATGACCATTTAACGGAACTAGCAATTTAAAGGCTAAAGATTTCCAAGTTTGACCACGGGGTTGACTTTTTGATATCGGGGTCGGAATCCGATTCGAAAAATTAGAATAGCTCCGTTATGTCATTTATGACTTGTGTTTAAAGTCATTCCGGATTCATTTAACATGTTTTGGCACAAGATTTGTAAATTGAAAAGTTTGGAAACTCAAAAGATCGAATCGAGGTGTGAATTATAATTTCAGAGTCGTTTGACGTGATATGAGACCCCGAGTAAGTCCGTATAATGCTTTAGGACTTGTTGGTATATTTGGTTGAGATCCCGAGGGTCTAGGGTGGATTTCGGGTGGTCAACGGAATTTAATTTTGGCATTTCAAGAACGTTCGACGTTGTTTCTTCAAGAATAAGGGGTATCTCATTAAGGAAATGAATTCCAAATTCTGTTTTGATGAAAGCATTAGATCCGTATTGAAATTTTGGAGCCATATCAAAAAGAATCGTCGAATTCGAACATCGTATGAGAGAGTTATGCCCATTTTCGTGTCGGGAAAGATTTTTCATAGCCTCCAGCGCCCAGGGTAGCGTGGGGCGCTAGCCCTGGCGCTGGGAATTATTGGTGTTCTGGAAAGTGCGCCACAGGCAGCACCCCACGCTACCTGTGGTGCTCGAAAACGCCAGAAACCCCATAAAACGGGGAGTTTAGCTATTTTACTCATTTTTGAGTTTGGGGAGCTCGATTTAGGCGATATTTGGGCGATTTTCACGGGAAAAAATTGGGGTAAGTGTTCCTTATCCTATATTGATTATATTTCATGATTCCATACTCATTTACATCATGAATCCATGAATTTATGGAAGAAAAATCAGATTTTTACAAAACCTTCCAAAAATGTAAAACGAAGATTCGAAGGTCAATCCGATGTCGGAATTTGATAATTTTTGTATGGTTGGACTCGTCTCGGAATGGGTGTTCGGATTTCGTAAGTTTTTCCGAGATTTGAGATGTGGGCCCCACTGTCAATTTTTAAAGTGAATTTCGGATTTTTATCCGGAAAATTAGTAAATTCATATGGAATTAATTCCTACGATTTGTATTGAGTATATCGAATTATTTGTGAATAGATTTGAAGCTTTTGGAGATAAATTAAAAGAAAAAGCTGTGGTCGAGTAATTTATTAGAATTTGCATAGCGAGGTAAGTGTCGTGGCTAACCTTGACTTGAGAGAATAGAACCCTTAAATTATTTGTTATGTGAAATGCATGTGAACGACGTATAAGCGAGGTGACGAGTGTCTATACGTCGTCAAATTAATTATTTGTGTAATTACTTGAAAAATCATAAATTATTTTAAATTTTGAATTAATTGCCATAATAATTGTTTCTCTCCTATTCTTTGTCAAATATTAATTCTTGAATTCCTGCATTAATTGTTACATGCTATTTGAATTACGTGCCTTAATTATTATTTGATATTTAGCATATTAAATATTAAACTGCATATTTTCTCTCTGATTTCTATAATAATTTACTCTTTGCCTTTGTTCGTTTCGCAATTAAATCATAATTATTGTATGCTTGTTGTCTTATAATTTTATATTAATTGTTGCATTTATTGGGGAAATTCTTCTATAAGAATTGATAAATGAATATGTTGGAGGAGCGGGTTGCACGCCGCAACAAGATTGATTATAATGAATATATTGGAGGATCGGGTTGCACGCCGCAACAGGATTGATTATAATGAATATATTGAAGGATCGGGTTGCACGCCGCAATAGACTTATTAAAAGTCTATATTGGAGGATCGGGTTGCACGCCGCAACAGACTTGTTTAAAAGTCTATATTGGAGGATCGGATTGCACGCCGCAACAGACTTGTTTAAAAGTCCATATTGGAGGATCGGGTTTGCACGCCGCAACAGACTTGTTTAAAAGTCCATATTGGAGGATCGGGTTGCACGCCGCAACAGACTTGTTTAAAAGTCTATATTGGAGGATCGGGTTGCATGCCGCAACAGACTTGTTTAAAAGTTAATATTGGAGGATCGGGTTGCACGCCGCAACAGACTTATTAAAAAGTTAATATTGGAGGATCGGGTTGCACGCCGCAACAGACTTATTGAAAAGTCAATATTGGGGGATCGGATTGCACGCCGCAACAGACTTATTTAAAAGTCTCTATATATATACTTGATTGAAATAAATATATGACATACTTGATTAAAAGGAAAATATTGGGAGAGCGGGTTGCACGCTGTAACAGAATTTATGAAAATGATAATTGGTTATAACTGCTGAGTTGGCTTCAACCATTATAAATGAGTTACCTGATTTATTTCTATTATTGATGTTGTTACTAATATTACGTACATGTTAATGTAAGTGAACCGCCTTAGTCTCGTCACTACTTCGTCGAGGTTATGCTCAGCACTTACCAGTATATGGGGTTGGTTGTACTGATACTACACTCTGCACTTCTTGTGCAGATTTCAGAGTTGGTCCCAGCGACGTACCATAGACTTGCTCAGATTTCAGCTACTCAGAGGAGACTTGGGGTATAACTGCACGGCGTTCGCAGTTCTGAAGTCCCCGTCTACTGTACCTTAGCTGTGTGTTTATTTTCAGACAGCTTTATTTTATTCAGACCTTTATTTTTATTATTCTAGAAGCTCGTGCACTTGTGACACCAATTCTAGGATGGTATTTAGACGCCGTTATTTTTATGGATTATTCACTATATTTAAGACTTTACTTCCGCATTTATTTCTTTATTATTAATAAATTTAAAAATTGTTTTAAAATGGCTAATATTATTTTGACGTTGGCTTGCCTAGCAAGTAAAATGTTAGGCGCCATCACGGTCCGAAGGTGGGAATTTCGGGTCGTGACAGCGAGGATGCTGGGAACCGAGATGATGAGGGCGCAGGGGGCCGTGATGGCGAGGGACAGTAGTCTTTCTTTTAGATCTTTTTGTGTATTTTTCCCTGTGTATTTAAGAGCCCTTGTAATGAACACTTTATTCGTATATGAATATTACAACTATTTTCTGCGTCTTTTTCCATACCTGTCACTTGTTTCTGGATTTGTATATTTCGCTTTTGTCGTTTGCTCGTTATGATTTCTGCTCTTTTTATTGTCGTCGTCTTCTAGTTTATCGTAGCCTTGGGAATGAATATTTATGGCCCGTATCTGCCCTTTGTTTATATAGGTCGAGTGTGCCTCTTCGTTTAGGTTTGTCTAATAGGTGTTTTTTGGACTGGGTTGATTTTGATCTTTTTCCAAGTCGTGGCCGAGGGTCGGTAGGTGTCTGCTCGAAATGGGTCGAAATTGACCTTTTATTATGGTGCGGCCAAGGGCTAATAGGTGTTGTTCGAGCTGGGTCAAACTTAACCTTTCATTAAGGCGGTTTGGATAAACGTAAGTTTCTATAACTTTTGACGTTGTTGCTCTGATTACATGATTTGGAGAAAGTTACAAACTTTGGGCAATGGCTGGCGTTCCAGTCCCAGTCCTGGTCTATCTAGTACCTTCATTGTTCGACTTGGAAATTTTTGAGGAGTCGGGCAATGAAAAAGAAAACAATCCTTTCGTTTGCATTCTTCGACTCGAAGTGTCCATTTCATTGCCTCGATAGAAACCTCCTTGCGAAAACCCTAATGGGACAAAACTCAAGTGAGGAAAAAAGAGTACGGCTTGGGGGGCACTTCTTCCTTTTAAAAGCTGAAGTATTTGAGGTGGCTGACATTCCAATTGTCTGGTAATTGTTTTCCTTCCATTATTTCTAGTTGGAATGAACCCTTGTTTACTTTGATTGTAATTTTGTACGGGTCGTCCCAATTTGTTCCTAGTTTGCCTTCTGGTAGATCTTTACTTGCTTGGGTTTTAGCTTTGAGTACGTAGTCCCCGACTTAGAGCGGTCGGACCTTTGCCTTCTCTTTGTAGTAACGTTCCACTTGCTGCTTTTGGGCGACTATTATTATGTACGCCATATCTCTTCGATCTCATCAAGCTCTCGTCTTCTGGCCTCGTTATTACTAGTACCACTTTCGTGGGAATACTTTACGCTGGGTTCTACGACTTTGACTGGTATGACTGCTTTGGTTTTGCAGACAAGTGAGTAGGGCGTCTCCCCTGTTCTACTCTTCGGGGTGGTTCTATATACCCACAATACTTCTGGGAGTATTACCGGCCACAGTCCCTTGGCGTCTTTGAGCTTTTTCTTCATGATGTTTAATACGGACTTGTTGGAGGATTCTTCTTGTCCGTTACTTGCTGGGTGATAAGGGGTTGAAAGTATTCTCTTAATATGTCATTTCTCGAAATATTCAATGGTTTTCTTTCCCGTAAACTGGGGTCTGTTGTCGCAACTGATTTCTTTGGGTAAGCCGAATCGGCAGATGATGTTTTTCTATATGGAGGTGATTACCTTTGTTCACGCATTTGGGCGAATGCTCCTTCTTCCACCTATTTAGAGAAATAGTCAGTTAAAACTAAAAGAAATCGTATATTACCTCACCCTGCTGGGAGGGGGCCCACGATGTCCATTCCCTACTTGATGAACGGCCATGGAGAGGTAACTGAGTGGAGATGCTCACTTGCTTGGTGAATTATTGGGGCGTACTTCTGACATTGTTCGCATTTCTTCACAAATTCGGAGGCGTCTTTTTTCATGGCGGGCCAGTAGTATCCTGTCCGTATGAGACACCTAACGAGCATTTGATCGCCGAAATGAGCGCTGCAATGGCCTTCATGGACTTCTTCGAGGACGTGCTGGTTTTGGTTTGGGCCCAAACAGTTTGCTAGAGGGACATCGTATGTCCTCCTTTATAGGTCGCTGTGGATGAGGTTGTATCTGGCTACTAGCATTCTTAGTTTTTTGGCTTCCTTTTTGTCGTTTGGGAGTGAGTCGTCCTGCAAGTAGGCAATAATACGGTTACGCCAATCCCAAGTTACACTTACTGATCTTACCTCGATATGGTCTAGCGATAAGTTGAGGAGGTGGACTACACTTTTATCCCCGGTCGTGATTTTTGTGGTGGCTGCGGCCAATTTGGCGAGGCCATCAACTTCAACATTTTGTGCACGTGGGATCTGATCGAGTTGGCATTCGTCAAACTTGGGCAGCAGCTTGCAGATCTCAGTCTGATATTTTTTCAACCTTTGTTCTTTGATTTGGAAACTCCATATGACTTGGTTTGTTACGAGATAGGAATAACATCGGAGCTTTAACTGCTTCGCCCCACACTTGAGCGCTAGTCTCAATCCTGCAGTTACGGCCTCATACTCGGCCTTGTTGTTAGTCATATTTGGGAATCTTGTGGACTAGTGACTTACTTCATCGATAGGGACCTCGAGTACTAGTCCCACTCCGGATTCGGAAGCGTTGGATGCACCGTCGGTGTATAAGATGCAGAGATCTTGTGTTTGGAGAGAAGCTTAGACAACTTCCTTCTTGACCTCAGGCATTATCTTTGCGCTGACGTCTGCGACGAAGTCGGCGAGCACTTGCTACTTTATCGCTATTTGCGGCTGATATGTGATATCGTGCTCGCTTAACTCGATAGCCCACTTGGCCAGCCTCCCTGATAATTCAAGTTTATGTAAAATGCTTCTCAGAGAAAAGGTGGTAACGATCGAGATAGGGTGGCACGGGAAATATGGTCTATGCTTTCGTGAAGTTATGACTAGTGCCAGTGCTAATTTCTCGAGGTGTGGGTACCTCATTTTGGCATCAACGATCATTTTGCTAATATAATAAATGGAAGATTGCGTACCTTTATTTTCTCAGATCAGGACTGAACTAACTGCCACTTCGGAGATGGTCTGGTAGACAAGGAGGTGTTCCCTGTGTTCGGGATTTGATAACAAAGGTGGTAATGACAGGTACGCCTTTAGCTCTCACAGAGCTTGTACGCACTCGGGCGTCCACTCAAGGTCGTTATCCTTTTTGAGTACGCCAAAAAATCTGTTGACATCTGTCAGACAACCACAAGATAAATCTTGATAGGGCGGTGATTCGACCAGTCAACCATTGGACTTGCTTCTTAATAGTCAGTTGCTCCGGCATCCCTTCGATAGCTTTGATTTGGTTTGGGTTGACCTTGATCCCACGTTGTGACACTAAGAAGCCTAAAAACTTCCCCGAGGCTACGCCAAACATGCTTTTCTCTAGGTTTAATTTCATTCCGTACCGTCTCAGTACGTCAAAAGCTTCCTTCAAATGGTCGATATGGTCCTCCGCCTTTACGGATTTAACCAACATGTCATCGATATATACCTCCATGGTCTTGCCAAGCTGATCTTTGAACATTTTTGAGACCAATATTTGATAGGTTGCTCCTGCGTTCTTCAACTCGGATGGCATGACCCTATAACAATGTGTTCCTCGGTGGGTGATGAACGTGGTTTTCTCCTGGTCCTCTTCTTCCATAAGTATCTGGTTATAGACTGAGTATGCATCCTAAAATCTTAACAACTCGTGTCCGGTTGTCGTGTCGATGAGTTGGTCGTTATGTGGTAATGGGAACGAATCCTTCGAGCATGATTTGTTCAAGTCCGTGAAGTCTACACATATCCTCCATTTCCCATTTTTCTTTTTGACCATCACTACGTTGGCGATTCACTTGGGGTATTTCGACTCCCTAATGGAGCCATTTTCTAATAACTTTTCTACCTCCTCGTGGACGGTGAAATTTTCGTCTGACCTGCCTTACCGGGGGGTAGAATGGATCGACGTTTAATTTGTGTGTGGCGATCTCCTTGGAGATGCCCGGCATATCTACATGGCTGAAGGCAAACAAATCTGTGTTAGTTATTAAAAATTGACTAATTTTACCTGGTTCTCGGAGTTTGCAGCTGATGTAGGCCTTTTTGCTGGAGTTGCTGGGGTCTAATTGAACGGGGTTGAGGTCCTCTATAGTTGAGTCCGCGGCTTCAACTGTTTCGGGATCTATGATGACGTCCCTGGTCTATTCTTGCGCCAACCTTGACCCTTTTGATTGTTATGCCTCTTTTTTCTTATCTTTCTTCTGTTGGATTATCGTGCTGTCTAAGGCAATGCGGTAGCATTCCCGGTACGTGCGTTGTTCTCCCCATATGTTGAATATCCCCAAGGTGATGGAAATTTGATTACTTGGTATATGCCGACTTTCATGGGATGTATCCATGGTTGTCCTACTATGGCATTATATACGGTGGCCTGGTCCATGATGTGGAACATTGTCTCTAGAGTTATGCCGCCGGCCAAGATGGGGAGTTTAATTTCACCCGAAGTCCGTTCAACTGGATTATTAAAGACGGTTAGTGTGATGCAGTGTGACCATATCTTGTCCGCGAGTCCATCTGGGTGAGGACTCGGGGATGGATAATGCATGTTCCACTCCCATAGTCTACCATGATACATTTGACATTGGTATCTAAAATTCATAAAGTAATGACGAGAGCATCATTGTGAGAGAAAGTCAAATCGTTGGCATCTGACTTGTCGAAGATGATACTTTCTTCGAGTCCGTCATGTCGTTCGTGGGTGATAGATCTTTTGAGCTTGTGAGTGGCAGTGAATTTAACGTCGTTGATGTAGACATCGTCGCTGCCGCCAATGATCTTGTTGATGGTGTGAGCTGGTGATGGTGGCTTTAGTGGGCCATGACATTCACGACCTATGGCGAAATTGTTTCTCCCCTTGTTGCTCAGCAGCTATTTGAGGTGTCCCTGCTGCAACATGTTCACAACCTCTTGTCTGAGGGTGATACAGTCTTCTGTCTTGTGTTTGCATTCCTGGTGGAATTCGCAGAGTGACGAACTAAAAACACAACACAAAATTATGCTCGCTAGTCGAATATAGTAAGTTAAAATATCGTATCCACAGGGATTGGATTTAAACAATTATTATCGTAGCTTGTAGATAAATTTCTATCCAAGATGATCAACAATTACGATTTATGTAATTTAAACTAAAATTAACTAAGAGTCTAAACTATTGGCTAATGACAATCAACGCAAGTATTAAGCAAAGGATGTTATCAATTGGGAGAAGATAGGGTTAATAGGATAGGTGCAAGATAATATTTTGGTATTTAACTCTAGATAATTCACTTCTAATGTTCAAGTGAATCTCTCGAATTCACTTGGATATTAGTTCAATTGATTAGTAGAAACTCCTCTCTCGATTAAGTCTCAACCTCACAAGATGAACCAATTTTAAGCACGTGAAGATATGCAAGAATTCATAGTGGATTGGTCTTTAGGAGAACCTTTATCGATTATCCTCCTAACTAAGTTTAATCAACAATTCAACTAGTCTCTTCCGATTACTAAGAAGAATTAATGACTTCAACCAATGAAATATAATGCAACAATATCACAAGTTATGCCTCTCTCGATTACACGAATAAGTGAATATAAATGCAACAATTAAAACATCCAAAATGATTTAATACATAAAACTAGAGTTAATTATCCACAAACATGTATCAATACACCAAATTCATTAAACCCTAAAGAGAACTACTCCATGGATATGGAGTACTTAATCATAACAATGTTTAAGTTAAAGGAAAACATAAAACAATCCAAACCCTTGTCTTGAGTGAGGATTGAATGATGAAATCCTTGAGCTTTTGCTTCTCCACCTCCTCCTTGGCTTACTTAGGTCTAAGATGTGTCAAAAGTCTAAAAAATATTGTTTGCCATGTATTTATACTAAGTAGGGTTAGGCCCAGATGAAAACACCTTTTCCTACGCGAATTTAGAAAATACTCTATAAAAATTACACAGGCGCGCCGCATGGGGAGGCGCGCCATGCGGAGAATTAGTGGGGAAGTTCAAAGAGTTGATTCTGATAGACTGCAGGAAGCTTGGCCTACCGCGGCGCCCTACGCGCCACAGCTGTGGAACTTCCTCTGAGTACGGATTTTTCTTGCTTTTTAGCTGTCCCGGCGTGGTTCTCGACCTACGAACGCGATCCCGGCTTATTCCCTTAGGCTTTTACTCAGACTTCAAAGCCCCAAATCACTCGAATTAGATCTATAACATTTGCATAGCTCAGAATCCTCCTACAAAGCATAAAATATACAATTAGTACAAAATACTTGCAATTAATGCTCAAACTCAATTAAAGTGCAGTAAATTAGAATGTAATAATCGACTAAAACAAGAGATTATAGCCTAGTATCAACACCCCACATTTAAATCATTTCTCATCCTCGAGCAATCAAACACACTTTATATAGATACAACCTTACTTAGCAACTCTCCTAACTCATCACACTAAGAATATTTAAAATAGACTAAGCACAATAGTGTAACATCCTCACCTCAAGATTTGACTCAGAAGCACCACGCATTATTTATAACCCGCTCACTTATTCAAACACACAGGTCAAGCATGACCTTTCCTTCGTGAATCAAGTGCCCTCACACAACAATAGAGAGTAGTTCCACACACAATAAGATTTAAGAACAATCAGGAACTCAAGATAGAAAAAATTCACTCACTCTCAGAACAACATTCATATGCCACAAAAGATGCACCATAGGCTTGCCCGTAGTGTACTACTCTACTAATTTGAGATCATTCAGTCAAGGATCAAGTAGGACTTTAATTGGTTGTAATATAGGCTGCGGAATGGGTGGAATACATTTAGATATAAGAGTGATTACACCTCCCTAAGCACTTTAATAAATATATTTAACCTTTCAAACCCCCACGCTTATGTCAAACCATAACTCCACCTTCACATCAATATACATTAACTCCCTACTTCTTTAAGCACAATTACATCAAGAGATACCACTATCAATGAATATTTTGCACAACAATACAACTATTTTTTTTCTTTTCTTTGCTTTTCCAATTCAAGTGGCTCTTACTTTTTCAAACATTGCACCTTTCTCCTATTTCAATAGTTCCTCTCAAAAGCCACCAACCACCCCACACTTCAACTTTTACAAAGTTCATATCAAATTCAAGTGCTCAAGAGGTACAAGGTTCAAATAGATGGTCAATTCAAACAAATGGATAAGGCTTGTAATGTGGTTGCCAAAGAAACAAGATTACATGCTCAAAGGGGTTAACTAAGATACATAACAATTAGGTGGGTAATAACATATAATTGGCTCAACAAAGAAACGCCTATATCACTTCCAAGACTGAACAAAACTACTATTTCGCTATGCAAACACACGGGGCAAGTTTTAGACATCAAATGTAATGCTAATACAAAACCTCACACACATATGGTACATAACTCACTCAATATTGGACCATCAAGATACTCTAGTCAAAGCAGTTAAGCAAAGTTAAAATCATACAATTTAAGATACTTATACAAGAGTCAAAAACTGAGCCTAAGCATCACAACTAAAACACTCACTATTCTCAAGGCATAACAAAGTCAAGAGATATTGCTTCAATTTCAAATCACAGCACAAGGTTTTCTACTATTCTACAAACCAAAAACTAACTACACCTGGTTCAAACAAAACCCTTGGAAAAGAACCGCGACACAAAAAAAAAATCAAGGGTGAATTGTTACAATACAAATTCCAGTTGTGTGTTGCTGCCAAAGCTAGGAATACTCTGACTGTCACCATCTTGACTACAAGAGAAAAGGTTTCCTGGTAATCTAGCCCTTCAATCTGATTATTACCTTTGGCGACTAATCGAGCCTTTTATCTCTCAACCTCTCAATTGGCTCTATACATCATTTTGAATAACCACTTACATCCAATAGGTACCTTGCATGCTGGTAAATCTACTAATCACCGAGTGCCATTTTCTTTGAGGTCAGTCAACTCTTAGGTCATGGCTTCAACCCACTTGGGATCTGCTGCTGCTTCCTCATAGCTTACAAGCTCCTTCAGGCTGGTGATTTTGGAGAGATAGGATCTATACTTGACTGAAACACCAGCATGACTCAAGTAGTATTGCATTGGATACTTGCAAGAGAGTCTGTCAACTGAACTTGTCAATGACCTATTACATACATAATCCTGCATCCATAAAAATTCCTTCACAATCCTGCCTGATTTCCTGAGCTGACCTTCTGGATTAGTGGGGATAACTGCTTCTTAGGATAGTTGTACTTGCTGCTATGCATCTTCAAGGATTGGTTAATGTGATAGGGATGGTGTCTCTGTAATAGATTATGCTTCTTGAGTGCATGTATCTTCAGTTAGAGGAGTTGGTGCTGCTGAACCATCATTAGTGTGAGCAGGTACATCATGGATACTGGTGGATTGCTCTATCACTCTATTGGGAAAAACCTGTAGCTTCCCTTCCTTTAAAAATTAAAAAGAGAAGATGTGCTCCATGAACTTCACATCCCTGCTAACGTAAAAGGTGTTAGTCAAGATGTTATATAGTTTGTAGCCTTTCAGGGATGACGAATATCCCATCAGAATAACTCAAATAGCTCTTGCTACAAATTTGTCCCCTCCTACCAGGAGTTTAGCAAAACAAAGGCATCATACGGTCCTCATATACTGCAAGGATGGTACTTTCCCATACATCATCTCGAAAGAGGATTTGCCTGACAGTACTGATAAAGGGAGTCTATTAATCACATATATTGTTGCCTGCACACACTCTCCCCATAACTTGAGAGGTAAATGACCCTGCAATCTCATTGCCCTAGCTACCTCTAGTATTTATCTGTGTTTCCTTTCCACCACATCATTTTGTTGTGGGGTGTAGACACAAGAAATCTTATGAATCATTCTATAAGAATGATATAAATTGCTACATTCAAAATTAAAAACTCAGATCCATTGTCACTTCTTAGAATTTTGACTGTTGCACCAAATTGAGTCTTTATTAAGGCAAAAACGTGTCTCATGCATACAACTATATCACTCTTGATTCTTAACAGATAAATCCATATCATCCTACTGTAGTCATCTACTATAGTAAGGAAAGATTTATGTTCATATCATCCTACTGTAGTCATCTATTATAGTAAGGAAAGATTTATATCCATTGTGAGTTGCCACTCTATATGGACCTCATACATCTACACGAATTAGCTCAAAAGGCTTATTTGATCTACTTGTACTCTTTAGAAAGGGAAATCTTCCTTGTCTAGCTAGAGGACAGATTGTACAATCTCTTATTCTATCATTATTGGTCTTGAACTTCATGTTTGGAATTTATTTCACTACTTTATCTGGAGCATGTCCAAGTCTGCCATGCCATATTCTCAAATCCTCTTCTTTCATAGAATCATCATGCACTTGTACAACTGTAGTCTTGACTTCATTTTTCTGGTGCTGCAAATTGTACAAGCCATCTAGTTCCTTATCAATCCCCTTCAGTTTCCCATTATGAAGGTCTTGCATGATCCAAAAATCAGAATAGAAAGATATGAAGCATTTTAAGTCCCTTGTAAGTTTGAAAACAGACAATAAGTTGTATTTAAAATCTGGAATATAAAGCACATTCCTAATGACACCACTTTCACCAATTTTACTTTCTCCAGTGCAAGCAATGTCTAATGAAGTACCATCAGGCATATACAGTTTAGATTCAGTCTTCATGCTATCAGTGTTTATCTTTTCAAGAAATTCTCTAGTGTGAACCATGTTATTGGTTACACCAGAGTCTACTATCCAATTTTCATTCTATACTTTGTCATTTTTTGCATTGGTCTTAGTTGTACCTACAAAACTCTTTATGTTATCACCTGCATCCTTGTTAATCAGCTTTAAGATTTGATCATATTGTTCCTGAGTGAACATGATTGGTTGAGCTTGTGTTGGATTTTCCATTGATGTGTTCATCATCTGATGTCCCTCCAGGGATACTACAATAGTTTATGCCTTACCCATTGACTGTTATGCTTTATGTGTTGTTGCATTGACCATTGATCGTTAAGGGAAGTTATTGGTCTTCTTTCTCAATTTGAAGTCAGCTGGATATCCATGTATCTTAAAGTAGGTCTCCCTTGAGTGTCCTTTATAGTTGCAGAAATCACAAAATAAATTGTTCCTCCTAAGCTTGTAGTTGTTTCGTGTTGTCACTCCTCCTTTATTAGTGAACAATGTTGTACTATCTGCTATGTTAATCGCCTGTGTAAACTTTCCCAAGGATCTTTGGCTTTTCTCAGAAAATAACATAGAATATGCCTTATTAACAGAAGGCACTGAACTCATCATCAAAATTTGACTCCTAGGCTGTGCATACGATTCATTTAGGCCCATTAAAAACTCTAATAACCTGTGATATTCAAAATGCTCTGAATAGCTTTTAGATTTTGGGCAATCACATCGAGGACAAGGCATCAATGCATCATATTCTTCCCAGAGGTCTGTCAACTTTGAGAAATAAGCATACACGAAAGAAATTCTCTGTGAGAGAGTAGTTATTTCTTTATGCAGAAAGAAAATTCGAGATCCATCCACTTTGTCATAGTTATCATTCAAATCTTTCCAAACCTTATGCGCACTTGATTTGTACACAATTTCACTAAGCAATTTCTTGCTAACAATATTCATAATCTATGACAAAACCATTACATTGCATTTCTCCCAAAGTTCATGCAATGAACGATCAAACTTATCCTTAGTACACCGTCCATCAACAAAATCTAGCTTAATTTTACCAATCAATCCTATTTTCATATGTCTACTCTATAACGCATAGTTCTCAGTTCTAGTCAGTTGATTGAAATCAATGAGCTACATGGAATGTCGTATGGCTTTAAAAATAGAGGATGATGATGATCGATGGTGGTTGTGGTTGTTCATGTGCTGGTTCAAGTTGAAACTTCTTCTCCGACTGCCATAGTTGTTAAATCAAGCAATCTAAGTCTTCAATTTCACAATTCACAGAATCTCCAGTCACAAATTGAAGAAATCAGCAAACCCTAGCTTAATCGATCAAGAAAATTACAATTGATCTATTACAAAAACTTTGTAGAAAACAAAAAATGAAAATTGCAGTGAATAGGAATCTATCTCCCGTGCTCTAATACCATAATGAAGATTTAAGAATAACTCAGTAAAGTTGTTGGATAAGGAAATGAATGAGAATTTTCTAGAGAGTAATCTCCATTGAAAGTAATCCGAGCTATTTTATTGCAAATCTTAAGAGATACAATGAGCTAATGATATATATATACACACACTACAATAGAGCAAGTAATTTATAACTCTACCGCTACTTTCAATGTACTCAATCACATAATTAATTATAACTAACTAACTAACTATTAAAAAACTAAACTTTCTGCCCTCAAGGGCCAGTCATATGCTCGTTCCTTTCCTCAATATCATTCAAGATTCATGAACAATTGTTAGTATTGCACCCTATTTTGCACTAGTCAAGACATGATTCAACTGGTAATTTTTTTGTTGTTGATGAACGAGAGTCACCACCTAATATTTAAAGGTATACTAGGGTACCTGTTTAATTACTAAGTTATATTCCTTATAGGTCTGCAAACCGAAGAATTATGGGTAAGTGTTCTTGTTTTTCTAAGGGGAAGGTGTTAGACACCCCTTAAAAACTACCTGAGGTAGCTCCATAAGACTTAGACTAATTTTAAGGAATCAACTATTTATACTATGCTTAGTTACTACTAAGGCATGACTTACTATATATTAAAGGAAGTATGTATGTAAGACTTTGGATGGATGTGGGATTATAAAAGAGTTATTTAAGGTTAAGAGAGTTCTGAAAGTGGTTTATATTTTAAGGCTTGTAATTATTAAGTTATAAAAGTAATTACTTTGAAGAACATATGCTTGTATATTTTTAAAAGATGTACGTAAGAAAAGTGATTCTAATTTACCTTGGTTTTAAAAATTCTGAAGAAGGCGAATCTTTGAAAATTTATTTGGGTGATCGTTCGTTAATGTTTTTATTAAAAAATTTGGTTTCATTCCTTATTAGCAAAGATCGGTGATTCTTTTCTAATTTCCCTTTGAAAGCGGGTTGTTGTTTTGATTAGGGGCCTGAGCTTCAAAAATCTTTAAGAAAGGTGAGTGTACAAGATGAACAAGTTATAATTAACGGGGGCGGAGATTAATTACTAACTAATTCCCTTTAAGTCCTATATTAGTTAAAGTTTGCCTATATTTCATGTAGTGTAAAGCATGAGGATAAAATATATAATCTAATATATGAGTGTTGAATACATAATAATGAAATATGATAAAACAACAAAGCCAATAAGTGAAAAATAATGAAGCAGTAAGCTAGGCTATGGAAATAATGAGCAGCAACGAAAGAAGTAAGGGAGAAAGAACTGGGCTCAGATGGTTGGGCCTCAATAAGGTAAGCCCAGCAATGGAGTGGAGCAGCTGTAGCTGACTGGACTCTTCAGAAAATACTGCGAAGCT
This sequence comes from Nicotiana tabacum, assembly GCF_000715075.1. Lineage (NCBI taxonomy): Eukaryota > Viridiplantae > Streptophyta > Magnoliopsida > Solanales > Solanaceae > Nicotiana > Nicotiana tabacum. The sequence goes on from NC_134091.1 coordinate 48,683,528, forward strand.
GGTTTGGGTCTGCTGAGTTCCTAAGGATTTCTACAGAATCATACTCCTAATAGTGTTAGCTTCAAACAAATCATCATGTTCAGATAGCATCAGCAAAGGTCCATATAAGACTTTTAGGGATCAGATTTGGTTTTAAAGTTAACAGTAGAGAAAGGACTGGAGTGATCCTGGACAAGGTATAAGATCAGAAATTAAGCAGGAACATACAGTATTCAATTAGTTACTTGAACACTTCAAATACAATAATAATTTATGTAGATAGGGGAAACTTTACACATTTGTAGAATTAGATTAAGCATGTCATGAGGAGAGAGAGTTGCAGATAAAGGAAAGATATTGCATTAGAACAGGTTTAACTCAAAACTTAAGTCTAGGTTAGTACATAAATATGGAAAGGATCATGCTTCTCCTTTTACAAGTTACCACTTAGTTAAAGCAGAGTAACTAGATATTTTTAAGGGAAGACAATCTTAAAAGATAAAATGCATGTCAGTTTTCAAAGGTCAATGATAACCCTAAAAGATTAGAGGCAGTAGGTATGATACCAAGTAAGTTTAAGATTGAGCATGTAGTTGAAGATGTTAACTAATCAAGAAAACAATCAAGTTCAGCCTAAGTTATCAGTCTTTTATAACAAAGTAAAGAAGGATCATGTTTGTGTTATGAGGAAGGATAAATTAATTTTTAACAAATGTGTACAGTAAGACTACTGGAGAAGATAAGAAAGTTTAATTCAAACAAGATTAGGTCAACAGAAGTGACAGCAACTAGACAAAATAAAAGACCACAGTGGTAACTCAGAAGTAGTTTAACAAACATAAGTAAAGAAGAAAACATATAACACTGGGAGTTTATGCTTAAGGTTAAAGGACATAGGATATGAACTTAAATACCTTCAGATTCATTTCAGTCATGGTTATCAAATAATAAGCTCAACTTCAAGATTCACAAACTACAGAGATGAAACAGATAAGGATAAAGGTCATTGCATATCAGTAAAATAACTATGAGGTTCATGTGAACATGAACATGAACATGAACACATAATAACTCAAATATGTAGACTGTTGGAAACTCGAGAACAAAGATTAGCAAGAATCAATTAATAGTTTAATCAATCATCGATTAAAGACTCAGAAGTAGGACACACAATCACAAGTAGATATTAAACTAACAGAACATAAACATTTACATACTAAACACCATAAAATAATTGTAATACCCAGGGTATAATGATCATATTTGTAGCATCCAAAAAGATGAACAAAAGTGAAGAATGAGAGATATGCTGATCTTTTTGAAAGTAACAGACCAAACGGGAGCTCTTTCTCAATTTCTTAAGACCCCAAAAACCTCAAACTTGCACCAGCGACAGTACTCAGCAAATAAAAAGAAAGGAAACAGTAAGAATACCTAAGGCTTTGAACTCAAAATTTCATAGATGGCTGATATCGTTTGTGTGTGTGATTTTCTTCAGTGTTAGGTGGTTGGTCGTGTCAAGGTGAGAGAATTGAAGGCTCCTATTTATAGTGGTTATTGAAGCCTCTAGGGTTTCAAAGGATTCAAATCAGATAGTGAAAAAAGACTGTGGTCTAGTGATGATAGCAAAGCAGAGGTAAAACCATAGAACACAGGGGGGAATAATGATGAGTTTACCTGAGAGGAGAGAAGTCCTTTGAAGGCAAAAACCATCGGGTAAGAGCACTAATGTCCAGAGGTCACTTCGCTTGACCTCTGGACCAAGAATAATCATGATAACCCTGAGAAATGTTCATGCATGCCATAGATTTAGCAAAATAGAGGAGATTTCATAGATTTGACCCTTGCACGATTTGGTCTAGGGTTATCGGATTTGGGGTTTTGAATATCTATCAACGAAAATGGAAAGAAAATAACTTTCTTCATATCCCAGAGACAAAACGGGTGATTCTCTGAGTTTGATTTGAAAGCAAAGACGGAATGGTGTTTCAAGCTTAAGAGATTAGACTGTAATGATCTAGATTTAGTGAACAAAAGGGGAAATAACAGCAGGATTCTGGCTAGGATAGCAAGAAAGGATGATTTGATGAGAGCTTTTACGACCTTGCACGGATTTGTACAAGGTTTTGTTGATTGATGTTCATGGCAATTTGAGAGAAAAGAGAGCAAAAGAGGAAATGAGGGCTGCCGTATGAGTGGGGAAATGATTAGGGTTTCTGAGTGAGACCAACTGGTCTCTAGGTTAAGAATGAGGGAATTGATTTGGGCCGTTGATCTTTTAGATCAAAGGTCCTAATATTTTAGGATTAAAACATTTTAAATGGTGAAATATGAGGGGGCGTCGGATCTCTGGGTTTGGACGACAGAGATTGAGTCTTATAAGACTAAAGAAAAAAATAGAAAAATAAAGATTAAATGCGGACCGTTGATAGATAGACCAACGATCCATATTCGTTTGTGTTTCCTTTGTGAGTGGGAGATACGGGTGATGTGGCGTGATCTCAATGGTCCAGAAGAGGTGACGGAGATTGCCAAGGTGGAGAGAAGAGAATTGGGTCTGGGTCAAATTTTGGCTTTGGGCTTGATAATTGGGCTGAAATTCATTTAAAGAATAGTCACCCTATGTTTAATTGAGTTACAATTATAGCCCTTTAGCCTTTTACCCTTTTGAAATTAATTTAAGTATACTTAAACTATTTTCAATAAAATATAGTAAATATTATAATTAGTAAATACTACTAATTATTGCAATCAATTATTTATAAAAATACTTTGTTTTTTTCTTCTTCTAAATTATAATACTAATTTTGAGTTATTAACGTAGTAATCTAATTAACCATAAATTGAAGAGTAATTTATTAATTATAGAACTTACGTATAGAAATTATTTTAATAATCCTAAAATAGTGAATATATTTGTAATTACATAATGTCAATGCTATGTGATTAATTTAAAAGCTAATGCTTGGTTAATTTGTAAAAAATAGATATTCATTACTGGGAAATATTTTAAAATATTTATTGTAAATTATTAAGTATAAATAAATTAATTCAAAAGGGAGGGTTAGTATAAATAAGTTAACAGTTAGTCCGAACCATTTATTACTTTTTGTTTGACATAAAAATTACCTTTTCTTTCCCTTTGATATAAATCGATTTGATAAATACAGATGTGAATCAACTTGATAATTAAAGGAAAAGATTAATATTATCATCTTTTTGTTTGTCTTCCTGCTTTCTTTTCTGCTATGGATCTTTAAGTCCAAGACACCAAGATATTCAAGTTAATTGTGGTGAACTAACATTATTTTTATGATGAGAAAATGAATTTAGCCATATCGAATTAAATAATGGAATTATCATATATTAGAACTTGCTCATTACACTTTTAAAATTATAAAAATGATATGAGGATTTGTATTGATTACGATGTAGTTAAAGATAAAATTTAATATAAAGGCGCATATGTAAAAGAATAGTTCATATATTTGAAAATTCAGTGACAAGTGGTTTTTCTTTTTTAACCATGGCAAGTCACTCATATAATTTTTGCTGCCTGTTTTTTCGTTCCAACAAATCTCTTCCCTTCTCTTTTACGTATTCAAGGCCTCGCTACCCTCAAAATAAAACAGCCAAAGAAGCTCAAATTTTCAAAGCCCAAATAAGTCTGGGGAAAGTGCACGGATAGCCATTGGTGCTGCTATTTAAGTTGGGGCATTTTCAAATATACTCATTTTTGGGGCCACTATTGAAGTAATACTTGTATTGCACAAAATTTTGCAAAGTGTAGCAGCTCGGATATGAAGTAGTTCAATCTTCAAAAATCAAATCTGAAGTTCTTCTATCTAGAAATTCGAATTTGAAATAGTTCAACCTCTTCAATACAACTTCAAAAATCAAATCTAAAGTTCTTCTATCTTTCAAATGCAGATTCAGAAATTCGAATCTTAAGTAGTTCAATCTATTGAATGCAACTTCAGATTTCAAATCTTAAGTTCTGCAACAAAAACTTGTTCTTCGATTTTCAACAATCTAATACACGATTCAATGCCTAAATCTACTCCAAATGAGCTCAAATTTGAAACATAACTTTTAAATATCATGAAAAATAAATCAATCATCAAATTGTCAAAACAACAATAAATTTAACAAAGCCATTTTGTAACTAAGAAGAAGAAAAGAAACTCAAGCACAAATTAAGAAGAAGAAAACAACAATAAAGAAGAAGAGAAAAGTGTATGCATATTAAGTTATTCAAAAATTGAGTATCAATTAACTTTTTTTGAAAAGTGGGTACAAATCCAATGGATGGCGCAAAAGTGGGTGCCCTATGAAAATTTGACATTTAAGTTGAGCTGCTTCTCTTCTTTCTCTTTCTCACTTTTTCTGGTGCTTCTCTTTTTCTATATTTTCTTCTTTAATATCCCTTAATTGTTTTTCCCATTGTACATAATATTATCTGTAAAAAAAAAGTTATTTTCTTTCACTAGTAATTCAAAAATTGACACAACTTCATACTTACACATTCAACAACGAATGTTTTTGCTATCTCTCTTATTGCGAAGACCCAAAACTCATTCGAATTCCTCCTCTTCCAATCACAATGAAAGCTTGAAAATGTTAGCTTTAATTATTCTGTAAAATAAATATATACAAGCTTGAAACTTGAACTACACAATTCGAACTGCAGGACGTAGTGGCTTGAAGTTTTGAACAGAAAAGTTAAACTTTAGGACATAGCGTCACTGAAGTCTAAACTTGAAAAACAGAACTCAAAGACACAATGTTCTAAATTTTTGAACTGAAACGTTAAACTTCAAAACACAATATCCTGAAATTTTGAACTATAAAACTAAACTTCGGGATACTCATAGTATCTTGAAGTTTTGAACTAAAAAATCGAACTTCAGGACATCCTGTCGTGAAATTTTAAACTAAAGAATTGAATTTTAGGACACGAAGAAACAACATCTATTTTGTTTTTAAGTTGTGGCTACACATTAAATAATTTGTAAGTGCTGGATAACACCTAAACAACAACCTGATAAGTGGATACCGGGTGATATTTTTGCAATTTGTCTGTTTGAGTGTGATTGACAAGAATGACCCTTTTAACAACTTGTTTGGATGGTTGTTACCTGTTGTATTATATCCTATTGTTACTTTAAATACAATATATGTTTTGATTGTTATTTGAATTTTATTGTATTGTATTATTAAATCTGTTATTACGTAACAACGAAAAGTGAAAAGTGCCACTTTATGGAACGATCTATTTGGTGTAGACACGTTATTACTTTATTTTTTTTCTCTCATCTTGTTATTATAAACTAATCCTATTTTATCTTTTACCCTATTTTTTTATACAATAAGTTTATCTCGTACGTTATTTTTCTTAAAATAATATTGCAAGTTTATTCTTTACATTATTGGTGCATGACATCATGAAACAATGTCAAACAATACAATATATCCAAACATTGTATACATCAAAACGATACAGTATAATACAAATACAATAATATACGATACATTATGAAACAATACATAACAACCATCCAAACAAACTGTAAGGTGCTGATATTTAAATAATGTCATCGTTTTTAATGTTTTAAAAAAATCTCCAGATCCACATACGTTTATTACTTGTCTTGGATTTCTCTACCCTATCTATATCTACTCTATCTATATTATTAATTATTCATAAACTCTACCCGGTTGTCATGACATTATGTTTGTTCAATTATTCATGAAACGCTACCATAGTGACAAGACTTTGTGTTACCTGTATTAATATATTTGTAAGATTATTCACAAACTCGGCCATGTTAGTATGATTTTGTATTTGTTCAATTGTTTACCAAACTCTACTAGATTAACATGACTTTGTGTTATCTGCAATCGACCTATCTGTTGAATTATTCATCCAAATCTATAAATTGTCATAATTTTTTCTGTGTTGCGTTATAAAGTGTTCTTCAAATTTGCAATTTCAGTTTCGATCAAACTACTCCAAATCTGCTCTAAATGATCTCAAATTTAAAATAAAAGCCTCCAAATACCAACATAAATGATCCCCAATCACCAACTTTGTCAAATAACACCAAATCAAGAAGATCCACTTTGTCTTTATCAACACTTTCAAGGATCAGTAGTTTTAAAATTTTTAAAAGCAAATCACTAAATTAGGAATTCAACTAAAACTTTAAGCACAAATTATAAATATTCAAACGATTTTAATAATAGTCAATTATTAATTTCTAGATTTTACCCTAAACAAGAATTTTAAGTTTTCAATATTGTTAAAAAATTCTGATGTCCTTAGTGAAGAAAAAGCCTAAATTTAAAAATGAGAATAATTTTTAGTGATCAGTTACTTAAGAGGACAACCGGGTGCAATATTGTACAAGTATTTAGACATATTGTAGGGCTAGGAAATGGGCCGAAATAGCCCACAAGAAGAGGGGTGCTTGCGGGGCATTTGCATCTATATCCAGTTTTGGGTCAACTTTTAACTTATACCCGCTTTGCAAAATCAATTACAAGCGTACCCACTTTTCGGGTAACTTCAGACATACGAGCCTGAAGTAGCAAAATTTTATGTCTGAAGTTTGAACTTCAGAATGTTTTGCCTGAAGTGTAGCAAAACTTCAGATATTTTTGCCTGAAGTTTGGCCTGACTTGCAAAGGCAATCACGCAAACTTCAGTTCATAGTACAATGGCAAACTACACCTCAATAAAACTACAGCATGTTTTGGCTGAAATTTTTGTTTTGTAATTGCTGAACTTCAGCATTCTAGGAGCTGAAGTTTTGTTTTGTAATTCCTGAATTTCAGCATTCTAGGAGCTGAAATTTTGTTTTGTCTTTGCTGAACTTCAGCATTCTAGGAGTTGAAGTTTTATTTTGTATTTGCTGAACTTCAGCATTCTAGGAGCTGAAGTTTTGTTTTGTATTTGCTGAACTTCAGCATTCTAGGAACTGAAGTTTTATTTGTATTTGCTGAACTTCAGCATTCTAGGAACTGAAATTTTTGTTTTATATTTGCTAAACTTCAGCATTCTTAGAGCTGAAGTTGTGTTTTGCCTTTCTTTGAAGTTAGATGGCTTTAAAATATAACTTAAGCCAAATTGTGATGAAGTTTTAACTGATTTTTTTTATAATATTCTAAAGTTATTTTTCCTATCTTTTATTTTTCAGTTCTGCAGCCCTTTTCTGTCGTTTTTCCTACAGATGATATCATAAAGTAAGGTGTAAGCTAATTTCAAGATATCGCGAGAGCAACTATTGTGTATAATAAATTTCACATGCGTGTGCCATTCTTGTGGCAGGTAACTTGGAAGAGAGGACATGTAGTAGTCAGTTGCTGTTGTATGTTTAAGAAGGATAGATCAGGGAAAGACACAAATCACACCTACTTTAACCAGCTTGTGGAGTTTTATTTACACGTCCTTTAACATAGAATATGGTAGTTGATAAGATTTAATAAAAACTTTACAGATCCAATCAATAATACTTATACAAAGTCTCATGTGTTTGAGAGAGAAAAGAAGAAGAGGAAAAGAAGAGGAGGAAGAAAGGAGCGCATAGGTCAGGAGGAAGAAGAGAAGGCGTCTAAAGTTGTCAAAATTAGGGTATAAGTTAAAAAATTTTAAAAATATGGGTATAGGTTAAATATGAGCGATCAAATAGGACGCCTCGTGCAATTTTTACGGTATTTGCATGTGAAAAATCGAGTGGGTTATCGAACCCCAACCCCTTGGAGTGCTTGTCTTGTTGGGCACGCTACCCCTAGGATCTTGCATATCTGTTGTTACATTCAATCTTCGCTCTTTAGAATAGTGAAAAAATGCACGTTTTTATCCGTCTTGGTAACTCTAGCTAATTTAATCCTACTATAAGTCGCACCTCAATTTATGCTAGTGTATAATTTTGTTTCAAGTAAACTGTATCATTTAAAAATTAAATAGAGATGAAATGTAATATTCGACCCTCTATTCTACATTAACAGTAGTACTACTAAGTTGACGATTTTTATCAGTAAAATAAATCTTCACCTTATACGTGTCACGCGGACAGAAATTAAACCCCTCTCCTCTCCTAAAAATAATGAGGCTTTAATTTGAGGGAGAAACTAGCATTGGAGTTGAGCTACTTGTGTGGTAAAGCTGATACAGTAAGTGATATTCTACATCCTACATGTATGTATTTCTTCTTAGTTACAACCTTGTTTATTCCGAGGATGAAATTACTCGCGATCGCCTTGCTAATGACCATACATTTTCTTGGTTAGGCATATATACTACTAGTATTAGCTAGTAATTAAAAGGACTTGTGCATACTCAAATTTTCAGTGAAACTTGGACAATAACTGCACAATAATATTTAACCAATACAATCATCGTAGTGACTACGTACCAATTTGATTATTTTGTGTCTCTAACTTGGAAATCGTTCAAATCCTTTAAAAGAATAGAGTTGGCTATTTCTACGGTCTGAAGATTAGCCTTTTTGAATTGTAATGTGCACCATTTCCATTACTAGATGGGATATGCGATGACTGTTTGTTTGCCACTGTAATATGGTCAATATTTTGGCTAATGAAGTCCATCTCACATAAGCATAAGTATCTTTGCAAAGTGTAGACTTTGTTGGTAATATTTTTTGGGACCCAAAAATATTGAATTGTGTGGTGGACATCATTTGTACAAGTTGTATCTCTTCTTTTACATCTAAGAGGCCAAAACTTTTTTGCTTATAAAAGGGAAGGCCATTAGTTCATTTTAAACACACCAACAAGACTTGAGTCTTCATTTCTTGTTTCTTCCTTTCCTCATTTATTAAGAGTGTTTTGTACGAGAGTTAAGTGTTGGGAAATACTTGTGTGAACCCTTTCTTTGGAGTGATCTTGTAAGGTTCTTCTCTTAGGGTATTTGGGATTAATTAGAGTATTTACTCTAAATTTGTACTCTCTTTTGTACTATTGTTGGTATAGTGAAATTGCTCCTCTCCGTTTGTGGACGTAGGTCACTTTGACCGAACCACATTAAATTTGTGTCTTCTTTATATGTTTTAATTGTCGTTGCTATCAACTTCCATTGTCTTTATTATTGTCGTTATACCATTGTTTGGCTAAATTTCGCACTACCCGGATTCTCGATCCTAACAAATTAATATCAAAGTCGGATCTAACTGGGTTAGTTTCAATAGCCAAAATGACTCTAACAAAGACTTATGTTGAGAAATTTAACCGAAGTGCAAACTTCGGAATGTGGTAATTAAAGATGGAAGCTATCCTAATTCAGGATGGCTTAGACTTGGCGTTGCAAGGAAAGGAGAAGAAGTCGGATAAAATGACAACTGTCACACCTCCTTTTTTCCGAAGGGATGGGATAGTTAGGGGAATAAAGGAGTTTTTCCAATTTAAGTGACATTAATCGAAATGAGATTATTTATTTATTTCAGAGTCGCCACTTGAGATAATTTATGGTGTCCCAAATCACCGGTTTATTTTAAATCGCAAATCGAGGAAATTGACTCTATTTTTAGAGTCCGCGAACACAGAAGACCGGGTAAGGAATTCTGTTAACTCGGGAGAAGGTGTGAGGCACTTCCAAGTTCCGTGGTTTTAGCACGGTCGCTTAACAATTAATACTTGGCTTGATTATCTGAATTATTACATGTTTAAAATCTATTGTGCATTTTACTTTTTAACCGCTTTTAGTGTTTATGGAGTTTGTTTGAACAAGTCGCGATGTCGCGCACTCGTTTATTTTTATACACATCGCAAATCACGTCACGTGAAACGCACCTGCAATCTACAACGTGTTTAATTTTATTTATTATTATTTAAAGTTATGGTCGAGTCACGTAAAACGCACACTCGAATTAGGGATTACGTATCGTGACCATGCCACGGGAACCGTACCCATAGTCACGATGATTTATTATTAATCGCGCCTAAAGCAAACTACGATGTACGTGAGTTGTTTATTTTGCTAACTTACTTTGATATTTGTTGTGAGGTCATTAATTAATGGATATAGGGGCATTTGGAAGTTAAGAAATATTTTATTTATTTAGAGTATTGAGAAGTTATCTACATTTAGAAATATTTACAACTATTCTTTTTTTTTTTTGTCATTTTGATATCTACTAGCTATAAGGGACGGACTAGCTTATGAATAACTTCTTACTCTAAACCATTAAAATGATCCCTTTGAACCAAATATTTTCTCGACCAAATACTATACCGAAGGCCCAACTCTGTTCTGTTCTTTAAAAGCAAACCACAACCCACTCGATTGAGCCATTGAAGGCAAAGCTCTATTTACACTTCAACAATCACTAAATTAAATCTCCAATTTAGCTACCTAAATCAATTAATGGAGGCATGACAAACACATGAAAATTTGTGCATCTTTTTCAAGGAAATCAACAAAACGAATTGATATAATAAATATAGAATCTCGGTATTCACTAACACTTGAGGACCATTAGGACATGAAATATACAGCAATGATACGACACAAAATTTCGGTTAAAAATAGAGGTAAACACCAAATCAAAATAATAGCAGAAAGTCACTAATAACCTGAGGAATGAGCATCCATTACACATAAGAATAACAAAAATCAGGAATCGAGCGGATCTTCAAATTTACGCAAGAACTCAATTGTTTAATCATTTACTAAAAAAAGCATAATACAGAGAAGTTTCAAACTAACCTGGTTGAACAAAGAAAACTCGAATAAACCGACTAAAGGCAACGGCAAAACTCGACCGAAGCTCAGCAAAACAGAAACAGCTACGACAGTAATCTTCAGCAGCTTTAAAATCTGGGCAAGGGTTCCCAAAATCTCAACCCCAAATCTCGATTTTTCTTAGTTTTGAATTTCGGAATCTCTGCTTCTTAGTGAGCAGATTTCTTTTCAATTAATAGAACTCTGAATTTATAGCTCTGTTAAGTTGAAAAGCGACGAGAATCCAGCCGAAAAATTGAGCAACGACCAAAGAAGCTAACAGGGACACGAACACGACGGAATATCGAACAGAACCCCGTGCCGACGACAAATCGACCTTCTACGCTTAGACTGGAATACTCGATCAAAGTTCTGTTTTCGAAGAAACAAACCCGAAAGGTCGCCGGAGCACCGATTATGAATCTTTATGGATTTTCTCAGTTGCAAATTTTAGAAGATGAAACTAATCATAAGTGAAAGAAGAAGGATTTTCTGGGAAGGATTGAAAGGTTTGCTTGCTCTAAAGAAGAGAATGATTCTAAAGGAGAATGATCCTTCTGCCCGTTTCTTTCTTTTGACTCTATCTATAAAAAAAAAGAATTAATCCCTCTCAATCTCTATCCCTTTTCCGTCCGTTTCCCCTCCATGTTCATGTACGTGAGTGCGTGTGTGTTTATATGTGAGTGATTGGAGAATTGGTGGGCGCCGCTGCCTAGGTTCTCAAAGTGGAGAGGGTCTATTTTTGATCGTTCTCCTGATCTTCTCCGATCTTTTTTTTTTTAGGGTTGGGGAGAATGGGTGTCTTAAAGAGAAGGGGGATCCGGTTGGGCCAGGTGGGTCATGAAAATTGGGCTTCTAAAGGGATGGGCTTGACTAAATCAATTTGTGTGGCTAAACTATTATATATATTTTACTCACTAATTGACTAATGACCTAATTAATTAACTAACCTAAGAATGCAAGTAGAGTTACTAATGTATATTTTTTTTTGGTATTTTAGTTTTTTACAAATGCAATTGATTATGCAATTAAAATTTAAAAAATATAAAAATTCAAAATATTTTTTATATTTTCTTTAGGATTTAAAATGCAACTTAAAAAATGCATCAAACATGAATACGTACAAAGCAAACTAAGTAAAAACTAAAAGAAATAATTTAAAGCTATTTTTGGAATCTTTTATGAGTAATTTTATATTAGGGCAAAAATTAGGTGCTCACAACAGACGAGGAGTTTGCCATCATAGATAAAAAGAAAAAATCAGGTATCATCTTAAATCTCTCAAATGAGGTTTTACGTGAAGTTTCTGTAGAAACCACAGCAAAAGGTATGTGGGAAAAATTAAAAACCTTATATATGAAGAGGATGGTGGAAAATAGACTTTACCTGAAGCAGAAGCTTTATACAATTCGTATGGGTGAAGGTACCTATATTCTCTCTCATCTTTACACCTTTGATTCCATTCTTATGAATTTGAGTAATATAGATGCTGAAATTAAAGATGAGGATCAAGCCGTGTTACTGCTTTATTCTCTACCCCAATCTTTTAAGCATATAAGAGATACTATGATTTATGCAAAGGATAATATCTCTTATAAGGATATTAAATATATTTAAAATCAAAAGAACAGATAGATAGTAGTATTACTGGGGAAGCTAGTGGAACTCAAGCGGAAGTTGGCTTGTTTGTTAGGGGCAAATCCGATTCCATATCTAGATACAATAATTTAGAGTGTCGCTATTGTCATAAGAAATGTCACATTATCTCCGAATGCTATAAGCTGAAAAATAAAGAAAAGCATAAGGAAAGGAAAAATGAGCAAAAAAATACTGACACTGCCGAAGCAAGTATAGCTGCTGATGAGACTGAGGGAACTGTTTTTTTAGCAACTAATAATAGTTTCAAATCTAATAATGAGTGAATTTTAGATTCGGGTTGCTCTTATCATATGTGTCCAAATTGGGATTTATTTACTACATATGAATCTATTGGATGCCTGCAAAGTTTTTGGAAAATGTACAATCCGAATCAAAACGCACGATGGTGTGGTGAGAATTCTCACCGATGTTAGACATATTCCTGACTTGAAGAAAAATCTCATCTATTTGGGCACTCTAGAATCTCTTGGGTGCAAGTACACAAGTGAAGGTGGAGTTCTGAAAGTTTCTCATGGTGCTCTTGTGATTATGAAAGCACACAGATCTGGTTCGTTGTATACTTTATTGGGATCCACTGTTATTGGCCCTACTACAGTTTCGGTATCAGACAACTTGTCTGATTTTGATGGCGTTAAATTTTAACATATGCCCATTAGGGCTTTTGCGGAGAGGGTGGAGCAAATTTACTATATTAATCAAAATTAGGCCAAGGTGGAGATTTGTAATATGGTCAATATTTTGGCTAATGGAGTCCATCTCACATAAGCATAAGTATCTTTGCTAAGTGTAGACTTTGTTGGCAATATTCTTTGGGACCCAAAAATATTGCATTGTGTGGTGGACATCATTTGCACAAGTTGTATCTCTTCTTTTACATCTCCATTAGTTAATTTTAAACACACCAACAAGACTTGAGTCTTCATTTTTTGTTTTTTCCTTTCCTCATTTATTAAGAGTGTTTTGTATGGGAGTTAAGTATTGGGAAGCACTTGTGTGAACCCTTTCTTTGGAGTGATCTTGTAAGGTTCTTCTCTTAGGGTATTTGGGATTAATTAGAGTATTTACTCTAATTTTGTACTCTTATTGGTATAGTGAAATTGCTCTTCTCCGCTTGTGGACGTAGGTCACTTTGACCGAACCACGTTAAATTTATGTCTTCTTTATATGCTTTAATTATCGTTGTTATCAACTTCCATTGTCTTTATTATTATCGTTATATCGTTGTTTGGCTAAATTCCACACTACCCGGATTCCCGATCCTAACCGCCAGCATGCTGCTTTCATTATGAAATTACTTTCTGCTTGACACTACTAGTAAAAGCATAGTTACATACAGAGTAAATATTTAAGGATAACAGAACTAATAGAAGGCATCATTGTTCTGGTTTCATCTTTGGATCTTCCATTCCACTTGTTAAGTTTCTTTGCATGCTCTGTCAAATCTGGCCTTTTGTCTGATTTAGCTTTTGGGATTTTGTTTTCTATATTGGATTATTGGCTTCTACTCTGATGACACTTTATCACCTTTCTTGGAATTTGGCGAGGAGAAATTACAACTTTGAAGCCTAGGTTCTAACGTTTCCCATGGTTCATAATATGCATCTCATTACACGAAGTTATGGAAATATATTTTACTGAGTGTAAAACTAGTAGCCACGGTAAAAAAATTCAATGATAGTAATAGCCTGTTTGGCCGAGCTTCAAAAATCGGCTTATTTTTATAAGTATTTTTCAAAAGTACTTTTGGTGAGAAGCAGTTTGTGTTTGGCTAATTTATTTGAAAAACACTTCTGAGCAGTAATTAGTGTTTGACCAAGCTTTTAAAAACTGTTTCTGAGTGTATTTTTCTCAAAAGTGCTTTTGGAGAGAAGCCACATTTTTCTGCTTCTCCAAAACTGCTTTTATTTCTCCTCAAAATATTTATTTTTTTCTAAAAGTTTGACCAAACACTTCAACTTTAATTTTTTTTTTTTTGGCCAAACAGGCTATATAAGGCAGTTTTGTAACATACTACTGTTGAAGCAAAAACTCGGCTGAGCTGTATTTTAGCATGAGATTAGTGTCAATTCACAATTTGAATTCGTCATGTTTTCAGAATTTAAAGAAGGCTACATATTAGGTTACAGGCCACTAAGAGATAAATTTATGGCAGCAGTTACAGGAGGTATTAACAAAGAATTGCACAATTGTTTCTAAGAATCTTTCATAGATCAGATAGGTAGACAGGACAAATAGAGCTGGATATTAATTAATGTCATATTTTTTATTTGTCTACTGTTAATCCTGATTACTTGAAAAATTATGCTAAAAGTTTGTAACTTTCTTATTTCAGGGATTGCTTTTGCAAAAGAAAAAATTGTGTCAGGCATATGTGTTCCAACTTCAAACTCAGATTTAAGGGAAAAAAGTTGATCTGCTGTGGGAAGCTGACTAGAAAGGAGAAACTCATGTGCAGATTTCAGAAAAGGAGTGGAGATCAGGAGATTAGGACATTTTTTGGCCAAATTGTTTGGAAGAACTTATAGCTGTAGAGAATAGGATGTCACAGATTTTAATATTATGGGTTCAAATCTTATACGCATTTGTTGAAATTATTGTAAGTCTTCACATAAAAATCTACACTGTGTTAAAAATATTGGATTAGGATTGGATCTGCTCCTGATGATAACTTAGAGTTACTTTGTCGGCTATGAGCTTAAGTTGACTTGTAAGAATATTTTTATATCAAGCCTGATGTGATAACTTAAAAAATAGAATGAATGAAATCCTAAAATCGTGAATTTGCCTACTTGTATAAAATCATTAGTATATGTAATTTTAACTCTTTCAACAAACCATAAACAGGAAGCATCAAAGGTGTGATCCAGATCAATTTAGTATTGTGCCCGTAACGGATTACTGATAAAGGCATAAACATAATTGCATATATAGGACAGAGAAATCATATTACTAGCAAAGCAACTGAATTATAAAATAGGCCAAAAAAGAAAAGAAATGAAGGAGCTAATGAACCAATAAAATCCTAACTAGGTGAGGAAATTGAACATTCCTCAGTAGAGAGTCACAATTTTAATGAGATTGGTTACGTTGGCAGGTCATGCAAGAATTTATTAGCAAGAATTATATAAATATTTTTTACATAGAATTTAAACTCTTATTTCTAGATTACCATATGCACGATATGGATTTTTGCGCGCTCTCAACGCAAAGAGCATAAAATCAAGTTATATTTAGGAGCAAGATAATCAGACAGAACATAATCTCAAGTTATTTTAGGAGCAAGAAATTTAGGAGAGTCTGGATTAGGTGTGAATCAGCAATCCGCGGATTGAATAATCCAAGAAGCTAGACTAAATTGGATTGGACTGCTAATTAGTCAAAGTCAATGAACCTCATAGTCTCACAAAGAATCAGACATATCACATACTCATATTTTGTCTTTCAAGGAACAGTGATTTTCAAATATTCACACACTCCCACGCTAAACACGCACTCATTGTTCTTCTGTTTTTTCCCCCACCAAGTTTGAAACCTTCTAGCCCAAGATACTAGTTTGAAATTCAACAAGGAACTGCGACTCCACTATTATAATATTATTACTACTTTCTGCAACTATTTGGGCACTTCGCTTAATACCCCAAAAGTTACAAAAAAGTCATCCCTATTATTTTCCCCACGTTATTAGATGTCTGAAATTTCTATAACCTTATTGACTAACTCATACTTGCAGGCTGCAGCACCAAAAAGAGGAAATGGCCTTGTCTTTTAAGTTTTAATTCCTTAATTTCTTCATCTAAATTAGTGAACTCACATTTTGTAGATAATATATAGATAATGAAATGATCTTATATAACCAGTAGAGGGGCTAACCTTGCAATTGTTAAAAAGTCTAGGGACTAGGGATCTAAGAACAGTTCTTTGTAGTATTTGTTTGACTATTTCTGGAGACTGAAACTCACAATTTGGAATTTAAAAAGCTTTACTGTCTGTATCGTTACGTCCATTCGTTGAAAACTTGTCTATAGATTATAGTCGTCTTTGTCACGCAAATACATTAATTTTCTTCAAGTTTTGAAATGATTAGAAGTCGATTCGAACATGATTACGAGAAAACATGTATCGCCTTTTGACTAGAAAATTTACAAAATGTTAGAAAGAAAGAACAAACAATTTATTTTTTTTTAAAAAGGAGGAGGACGATAACCTTTCAAATTTCGAGTAGCTCTTTGGGAATCAAGACAAGTTAACTTGGGTCGCGTTTACATTTTGGTCCTGATTATACTAGTTTAAAATTGAATTTCTCGCACTGTTTTTTTTTAAGTCGTTTAAAGAAGTATACATAAAAATTTTCGATCCGAAAAGTTTTATTGTGTGCCTCACACATTAGTTCAGTTGTGTGAGACTCCTTTTTGTCTCACAAATTTGTTGACTCCAATCTTACACTTTTGGGTCCACAAAATGGTGAGACAAAAAAAAGGCCTCATACAACTAGTGATAAAAATTTTCGATCCTATATATGAAAATTTATTAATATCTTCATATTTTGGTTGCAAATATTAAGATAAAGTTTGCATCATGAATCGTGATATGATGTATCAAATTTATTCTTGATGTGTGACGTTATAAGAATCCTGTTAATCAACTTATTTTGATGATAATTGAATGAACCACCAAAACAGACAAGAGCAAACAGCCATTCTGCCTTCTCCTCGGTCAATACACTAATGCAATATATATATATATATATATATATATATATATATATATATATATATATATATATATATATATATATATGCTTTCTTGTGCCCTCCTTTCTAGTTGGTTTTATAGAAAAATACTTAACCACACTCAGTGTTTACATTCTAAATAGTATAATTTGACTTTAACAATTACAAACTAAAGTGAGTATACATATCTGATTAACTAATACTCATATCATAGTTAAGCAATAATTGTTATCTGTGAAAAATATTTTTCGTGTGCATTGATTTGACGTAAAAACTATAGTGTGATCGTATGAGTAAGTTTTTTGTTGATTTTATTATGTTTCTTTATTTAATTCCTTTGCCACTTGGTACAGGAGATATTTACTCCATCCATGAACCAAAAATGTTCTAGTATATGCATTAAATACGAAGAAATATAGAAAAAAATATTAAAACTTAAGAGAGAGAGACGTGCGGTCTGTAATAATGCAGTGTATTCATAATGTACGATGGAGGTTCATGTGACATAAAACATTAATTCCTCTATCTTTGTGTAGTTAGGGTGGAAGTTCACACAAAATTGAAGAGAGAGTAGATGCTACCGTATGGTAAGGTGAAACTAAGTGAAAAGACACCCATATGTCTATATGGTCTAACATATATCTTCCTTCAGTTTCAAGCAACCTTATTTTGGATAGAGATGAAGAAATTTCTTTATGTCAGATTAGTAATTGTATGTAAATTATAAGTTCTATTATAATCTCTAATACTATCATATATGCCTTCTTGATTAAGTTTAATGCCGATGTATTTCGGACCAAGGGTTGGAGCTAGATTTAGGATCATTATTATGGTAACTGGTAGTTAGTTAAGTTAGTAAAGAATGCCGCAAGTTGTGACTTTTCATAACACTGAAATCGTTGAACAAATTTCCTGAAGAGTTATTTATTGTCATTAGGTTAATTTAATTTGATATTATATAAACTAATAAACACTATCAATTTCTACAACTTAAGCCCTTAAACTTTAAAGCATACATCGACAATTACGTGGAAAGTAAAATAAACATGAAAATCAAAGCAGAGTTCCACAGTTCAAGTGTTTGACACTTTGACTTACTAAAATCAAACCAAGAAAATCATGCCCCTTCATTTCAACGTGTAGGCTCCACTTGAACAAACCCGAAAACTTGGACTTCGCTGTCCCCTGTCCCGTTTTACACGCTTACCCTATATTCTTATATACTTCCTAATCATCTTATGTCTATCATTATATTATTAATAATTAAAGGGACCTTGTTAAGCCCACTAATTAACATACATAATTGTACTTGATGTGGATCAATTCTTTGATTAATATGGATAAAATTAGTGGCAATTGATTGAGTGCTCCCTAACATATGTACCTTTTTCTTCACTTCATATAATCTCTATTCTTAAACCTCTCCATACCTACAACAATAAGATCTCAAAAAGCATTATAAAAGATTGATCGGACTTTCTTGGAGAAAATGATCAAAGTGGTCCTTAAGTAAGGGGTATAATATATAGGGGCGGAACTATTTTGGTCCTTGATATATACCTTTTCGAATATTTGGGTAAATTTAACTGACAAAGACTACATATTTTTATATTTAAAATAAATTAATTTTAAAATTCTTATTTTATCCTAGATGACATGTTTTTATGGACTAAAAAAATCTTATGGCAGATTTAATATCACTAGTTTTAAAAGCTTTTTTTCTTTTTTCTTAAATTTTATATTCGATCAAATTAGACCGGAAGGGAGTAACATTCATGTCACATCTGCACGTTTTTAATAATCTTACAAGAAAATAAATAAACCAAGAGAAATTTTTTTTTTTTAAAAAAAAAAAAAGATAGTGTGCAATGCACTTAAAAAACAGCGCATTATCTTAGCTGCATATGAAAAGAAATCCACTTGTTTACTTAAACAAACCCAATATAGTTGACCAAATCGACGTCACCACTTTCCACTTTGACTCTCCCTTTTATAAGCACAATCACCGTCCACATAACTAGCTATATTATTCCCACAAGGCAGAAAATAGAAAGGATAGCAAAAAATGATGAGAAATAGGAGAGAAGAATTAAACGTTACCGTTCCGAGCCTTTTCCGATGTCCGATATCAATGGACGTAATGAAGTCTCCGGTAAGTCTCTGCACCGGCGTCACATATGATCGTAGCTCCATTCAAACTTGGCTTTCCCAAGGCCACAATACCTGTCCCGCCACCATGCAAATCCTTCCCTCCACCGATTTCACACCTAACCTCACTCTCCGGCGACTCATCAACGTCTGGCTTCAGCATCAGCCGGCTAACTCACCCTCTGCCGCCACCACGCCGTCTTCCTCTCCCGCCGTCTCAAAGTCAGAAGTTCTCGAAATTGTCAAAAATATCAACGGCGAGAATCGGTTGAGTTCGTTGGTGAAGATTGCGGAGTTCGTGAAGTATTCCGATGAAAATCGAAGATTTTTTGTGAATTCGTGTGGTGCGATTGCGAATGTTGTTGGCGTTTTGGTGGATTGTGATGTGGTTGAGATTTGTGAATCTGTTATTGCGGTTTTGGATTTGGTTGTATTAGAGAATGGAGTTAAAGAGCAGTTCAATAAGGAGGTTTTGCGGAGCGATCGAGATTTTCTCTCAAAGTTTCTACTGATTCTTCGAAATGGAAAGCTGAGTTCGCGCATTCAAACCGCTCGGATTCTGGAATTCATCGCATTAGACGCCGATTCGCAACGAAAAATCGTAGAGGATCAAGGTTTACTCTACGAATTGCATGTGTTCACCCGCAAGGAGACCAACCGGTTCGCGGTCGAGGCCGGTTTATCAGCTCTAATCGCGGTCTCAACCATCAGACCGGCGAGAAAAGAGCTAGTCCGGCTCGGAATCGTGCAAACCGTCGGGAAAATCCTTAGCGGTTCGGACTCCGCTAGAGCGGTGGTGGAGAGGTCGCTGAAGCTGTTGGAAACGGTGGCGACGTGTACGGAAGGCAGGGCGGCGATAGGGAAGGGCGAGGAGTGCTTGACGGCAATAGTTACGAGACTCATGAAGAGCTCGAGAGCTGCGACGGAGCACGGCGTGACGGTGCTGTGGAGCGTATGTTGTTTGGCGCGTGATACGGCGGCGCGTGAGGTTATAGGGAGGGTCAATGGGCTGACCAAGGTGTTGCTGGTGATGCAGAGTGATTGCTCCACCGGCGCACGGCAGATGTGTGGGGAATTGGTCAAAGCATTGCGAGTGGTGAATAATAATAATAGTAAGAATTATTCAAAGTCGTGTTTGGCGAGTTATGATACCAAGACTACTCACATCATGCCCTACTGAAAATATTTATTAAATTAAATGCCACTCCTAATTGTATTGACTGACCAAACCAAAAGAATCGAACACTAGCTTTCTTTATTAGTATTTGTTTTTAGAAATTGGATTAGGTAGATTCATGTTGTAAATTCAAAGGAATTTTGCTAATGATACAATGACATTAAATTGTTCAATACATCAAAGCTCATTATTGTTGTCGTTTTTTATATTGGTGGTTGCATTAGGTGTTTTATTTATTTACGGATGATTTGATGTGTTTATTATCCATTGACGTGTAAAATTTGATGAAAATTACTATATTTAAAAAAAAAAAAACTCAATAGTCAAAGTCGTTTAATAGGACCAATACTCTGTAGTGTTAAAATTCGTCTCAACTGCTACATTTTGGAGTTTGGACTATCCATAAAATCATCAATCCTCAAATAAAAATTTAGTCTAAAACAAGAAATACTGTAGGATTTCCTCCGGTATATACATTGGTCCCATATACGAAACTTTATTGTGTTTTTGGCTGAGAAATTTGGTAGTTCCAGCTAAGCATATCCATTTGAATTATAGTATAAGTTTCACTAATCATGACAGGTTTATCGGTTGACTATGCAATAGTAGTAAAATAGATTAGAAGGTCGTTCACGAATCACGAGTTGAAAATTCGCAGTCGTACAAGAGAAAAGCAGAAACAAACAAGAATAGAAAAAATAGGCGCGGGCGAGAATTTCCTCTAACCAAACGATGAAATTAATCTGAATCGTGTTTACCCGAAAAATCGGATATAGTTAAATTTATAAGGAGTTCTAAGGATATGTGATATAGCTTGATATAAATCGTACGTAGAAGTGAAAATATTTAGATTCTTGGCTATAGAAATGGAATATAAATTATTGAACTAGAAGAGTGAGTATGTTGAGTAAAACAAGCTTAAGAGATTTATTCTTCAATAAATAGAAGTAGTCTTTTCTTACAATGTGTGAACCTGCTTGTACTTACAAGGATTCCCACTTTATAGTAGATGAATCTTACTTTATTTATAATAAGAAATATATAGTGGAGAACCCATGATTAATTGTCTCTTCCTACCAAGATTCTCTCCCCCAGTGCGGTTGCAACAGCCCCTGTCTGCGAGCTCGATACTGGTTCGAGCTCGGTATTGGGTCGAGCCCTCGGCCTTGAGTTCGAGTTCGACATTCGGGATGAGTGTCAATCGGTCTGTGCATCTCCGACAACCTTCTCTTTGCCTTGCGGTTCGATTTGGCCATGGGCTTGATAATGATACCGAGCCGATTCCTCGATCGGTCTTGGAGCTCGAGGCTTGTTTGTACTATCCTCGAAACTCGTCTCGAGCTCTCACTTCGATCGCTTACCATTCGAACTCGATCAAACGTATGGAGGCCGAAATTTATTTCGATCGTATACAGATAGTCCCCTCATTTCTCAGGAAGAATGTGGTGAGAAGCGATATGATTTTCGACTGCTCGATCGGATTATAAGCTGATGTTTTTACTGGGCTAGATCATAAAATATATTATAGTTGTCCCATCGATTTAGTCTTTCAAGGAATTTAATGCACGTCAGACGGTGGTCGGCCACCGCTGATACTGAACCGCCACGGTATAAACCTATAAATAGCCCTTCCAGTTATCATTTACCACTTTTACATCTTCAATCTCCTAAATTTTCTTACTCTTTCTACCTCTATTTCGCCGCTTGTAGAGCCACCTTCATCAGCGTTTGGCACCATCAACCTTTCATCTTCCTTTGCTTTTTTTTTTCTCTTACATCAATGGCAAAAACTTCAAAAACCGTATGTTACAACCCAAATTCGCATATCATAGATCACGCCGTAAGGTAGTCGACGTAAATCCAAGAAGAGATTATCTTTGAGATGATAATAAGTTAATCCTATTGGTCTTAAACGATACAAGGGTGTATAAGAGTGGTTAACAAGTATTTGAAGTTAAGCTAATCAAGGATGTTGTAACCCGTATTTTCGGATAACACTAGAGGTGATTAACTGTCCCAAGAGGTCTTGTTTTAATGTATTTGAATCATATAATATCCGCATCATAAGTCTTGAAGTCAAGCGAGTTATGAAATAAAAGTCGATAAAAGTTGTCGCAACTTAGGTTTATAATTTTACTTAAACTTTAGGTCAAATGTTACTGCATTTTACTCCCAATGTGCTTGGAATTATGGGGTGATCTACCTATCAAATTGAAGATCTATGAGTCTAGTTTCCAACGCATTAAACCGTTCGTCGATACGATCTCGGAATAGAGAGATATTCGCGTTTTCGCGAGAGTGCGCCAAGCTGCTCTCTATGGGGCCCACAAAGGCGGTTTAAGACATTTGGACATATATAAGATAACTCAACCCCGTTTTAAGTCATTATTTTTCAGTATATTCAGACCTTATAACCCTAAAAACAGTCTCTCAAGGTTCTCTCATGATCCAAGATCCAAACAAAGGGAAAACAACACAAATCAAATATCGGGAATCCCGTGGCGCTAGTAAGTTTCTTGTTCTTCTTGTTGTTGCTGATTTTTGTGTTGTTCCAGCTCGTGTGGGAGGTTGTTTTAAGTGCTTTATGTTCTGTAAATACACCTTCAAGTTTTTAATATCAACCCTAGGTGATTTCAAGTCTTCTAAAGTAATTCTAGTGCCGAAAAACCCGAATTAATTGCTAGTTTCGCTTCCTTGTTCTTGTGGCAGAATTGAAGGGATATTTCGTGGAAAATTAAGGTCAAATTGGAGTTGTTCTTTCTGTTTAAAGGTAATGAACCTCTTACTCTATATATATTTAAGATTATCCAAGTTGTGGCTAAGTCGTTGATGCTAGAACTTGTGAAATATATATCGAAAGGCTTGGTAGTAACGTTGTTAGTTGGTGGACTGTTTTGGAGGCTCAATATGATTATTAATGATGTTGTTTGGGCTGTTTGGTGATTGTATTGACTTGTGTGAAGTCATATAAATAGGGGAGGTGCTGTCCGTTTCATCGTAAAATAGGTTGCGGTCGATACATAATAGTTACGACGCTTAAACGATAATGATAGTGTCATTTCTTTTATTGTAGACTAAGGAGTCGTGATATTTGCATAGCTTGAGGTTGGGCAGTATATACAAGGTATGTGAGGCTATCCCCTTCATTCTTTTGCACGACTCCAATTGTACATAATGTAATGAACGAGCTCCCAAAGATACTCTACTCTTAGAAGCTAGCAGTACTTACATTGCTGCCCTTCTTATGAAACGATTGATATTGATGTTACTTCTCTTATTCTTATATTATCAATGTTGTTGGTAGTTCCTGATTCTTATAAGATTCTTGATGAAGAGTTAATCCTAATAACGTGTACGAAGGATACCGACCTTACGTCACTCTGAAAGGTTCAAAATGTGATTCCAATGAGTCCAGCATGCATCATATATATATATATCTATTTTACTCTACCGAGCCGCGCTATAGTTGGCCGGGTATGGCACCTATTGTGCAACCACTGATCAGTTGGGTTTTACCGAGCTCCACGTGGCCGGGTACGATTCTACCGAGCCCTATGATGGCCGGGTACGTTTTACCGAGCCTATTATGGCCGGGTACGATATGATGATGATGATGCCCACAAAGGCATATGTTTTAAACGTTTATGTATATATATATGTATGTATCATGTATTTCATGTCAGTAGCCCTCAGAGGTACCCAGATGTCATAGGTTGTATATTCCCTATCACTGTTTACATTATTGTTCTTACTTATGCTATTCTGCCTTACATACTCAGTACTTTATTCGTACTGACGTCCTTTTTATTTGTGGATGCTGCATGTCGTGCTGCAGGTCCTGATAGACGGGTAGACGCAGCTCCCCCATCACAGTAGGCTATCCGGTTCAGCGTTATTGGCAAGATCCTTTCTCCGGACTTGCCGTGGTCTTGGTATGCATTTTTGTTATAGACATTATGGGTATGTCGGGGCCCTGTTCCGGCAATGTTGTAACACTTATGTTCTTTTAGAGGCTCATAGACAGGTGTCGACTCATGTATGGTTTGGAATGCCTTGTCGGCTGATTTTTGTTGTATAGTCTTTCATGGCACCATGGTAGCTCGTACCTTATATATAGTTTCTTGACAGTCTTGTCGTCCCATGTTACGTATGTTCATGACATTATCTTTCATTGTTGGATGTTCATGATCCATGTCTTTCATTTATATTGGTCTTGTCGGCCCTTAAAGATAATAAGGAAGGTTAGATAAAATGTACGTTGGTGCTCGGCAAGTATGGCCCGGGTGCTAGTCATGACCCTCCAGTTGGGTCGTGACAAACTTGGTATCAGAGCAAGTCTATCCTAGGGGTTGTCTATGAGCCGTGTCTAGTAGAGTTTTGATTATGGATGTGTAGCGCGCCACATTTATAATCAGGAGGCTACATGACATCTAGGGTTGTTACCTTCTTCCTAAATCTAGATCGTGCGTAGAGTTGAGTTGTAAGTGTTCATATCTAATATTCACATTGTTTTCTTTCAGCGATGCCTTCGACTAGGAAGCAAGCGATTAGTAAACGGCTTGATACAGCTGTGGGCGAGGGTAACATTCAGGTCCCTCCAGCCAGAGCAGGCCAAAGTGAGGCTCAGAGTGAGATGCCGTCTCATACCTCTCCGTCTCCTCCAGAGGATATTAGGAGGCACCCAGTACATCCAGTTCCACCGTCTGGCACTACAGACCACGATATGCGCAGTGTAGTGCAGTTGTTGACTAGCTTGGTAGCTGCTCAGGCTCAGAGGCAGAATACCGGTGTTGCTGATAAACCGGTTAGTGCGAGAGTTCGTGATTTTATTAATCTAGACCCTCCAGTGTTTACCGGATCAGATCCCAAGGAGGACCCACAAACATTTATTGATCAGGTTCATCGTACATTGCGGGTTATGCATGCTAGTGATACGGAGGCAGTAGAGTTGGCTTCTTATCGGTTACGTGATTTAGCGGTTTTCTGGTATGATAGTTGGGAGAGATCTAGGGGTCCGAACGCTCCTCTAGCCGTGTGGAAGGAATTTTCTGAGGCCTTTCTTCGTCACTACTTACCAGTTGAGATACGACGAGCAAGAGCTGATAAGTTCTTGAACCTTCGACAGGGTAATATGAGTGTACGAGAGTATAGTATACAGTTTGATTCTTTAGCAAGGTATGCTCCCCATATGGTGTCAGAGATGAGTGATAGGGTGCATCTGTTCGTGAACGGGTTGGGACCACATCTGATAAATGAGTGCACAACAGCCTCCTTGGTAGAGGGCATGGATATTTCCCGTATTCAGGCTTATGCCCAGACCCTAGAGGATCGTAAGCGCCAGCAAAGGGCAGATAGGGAGCAGGATAGGGGCCAGCATAAGAGGGCAAGATTTGCAGGGTATTCTGATGAGTTCAGAGGCAGTATCAGGCCCCAATCTTCGAGGAGTTCGGCGCCACCTGTAGCTAGTGCTCCTCCACAGTTTCAGAGGCCTCGGTATGATCGATTTACCTATTCTGGTTCAGGTCAGAGTTCGAGGGCATCAGGCTCACAATTTCATAGAGATACTAGTCAGACGAGACCCCCAACACCTCGTTGTGATCAGTGCGGCAAGGCCCACTTTGGACTGTGCCGTCGAGGTTCCGATGCGTGCTATTCTTGCGGACAGCGTGGCCATATGATGCGGGATTGTCCTAACAGAGGAGGTGGTGGTATGGCTCAACCGACTGGATCTGTGTCTGGTTCTTCCTCATCAGTTCAACCTCCAGCACAAGGTTTTCAACAGTCGACAGGTCGTGGTAGAGGTAGAGGTTCAGTGCCGAGTTCGAGTGGTGCTCAAAATCGAACCTATGCTCTAGTAGGTCGACAAGATCTCGAATCATCTCCGGATGTTGTTACAGGTATATTGTCTGTGTTTTCTTATGATGTATATGCGCTAATTGATCCAGGATCTACCTTATCATATGTTACACCCTTTGTGGCTAATAAGTTTGGCATTGAACCTGAATTGATAAGTAAACCACTTGCGGTATCCACTCCGTTAGGAGATTCTGTGATTGCTAGAAGGGTATATAAAGGTTGCACTGTGATGATTTGTAGTCGTCAAACCTCGGCAAATTTATTTGAGTTAGAAATGGTTGATTTTGATGTGATAATGGGAATGGACTGGTTGGCCTCATGCTATGCAACTGTTGACTGTCGTACGAAGATGGTTAGGTTTCAGTTTCCGGGTGAACCCACCATTGAATGGAAGGGGAACATTGCTATGCCGAAAGGTAGGTTTATTTCCTATCTTAAGGCAAGGAAGATGATCTCAAAAGGTTACATTTATCATCTTGTTCGTGTTAGGGATGTGGAGGCGAAGCCGCCTACTCTACAATCCATCCCCGTGGTCAATGAATTTCCAGATGTTTTCCCAGATGAACTCCCAGGCCTTCCTCCTGAAAGGGAGATTGAGTTTAGCATTGATGCGTTGCCTGACACTCAACCGATCTCTATCCCTCCATACAGGATGGCCCCGGCAGAGTTGCGAGAGTTGAAGGTTCAGTTGAAGGACTTGCTGGATAAGGGTTTCATTAGGCCTAGCACTTCACCTTGGGGTGCACCAGTCTTGTTCGTACGGAAGAAAGATGGGTCGTTAAGGATGTGTATCGATTATCGACAGTTGAATAAGTTTACAATAAAGAACAAGTATCCACTTCCAAGAATTGATGACCTATTTGACCAACTCCAGGGTGCCAAGTATTTCTCCAAGATTGACTTGCGTTCAGGGTATCATCAGGTGAGGGTTAAGGAGAAGGATATTCCAAAGACGGCCTTCCGGACAAGATATGGGCATTTTGAGTTCTTGGTGATGTCGTTCGGGCTAACAAATGCCCCAGCAGCTTTTATGGATCTCATGAATAGTGTATTCAGGCCCTATCTTGATGTGTTCGTGATCGTATTCATTGATGACATTCTGGTGTATTCTCGTTCGGAGGCGGAACATGCGGGCCACTTGCGGATAGTATTACAGACCCTTCAGGATCATAAGTTATATGCTAAGCTCTCTAAATGTGAATTCTGGCTGAACTCAGTAGCATTCCTTGGCCATGTGATATCTGATGAGGGTATTAGTGTCGACACTCAGAAGATCGATGCAGTGAAGAATTGGCCGAGACCTACAATACCGTCAGAAGTCCGCAGCTTCCTGGGGCTAGCAGGATATTATAGGCGGTTTGTAGAAGGGTTTTCCTCTATATCAGCACCATTGACTAAGTTAACACAGAAAGCTACCAAGTTCCAGTGGTCTGATTCTTGTGAACATAGTTTTCAGGAGCTAAAGAATCGATTGACATCTGCGCCAGTGCTCACTCTCCCAGAAGGAACAGAAGGTTATGTGGTATATTGTGATGCCTCAGGTATAGGTTTGGGGTGCGTATTGATGCAACGTGGGAAGGTGATTGCTTATGCATCACGACAATTGAAGAAGCATGAAAAGGATTACCCGACTCATGATTTGGAATTGGCTGCAGTAATATATGCTTTGAAGATATGGCGGCACTACTTATACGGCGTCCATATTGACATCTACACAGATCACAAAAGTTTACAATACATCTTCAAGCAGAAGGAGTTGAATTTGAGGCAGCGTAGGTGGCTTGAATTACTGAAAGACTATGACGTCGAGATATTGTACCATCCTGGTAAAGCCAATGTTGTGGCAGACGCTCTCAGCCGTAAGTCAATGGGAAGCTTAATACATATTGAGGCAGGTAGACAAGGGTTGACCAAAGAGCTTCACCAGCTGGCCAATATGAGAATCAGATTGTTGGACTCTGATGACGGAGGTGTTACTGTACAGAATACAGCAGAATCATCTTTGGTAGCCGAGGTAAAAGCACGGCAATATGAAGATCCTACCTTAGTAAGATTGAGAGAGGGAATTCAGCAGTGTAAGATTACAGCTTTCAAGATCGGAGGAGATGGGACACTGAGATACCAGGGCCGATTATGTGTGCCTAGTGTGGCAGGGTTGCGAGAGAAGATTATGATTGAGATTCATCAGTCCCGATATTCTATCCATCCTGGCTCGACAAAGATGTATCATGACGTTAAGGAGCAGTATTGGTGGGACAACATGAAGAAGTCTATTGCAGAATTTGTAGCCCAGTGTCCTAATTGTCAACAAGTAAAGATCGAGCATCAGAAACCCAGTGGATTGATTCAGAATATAGAGATTCCGACCTGGAAATGGGAGGTGATTAATATGGACTTCATTATTGGATTACCTCGCTCTTATCATAAGTTTGACTCCATTTGGGTGATAGTTGATCGACTTACAAAATCTGCCCATTTTCTACCAGTTAAGACAACTTACACGACTGAAGATTATGCGAAGTTGTATATCAAGGAGATTGTTAGGCTTCATGGTGTGCCGGTATCTATTATATCAGACCGAGGAGCTCAATTTACGGCTAACTTTTGGAGGTCTTTTCAGAAGGGTTTAGGCACACAAGTAAATCTCAGCACTGCATTCCATCCGCAGACTGACGGACAGGCTGAACGTACCATCCAGACGCTGGAAGATATGCTACGAGCATGTGTTCTAGATTTTAAGGGGAATTGGGATGACCATCTGGCACTTATAGAATTTGCCTACAATAATAGCTACCATTCCAGTATTAAAATGGCCCCGTATGAGGCACTGTACGGGAGGAGATGTAGATCACCAGTTGGATGGTTCGAAGTCGGTGAGACAGAATTATATGGGCCAGATTTGATTCACCAAGCCATTGAGAAGGTGAAAGTGATACAAGAGAGACTGAGGACGGCACAAAGCAGGCAAAAGTCTTATTCCGACGTCCGACGTCGTGATCTGGAATTTGAGGTTGGTGATTGGGTTTTCCTGAAGATCTCGCCGATGAAGGGTGTTATGCGTTTTGGGAAGAAGGGTAAGTTGAGTCCACGGTATATTGGGCCGTACAAAATTCTTCGACGAATTGGACAGGTTGCTTACGAGTTAGAATTGCCATCTGAATTGGAATTTGTCCACCCGGTATTCCATGTATCTATGTTGAGGAAATGTATTGGAGACCCTTCTCGGGTCATCCCTATCAAAGATGTACAAGTTACAAAGGATCTATCATATGATGAACTGCCAGTGGCTATATTAGATCGACAAGTCCGCAAGCTGAGAACAAAGGATGTAGCTTCCGTGAAAGTATTATGGAGGAACAAGAATATAGAAGAAATGACATGGGAAGCAGAAGAGGAGATGAAGTCTAAATACCCTTACCTATTCCAGAGTGAAAATAACGAGGATACCGGGGGAAAGAAGGACGCATTATAAGGTGAAACGGCTCTATGAGGTAAGCAATAGCTTGTGAATACTCTTTTTTTAAATACAAAATGGTGATATGCAGATAATGTACATATCCATAATGCTTTGTATAGTCTTGTATGGCCATAGGTTGGGTTTAACTGCTTGCAAGTTTGGCTAGTGTCCATTTTATGGGGGAAACTCAGCCGGAAATCTCCGTCGGAATCCACGATGAGTTAGACACCCCATAAACCCTTACATTCGAGGACGAATGTTCCTAAGGGGGAGAGGATGTTACAACCCAAATTCGCATATCATAGATCACGCCGTAAGGTAGTCGACGTAAATCCAAGAAGAGATTATCTTTGAGATGATAATAAGTTAATCCTATTGGTCTTAAACGATACAAGGGTGTATAAGAGTGGTTAACAAGTATTTGAAGTTAAGCTAATCAAGGATGTTGTAACCCGTATTTTCGGATAACACTAGAGGTGATTAACTGTCCCAAGAGGTCTTGTTTTAATGTATTTGAATCATATAATATCCGCATCATAAGTCTTGAAGTCAAGCGAGTTATGAAATAAAAGTCGATAAAAGTTGTCGCAACTTAGGTTTATAATTTTACTTAAACTTTAGGTCAAATGTTACTGCATTTTACTCCCAATGTGCTTGGAATTATGGGGTGATCTACCTATCAAATTGAAGATCTATGAGTCTAGTTTCCAACGCATTAAACCGTTCGTCGATACGATCTCGGAATAGAGAGATATTCGCGTTTTCGCGAGAGTGCGCCAAGTTGCTCTCTATGGGGCCCACAAAGGCGGTTTAAGACATTTGGACATATATAAGATAACTCAACCCCGTTTTAAGTCATTATTTTTCAGTATATTCAGACCTTATAACCCTAAAAACAGTCTCTCAAGGTTCTCTCATGATCCAAGATCCAAACAAAGGGAAAACAACACAAATCAAATATCGGGAATCCCGTGGCGCTAGTAAGTTTCTTGTTCTTCTTGTTGTTGCTGATTTTTGTGTTGTTCCAGCTCGTGTGGGAGGTTGTTTTAAGTGCTTTATGTTCTGTAAATACACCTTCAAGTTTTTAATATCAACCCTAGGTGATTTCAAGTCTTCTAAAGTAATTCTAGTGCCGAAAAACCCGAATTAATTGCTAGTTTCGCTTCCTTGTTCTTGTGGCAGAATTGAAGGGATATTTCGTGGAAAATTAAGGTCAAATTGGAGTTGTTCTTTCTGTTTAAAGGTAATGAACCTCTTACTCTATATATATTTAAGATTATCCAAGTTGTGGCTAAGTCGTTGATGCTAGAACTTGTGAAATATATATCGAAAGGCTTGGTAGTAACGTTGTTAGTTGGTGGACTGTTTTGGAGGCTCAATATGATTATTAATGATGTTGTTTGGGCTGTTTGGTGATTGTATTGACTTGTGTGAAGTCATATAAATAGGGGAGGTGCTGTCCGTTTCATCGTAAAATAGGTTGCGGTCGATACATAATAGTTACGACGCTTAAACGATAATGATAGTGTCATTTCTTTTATTGTAGACTAAGGAGTCGTGATATTTGCATAGCTTGAGGTTGGGCAGTATATACAAGGTATGTGAGGCTATCCCCTTCATTCTTTTGCACGACTCCAATTGTACATAATGTAATGAACGAGCTCCCAAAGATACTCTACTCTTAGAAGCTAGCAGTACTTACATTGCTGCCCTTCTTATGAAACGATTGATATTGATGTTACTTCTCTTATTCTTATATTATCAATGTTGTTGGTAGTTCCTGATTCTTATAAGATTCTTGATGAAGAGTTAATCCTAATAACGTGTACGAAGGATACCGACCTTACGTCACTCTGAAAGGTTCAAAATGTGATTCCAATGAGTCCAGCATGCATCATATATATATATATCTATTTTACTCTACCGAGCCGCGCTATAGTTGGCCGGGTATGGCACCTATTGTGCAACCACTGATCAGTTGGGTTTTACCGAGCTCCACGTGGCCGGGTACGATTCTACCGAGCCCTATGATGGCCGGGTACGTTTTACCGAGCCTATTATGGCCGGGTACGATATGATGATGATGATGCCCACAAAGGCATATGTTTTAAACGTTTATGTATATATATATGTATGTATCATGTATTTCATGTCAGTAGCCCTCAGAGGTACCCAGATGTCATAGGTTGTATATTCCCTATCACTGTTTACATTATTGTTCTTACTTATGCTATTCTGCCTTACATACTCAGTACTTTATTCGTACTGACGTCCTTTTTATTTGTGGATGCTGCATGTCGTGCTGCAGGTCCTGATAGACGGGTAGACGCAGCTCCCCCATCACAGTAGGCTATCCGGTTCAGCGTTATTGGCAAGATCCTTTCTCCGGACTTGCCGTGGTCTTGGTATGCATTTTTGTTATAGACATTATGGATATGTCGGGGCCCTGTTCCGGCAATGTTGTAACACTTATGTTCTTTTAGAGGCTCATAGACAGGTGTCGACTCATGTATGGTTTGGAATGCCTTGTCGGCTGATTTTTGTTGTATAGTCTTTCATGGCACCATGGTAGCTCGTACCTTATATATAGTTTCTTGACAGTCTTGTCGTCCCATGTTACGTATGTTCATGACATTATCTTTCATTGTTGGATGTTCATGATCCATGTCTTTCATTTATATTGGTCTTGTCGGCCCTTAAAGATAATAAGGAAGGTTAGATAAAATGTACGTTGGTGCTCGGCAAGTATGGCCCGGGTGCTAGTCATGACCCTCCAGTTGGGTCGTGACACCCACCTGGCTGGAGAAAGTTTCCTTTTCACGGCCGTCCGGCGACAAGGCGCCGGTAGAGCCGCCTCTCCATGAGTATGTTCCTGGCCCGTGTACTCTAAAGATCGATTTTAAGGTTGAAAATCCTTCGTCGGTTCCGGGTCGATGTGAGCATGTGTCGATGTACATGTACTCGATAACAAAGGGCCATCTCGAGGCTGTGAGGAAAGACTGCAACTGGGTCCCGAGGTTGTGTTGCAAATTCCCTCTCCCGAAGAGAGCGTCATCACTCATGTGGAGGGGGTTTTAAGTGTTTATACTTACCCCTTCACGTTGAGTCCCGTCGACCCAGTGATCATTGATTTTTGCAAAAGATATCGGGTCACCCTTGGTCAAATTCATCTTTCTTTATGGTGCATAGTAACCGTACTTCGCTTCTTCTCCAACAAGGCCGGGGGGCCTGGATTTCACCCTAAATCACCTCATACGATTGTATCGGCCTCAAATCTTTCGAGGACTAATCAGGCTTCATCGTCGGGCATCGAAAGCTTTAATGTCGAGCATCGACAAAGACAAGGATCGGGGTTAGATAGGCCGTTATATTCGGGTGAGGACCCGTGACCTCATTCCGGAAGAGAAGATGTCGTTCCCCGATGAATGGAATTTCAACCGTAAGTGGTTTTAATAAGGCGTTGCTTTTCGTATCTTTCTCTGATTCTATCTGATATCTTTCTCTGATTTACAGCTGCCCCTTGGATGCCACAAGCGGTACCCGACCTCGAGGATTGGGTTCGAAAGTTAGCCTCAACTTCATCTTATGCCGAACGCGCTTGGCGTGATTTGGCAAAAGGTAGACGGGAGGCCAAGAATCACGTTAAGGGTCGCTTCTCGTGTTCTTCGAAATATTTTTTATGCTCCATTCGTTACCGATTTCCTTTCATGCAGTTGTAACCAAGGATGCCATTTTGAGGCCTTCGAGTGGTGAGGAAGGAACCAAGTCCCCGATCCCGGAACCGGGGAAAGATAAGAAGCGAAAAGTTGTCTCTCGGTCAGAGGATCCTAAGCCCAAACTCGAAGGGTGAGGAGGAAGGCAATCGCTCTTTCGACGGACTCAATCTAACGACTGAGAGAAAAAGAAGAAGATGCTGCCTCGGCTTTGGTGATCCGATCTGCGAAAGCTATCAAGGTTACCCGAACTTCTAAGCCGATGACAGTTATGCCGGTCGGGGTCAGTTCCGATACCCGAGTCTCGATCAGAGAGCCCCGAGCGATTTGCTTGGGACTATGATAGTGGGTTATTTGCCTTCTCTTCCGACCTTTTCTGAGGAGGCATTAAAGGAAGCTCGAGAATTGAAGACCCCCGATATGGGCGGAGACTCTAGTGTAGGGGACCCGTTTCGGGATTGCTTTACTGGAGTCGATGATGCCTCCGACATTAGTGACGCTTCTCTTCTCCTAGAAGAGGCCCAACGTTTCATTTCTCGGGTAATGATTTTACTGTGCTTGGTTTCTTCATTTTTTTCTAAACTTGACTTGTTTTGTTTCCCTACTGTGCAGGCCATTAGAAGGTTTTGAGTTGACCTCAGCCAATGTGAGGTCGAGCTTCAGAAGGTCTCGGGGGAGAGAGATGCTCTGCGGCTTCTTTGCAGCCAAAAGGACGAGGCTATAAAGGACCTCCAAGCTGATTTGGCTAAGGCTCGTGAAGGAGAGGCCGAACTAGATAAGTAGGTGAGCCTCGTTCTGTTAGAGTATGGGTTTGACCCAACTGTGGAAGCTAACCCTTCGTTATCTCAGCTGCAGCAAAAGGTTGAAAAGATCGGGTTGCTTCGGGAAGAAGTCGATTAAATCAAGGCAGAATGTGACCGGTGGAAGGAGACTATCGACCGCCTGGCTGCAGAAAAAGAAACCATTTTGGCCAAATTATTATCGTCTGATGTTCAGCTTCGAAGCGTCAAGCAAAAGGGT
This sequence comes from Nicotiana tabacum, assembly GCF_000715075.1. Lineage (NCBI taxonomy): Eukaryota > Viridiplantae > Streptophyta > Magnoliopsida > Solanales > Solanaceae > Nicotiana > Nicotiana tabacum. The sequence goes on from NC_134091.1 coordinate 48,718,008, forward strand.
TCGGCTCAGGCCAAGATGATCGAGGAGCTTGAAACACGACTTGCTAAGGCCAAGGCGGAGATTGAGTCGTCGAAAGACATGGCGGACAAGTCCATTGCCGTGTATCGGGCCGATGCCGAGGCTGCTCAAATGGAGGCAAGAGAGGTAGCGGATACTGCCGACACTCGAGCACATTGGGTTGCCGAACTTGCTAAGTGTCGGTCTCGGAGAGAGACCCCCGAGGAGATATACGCTCGAGGTTTCAACCTCGCTGTAGAGATAAAAAGGGCTAAAGAACTCGAAGTTGAAGCTGAATCCTTGGCTTCTGATGGCGATGACGACGACGACGATGATGATGGTAGAAAGAGCGGGTCCGAAGATGGGGGAGCTCGGTGGAGAAGAGACCACTCTCGATGATAACCCAGAAGCTTAGCCCTTAGCTTCTTCTATGTCGCATTTATTTATGTAAACCATCCCTGTATATCTATACAAATATCTTTTTCTTTTACTGACTTGCTTCGTGATTTCATTCATGCCTTGCGAATGTTTTAATGAGGATTTAGGTGATTTCATCGAATTCGGCCTTCGTAGCCTTTATGGCCAAGTGAGTGTTCGCTTGAGCTCGAAATAAAAGTAGCCCACAGGCTTAGTGGTCGAGTGGGCGCTTGCCAGAACTCGAAAAATAAAAGTAGCCCACAGGCTTAGTAGTCGAGTGAACGTTCGAACTCGAAGTAAGATAGCCCTTAGGTTTTGATAATTGAGTGAGTGATTGTTTCGAACTCGAACTCAAAGTATATTAGCCCGTAGACTTTTATGATCGAGTGAGTGATTGCTCAGACTCGAAGTAAAATAACCCTTAGGTTTTAATAATTGAGTGAGTGATTGCTCGAACTCGAAGTAAGATAGCCTTTAGGCTTTAATAATTGAGTGAGTGATTGTTTCGAACTCGAACTCAGAATATCTTAGCCCGTAGGCTTTTTATGATCGAGTGAGTGATTGCTCAAACTCGAAGTAAGATAGCCCTTAGGCTTTAATAATTGAGTGAGTGATTGTTTCAAACTCGAACTCATAATATCTTAGCCCGTAAGCTTTTTATGACCGAGTGAGTGATTGCTCGAACTTAGAATATCTTAGCCCGTATGCCTTTTATGATCGCTTGTATAAAAAATCCCTTTGATGGTGGTTTGCCTTTAAGCCTGTTTGAATCATGAAGCAGGAAAATCTTTTCAAAGTGTGAGATATATGAAAAAGAAGTTCTCCTTTTTAAGTCATTACACATGTGTTTGTATCTTGTGTCGGAGTTCGAGAAAAACTACGTGGGCATGGTTCGTTTTGACCATTTGGCCCTTACATTTTTCTCTATCGAGACCTTGTTTGTCATGAATTTGATATGGAGCAACTTTCTTGTGCCGAACTTGATTTATTCGCTTGGTAGCCCCCCTCCCCCTGTATTCGAGGTTGATTATGAAGGAGCCTCGGATACTAATGATTTTTCCCTAGGTAGCACATAGTTGTGTCTAGTTAAAAACCTTGCCGGAAAAACCCATTTGGGATAAAAGTCGAACTTAAGGGAAAAAGAGTACAACGCGTGCTTTAAAACCAGAGGTCTTGATGTTTTTCGTCGAATTCCTGCAATGAGTTAGTGTCGAATATACGTATATAGACGATAGAGGAGAAAATCATACCTTAACAGTTATATCGTTTGAGAAGCGATATGTTCCAATTGTTTGGTAATGGTTTTCCATCCATTGCTCAAGTTTATAAGACCTTTTCCCGATTATATCGAGGACTTGATAGGGTCTTTCCCAATTTGGGCCGGGCTTCCCTTCATTAGAATCTCGAGTATTGACGGTGACCTTTCTTAGGACCAAGTCCCCGGCCTTGAAATGGCGGAGGTTGGTTCTTCTGTTGTAGTACCTTTCGATTCGTTGTTTTTGTGCAGCCATTCAAAATAGTGCCGCCTCTCATTTTTCATCTAATAATTCGAGGCTAATATTCACTGCCTCGTAGTTCGATTCTTCCGATGTATGTCTTCGATTCTTCCGATGTATGTCGGAACCTTGCGCTTGGTTCCCCGACTTCGACCGGAATTAGAGCTTCGGATCCATACACTAGGGCAAATGGGGTTGCTCCTATACTGGATTTAGATGTTGTCCGATATGCCCAAAGGACTTCGGGCAAAATTTCTCTCCACTTTTCTTTAGCTTCGTTCAATCTTTTCTTTATGTTTTGGATGATAATCTTGTTCGTTGATTCGGCCTGTCCGTTCCCGCTAGGATGATATGGTGTAGACAGTATTCTTTTTGTTTTATGGTGTTCGAGGAATTTCGTCACTTTACCGCCGATAAACTGTCTACCATTGTCGCATGTTATTTCTGCTGGTATCCCAAATCGACACACGATGTGGTCCCAGATGAAACCTATAACCTCTTTTTCTCTCACTTTTTCGAACGCTTGTGCTTCAACCTATTTAGAGAAATAGTCAGTCATAAACAAAATGAATTTAGCTTTACCTGAGACTGATGGTATAGGGCCGACGATATCCATTCCCCATTTCATGAATGACCATGGAGAAATGACCGAATGAAGCTGCTCTCCGAGTTGATGGATCATCGGTGCAAAACTTTGACATTTATCACATTTTTGAATAAATTCCTTAGTGTCCTTCTCTATGCTATCCCAGTAGTATCCTGCTCTGATTATTTTGCGAATTAATGGTTCGACGCCGGAGTGGTTTCCACAAGTGCCTTCATGGACATCTCGTAAAACATAATCGGTGTCTCCTGGTCCCAAACATACCGCTAGTGGTCCGTCGAACGTCCTTCTGTATAATGTTCCATCTTCAACCAGTGTGAATCGAGCAGCCTTGGTTCGTAGAACCCTCGATTCTTTAGGGTTCGATGTGAGTTTTCCGTTCTTTAAATATTCAATATACTTATTCCTCTAATCCCAGGTTAAGCTCGTGAAATTTATTTCGGCATGTCCATCCTCTATTACAGATCTCGAGAGTTGAACGAAAGTCCCCAAGTTGATCTTATCTTCCTCGACCGATGACCCCAAATTTGCGAGTGCGTCGGCCTCACAATTTTGTTCTCGAGGCACATGTTGTAGGGTCCATTCTTTGAAACGGTGTAGAGTTACATGTAATTTGTCCAAATACCTTTGCATCCTATCTTCTTGAACCTCGAAAGTTTTGTTTACTTGGTTCACCACTAGTAAAGAGTCACATTTGGCTTCAATGACTTTTGCTCCCAGGCTTTTAGCTAGCTCGAGACCTGCAATCATGGCTTCGTACTCGGCCTCATTGTTAGTTAATCTAGTAGTTTTGATGGATTGTCTAATAATGCCACCTGTGGGAGGTTTCAGTACAATGCCAAGCCCGAACCCCTTCACATTTGAAGCACCATCTGTGTAGAGGGTCCAAACCCCCGACGACATACCCGATTTTAACAAGAGTTCCTTTTCAACTTCGGGTACGAGGGTTGGCGTGAAATCGGCCACGAAGTTCGCTAAAATTTGGGACTTGACGGTCGTACGGGGTTGATATTCAATATCGTACCCACGGAGTTCGACGGCCCATTTGTCCAATCGACCCGATAGTTCGGGCTTGTGCAAAATATTGTGAAGTGGGTAAGTGGTCAAAACGTATATGGGGTGACATTAAAAGTATGGTCTTAACTTTCTAGAGGCGCTTATTAGTGTAAGTGTTAATTACTCTAAGTGAGGGTATCTAGCCTATGCTTCCCCTAAGGTCCGACTTACATAATAAATATAAAACTGTGTACTTTGCTCTTCTCGAATTAGGACGCCACTTAGCGCAATTTTCGATACCGCCAAGTATAAGTACAACTTCTCATCTGTCCTCGGAGTGTGAAGTAGTGGTGGGCTCGATAGGTACCGCTTCAATTGTTCTAGTGCCTGTTGGCATTTCGGGGTCCAGGCGAAATCGTTCTTCCTTTTGAGTAGAGAGAAGAATTTGTGGCTTCGATCTGATGACCTCGAAATGAATCGGCCTAAGGCAGCTATCCGTCCGGTCAGCCTTTGCACTGCTTTCACGCTATCCACGATGGTGATGTCTTCGATGGCCTTAATTTTGTCGGGGTTGATCTCGATTCCCCGATTCGATACCATGAAACCAAGGAACTTGCCGGATCCAACCCCGAAAGCACATTTCTCGGGGTTGAGCTTCATGTAGTATTTCCTTAAGATCTTGAACGTTTCCTGCAAATGAGTCAATTGGTCTTCTGCGCACAGGGACTTAACTAGCATGTCATCAATGTAAACTTCCATCGACTCACCTATTTGTTCTTCGAACATTTTATTCACTAGACGTTGGTAAGTAGCTCATGTGTTTTTAGCCCGAATGGCATTACATTATAGAAATAGGTTCCATACTTGGTGATATATGAAGTCTTTTCCTGGTCCTCCGGGTTTATTCGAATTTGATTAAACCCGGAGTAGGCGTCGAGAAAAGTAAGGATCTCGTGGCCGGCTATGGCATCGATCATGCGATCGATGCTAGGCAGTGGAAAAGAATCTTTAGGATATGCTTTGTTTAGATCTTTATAATCTACGCACATTCTAAGTTTGTTCCCCTTTTTAGGTATTACAACTACGTTGGCTAACCACTCGGGATATTTTACTTCCCGAATTGACCCTATTTTGAGAAGTTTAGTTACCTCATCCTTTACAAATGCATGTTTTACCTCGGACTGAGGTCTTCTTTTTTACTTCACCGGTTTGAACCTAGGGTCCAAGCTCAACTGGTGCGTTGTTATCAATGGTGGGATCCCTGCCATGTCTAAATGGGACCAAGCAAAACAGTCTATGTTATCGATGAGAAATTGAACCAGTTTTTTCATGAGTTCGGGGGTCAATCCCGTTTCCAGGTATACCTTTCTCTCGGGCAGATATTCGATTAATATAACTTGCTCCAGTTCTTCGATCGTAGATTTGGTGGCGTCGGAGTCATCGGGGATAATGAAAGCTCGAGATGTCAGAAACTCTTCCTCGTCATCCTCTATTTCCTGTTCCACCGGTTCGGTCGAGACTGGTGGATGTGATTGCTATTTGGTTTCTCGTCTATCTTTAGTGCTCGATCTTTCCGAGACCGATAGCGTTGGTATCGGTGTTACCTCATTGACTGCAAACATTTCCTTCACAGCATGTTGCTCCCCGTATACTGTTTTCACACCGTCCGACGTAGGAAATTTCATTACTTGGTGGAGGGTCGAAGGCACTGCCTTTATATTGTGGATCCAGGGTCTTCCGAGTAGGGCATTGTACCTCATATCCCCTTCGATTATGTGGAATTTGGTATTTTGGATGGTTCCAGCTACATTCACTGGTAGAGTAATCTCACCTTTAGTTGTTTCACTGGCCATATTGAAACCGTTCAATACCCGAGCTCCGGGTACGACTTGATTCTGCAAACCGAGTTGCTCCACTACCCAAGATCGGATGATATTCCCAGAGCTACCTGGATCCACTAAAACACGCTTAACTTGAGCTTTATTTAATAGGATAAAAATTACCAGAGCATCGTTGTGAGGTTGAGAGATGTCCTCGGCTTCTTGAATTTCGAATGATAAAGTGCCCTCGGGTTCCTAACCTCGAGTTCATTTTTCCCCTTGTGGCCGGTATCTTGCCGTACTTGAGCACGGGTCCCTATGGAGTATCGACCCCACCGATGATCATATGAATGATATGCAGAGGTTCCTCTTGTTTATCCTTTTTGCTGGCGTCCCTTTCTCTGAAGTGATTCTTGGCTCGGTCACTGAGGAACTCTCGAAAGTTGCCCTCATCGAATAGGCGGGCTACCTCTTCTCTTAATTGTCTACAATCCTCGGTCCTGTGGCCATGCGTGCCATGATACTTGCACATCGAATTCGGCTTTCTTTGGGAAGGATCGGTTTACATGGGTCTGGGCCACATGGTATCTTTGATTCTTCCGATCGCCGATACAATGCCCGATGCGTCGACGCTGAAATTGCACTCCGATAGCCGAGGTGCCTCTATAGGATTGCCATATTTATCGAAGCCACTCTTGCTCATAAGCCCTGGAGAATTTTGTCCTCGATCACTCCTTCGATTGTTCCGAGCGGAATTGCGCGCTGAGCCGTTATTCATTTAATCTATGACGTACGGTTGATATCGGTCTCTGTTTGACATTCCTTCTCTGTCGATATCCCTCTGGTTTTTAATAGCTACCCTGTTCTGGTGCATGAACCGGAAGGAGCTCCCAACTAGTCGTCTTCGACCCTGATTTTTAACTGATATCGGTTGTGTACATCCGCCCAAGTTATTGCTGGATACTCGATCAAATTTTGCTTCACCCGACGTGATGCTATTGAACTTTGCTCGTTCAACCCTTGGGTGAAAGCTTGGACGGCCCAGTCATCTGTGACCGGTGGCAATTCCATACGTTCCATTTGAAATCGGGACACGAACTCCCTCAGCATTTCATTACCGCTTTGCTTTACTTTGAAAAGGTCCGATTTCCTTGTTGCAACCTTTATGGCATCAGCATGTGCCTTTACAAACGAATCCGCTAACATGGCAAAAGAATCGAAGGAATTTGGGGGCAAATAATGATACCAAATCATCGCTCCCTTCGAGAGGGTCTCTTCAATTTTTTTCAATAACACGGATTTGATCTCGTCGTCTTCCAAATCGTTACCCTTGATGGCACATGTGTAAGAGGTGACATGTTCATTGAGATCGGTCGTATCGTTATATTTGGGGATTTCGGGCATACGGAATTTTTTGGGGATTGGTTTTGGGGTTGCACTCGAGGGGAAAGGCTTTTGGATGAATTTTTTCGAATCCAGCCCTTTTATCATTGGTGGAGCTCCCGGGATCTGATCGACCCTGGAATTATATATTTCTACTTTTTTATCATTGTCTTCGACTCGTTTTGTGAGTTTCTCGAGCAATTTAGTAATTTCGGGAGTAGTCCCCGATTCTTGCTCGTTTGACTTCACTATGGCTGGCTCCTTTCTGTGGGTGATTTCCCGAAGCGGATTGGTCTCCGGCCTGCTTTGTACCTGAGTTTGGCTCTACAACTGAGCTATCATTATTTGCTGGGCTTGTAACATCTCGAAGATCATCTGTAAGCTGACTCCGATCTCCTCCACATTATGAGCGTCTCGAGCTACGGATCGAGCACCGCCCTGAATGCTTTTTTTCGGTTCAGAACGTTAGTTCGCCTCAAGAGCCACTTGTGAATTGACATCTAGTGGTATTTCGACTCGGATTTTAGGTACTTCGACTCGAGCTTCAGTGACATCGTTAAGTGGCCTTCCGGCCCTGGGTATCAAGTTGTTGGTTTCATCCTGAAGGCCGGCTTCTTGGTCGATAGGTAAAGCCATAAATCAAGGGTCTGCCATTGCTGATTCGGAGTTGTAAACTGGTACGTATTGCAGATTTGTATCAAACAACCACTGTTATCCTTAGCCCCACGGTGGGCGCCAAACTATTTACTCGAAAAATCGGATATAGTTGAATTTATAAGTAGTTCTAAGGATATGTGATATAACTTGACATAAATCGTACGTAGAAGTGGAAATATTTAGATTCTTGGCTATAGAAATGGGATATAAATTATTGAACTAGAAGAGTGAGTATGTTGAGTAAAATAAGCTTAAGAGATTTATTCTTCAATAAATAGAATTAGTCTTTTCTTACAATGTGTGAATCTGCTTGTACTTACAAGGATTCCTCCCATTTATAGTAGAGGAATCTTACTTCATTTATAATAAGAAATATATAGTGGAGAACTCATGATGAATTGTCTCTTCCTCGATTCCTGCCAAGATTCTCTCCCCCAGTGCGGTTGCAACAGCTCATGTCTGCGAGCTCGATACTGGTTCGAGCTCGGTATTGGGTCGAGCCCTCAGCCTTGAGTTCGAGTTCAACATTCGGGGTGAGTGTCAATCGGTCTGTGCATCTCCGACAACCTTCTCTTTGCCTTGCGGTTCGATTTGGCCATAGGCTTGATAATGATACCGAGCTGATTCCTCGATCGGTCTTGGAGCTCGAGGCTTGTTTGTACTATCCTCGGAACTCGTCTCGAGCTCTTACTTCGATCGCTTACCATTCGAACTCGATCAAACGTATGGAGGCCAAAATCTATTTCGATTGTATACAGATAGTCCACTCGTTTCTCATGAAGAATGTGGTGAGAAGCGATATGATTTTCAACGGCTCGATCGGATTATAAGCTGACGTTTTCACTGGGCTCGATCGTAAAATATGTGATAGTTGTCCCATCGATTTAGTCTTTCAAGGAATTTAATGCACGTCAGACGGTGGTCGGCCACCGCTGATACTGAACCGCCACGATATAAACATATAAATAACTCTTCCATTTATCATTTACCACTTTTACATCTTCAATCTCCCAAATTTTCTTACTCTTTCTGCCTCTATTTCGCCGCTTGTAGAGCCACCTTCATCAGCGTTTGGCACCATCAACCTTTCATCTTCCTTTGCTTTTCTTTCTCTTACATCAATGGCAAAAACTTCAAAAACCGTACCTCAGAAGGAGAAAGTTTCCTCTTCACGGCCGTCCGGCGACAAGGCGCCGGTGGAGCCGCCTCCCCATGAGTATGTTCCTAGCCCGTGTACTCTGAAGATCGATTTTAAGGTTGAAAATCCTTCGTCGGTTCTAGGTCGATGTGAGCATGTGTCGATGTACATGTGCTCGATAACAGAGGGTCATCTTGAGGCTGTGAGGAAAGACTGCAACTAGGGTCCCGAGGTTGTGTTGCAAATTCCCTCTCCCGAAGAGAGCGTCATCACTCATGTGGAGGGTCTTTTAAGTGTTTATACTTACCCATTTACGTTGAGTCCCGTTGACCTAGTGATCATTGATTTTTGCAAAAGATATCAGGCCACCCTCGGTCAAATTCATCCTTCTCTATGGCACATAGTAACCGTACTTCGCTTCTTCTCCAACAAGGCCGGGGGGATGGATTTCACCCTAAATCACCTCATATGATTGTATCGGCCTCAAATCTTTCGAGGACTAATCAAGCTTCATCGTCGGGCATCGAAAGCTTTATTGTCGAGCATCGACGAAGACAAGGATCGAGACCTCATTCCGGAAGAGAAGATGTCGTTCCCCGAGGAATGGAATTTCGACCATAAGTGGTTTTCATAAGGCATTGCTTTTCGTATCTTTCTCTGATTCTATCTGATATCTTTCTCCGATATACAGCTGCCCCTTGGATGCCACAAGCGGTACCCGACCTCGAGGATTGGGTTCGGAAGTTAGCCTCGACTTTCTCTTATGCCGAACGCGCTTGGCGTGATTTGGCAAAAGGTAGACGGGAGGCCAAGAATCACGGTAAGGGTCGCTTCTCGTGTTCTTCAAAATGTTTTTTATGCTCCATTCGTTACCGATTTCCTTTCATGCAGGTGTAACCAAGGATGCCATTTTGAGGCCTTTGAGTGGTGAGGAAGGAACCAAGTCCCCGATCCCTGAACCGGGGAAAGATAAGAAGCGAAAAGCTGTCTCTCGGTCAGAGGATCCTAAGCCCAAACTCGAAGGGTAAGGAGGAAGGCAATCGCTCTTTCGACGGACTCGATCTAACGACTGAGAGAAGAAGAAGAAGATGATGCCTTGGCTTTGGTGATCCGATCTGTGAAAGCTATCGAGGTCACCCGACCTTCTGAGCCGATGGAGGCTATACCGGTCGGGGTCGGTTCCGATACCCCGAGTCTCGATCAGAGCGTCCCAAGAGATTTGCTTGGGACTATGATAGTGGGTCATTTGCCTTCTCTTTCGACCTTTTTTGAGGAGGCGTTAAAGGTAGCTCGAGTATTGAAGACCCCCGATATGGGCGGAGGCTCTTGTGTAGGGGACCCTTTTGGGGATTGCTTTACTGGAGTCGATGATGCCTCCGACATTAGTGACGCTTCTCTTCTCCTAGAAGAGGCCCAACGTTTCATTTTTCGGGTAATGATTTTACTGTGCTTGGTTTCTTCATTTTTTTCTAAACTTGACTTGTGTTGTTTCCCTACTGTGCAGGCCATTAGAAAGTTTCGAGTTGACCTCAGCCAGTGTGAGGTCGAGCTTCAGAAGGTCTCGGGGGAGAGAGATGCTCCGCGAATTCTTTGCAGCCAAAAGGACGAGGCTATAAAGGACCTCCAAGCAGATTTGGCTAAGGCTCGTGAAGAAGAGGCCGAACTAGATAAGCAGGTGATCCTCGTTCTGTTAGAGTATGGGTTTGACCCAACTGTGGAAGCTAACCCTTCGTTATCGCAGCTGCAGCAAAAGGTTGAAAAGATTGGGTTGCTTCGGGAAGAAGTTGATCAAATCAAGGCCGAATGTGACCGGTGGAAGGCGATTATCGACCGCCTGGCTGCAAAAAAAGAAACCATCTTGGCCAAATTATTATCGGCCGATGTTCAGCTTCGAAGCGTCAAGCAAAAGGGTTCGGCTCAGGCCAAGATGATCGAGGAGCTTAAAACACGGCTTGCTAAGGCTAAGGCGGAGATTGAGTCATCGAAAGACATGGCGGACAAGTTCATTGCCGATGCCGAGGCTGCTCAAATGGAGGCAAGAAAGGTAGCGGATACTGCCGACACTCGAGCACATTGGGTTGCCAAACTTGCTAAGTGTCGGTCTCGGAGGGAGACCCTCGAGGAGATACACGCTCGAGTTTTCGACCTCACTGAAGAGATAAAAAGGGCTGAAGAACTCGAAGCTGAAGCTGAAGCCTTGGCTTCTGATGGCGATGACAATGATGATGATGATGGTAACCAGAGCAGGTCCGAAGATGGGGGGAGCCCGGTGGAGAAGAGACCGCTCTCGATGATAACCCAGAAGCTTAGCCCTTAGCTTCTTCTATGTTGCATTTATTTATGTAAACCATCCCTATATATCTATACAAATATCTTTTTCTTTTACTGACTTGCTTAGTGAAGATTTCATTCATGCCTTGCGAATGTTTTCACGAGGATTTAGGTGATTTCATCGAATTCGGTCTTCGTAGCCTTTATGGCCGAGTGAGTGTTCGCTCGAGCTCGAAATAAAAGTAGCCCACATGCTTAGTGGTCGAGTGGGCGCTTGCCAGAACTCGAAAAATAAAAGTAGCCCACAGGCTTAGTAGTCGAGTGAACGTTCGAACTCGAAGTAAGATAGTCCTTAGGTTTTGATAATTGAGTGAGTGATTGTTTCGAACTCGAACTCAAAGTATATTAGCCCGTAGACTTTTATGATCGAGTGAGTGATTGCTCAGACTCGAAGTGAAATAACCCTTAGGTTTTAATAATTGAGTGAGTGGTTGCTCGAACTCGAAGTAAGATAGCCTTTAGGCTTTAATAATTAAGTGAGTGATTATTTCGAACTCGAACTCAGAATATCTTAGCCCGTAGGCTTTTTATGACCGAGTGAGTGATTGCTCGAACTCGAAGTAAGATAGCCCTTAGGCTTACTCGAACTCATAATATCTTAGCCCGTAGGCTTTTTATGACCGAGTAAGTGATTGCTCGAACTCGAAGTAAGATAGCCCTTAGGCTTTAATAATTGAGTGAGTGATTGTTTCGAACTCGAACTCAAAGTATCTTAGCCCGTAGGCCTTTTATGATCGCTTGTATCAAAAATCCCTTTGATGGTGGTTGGCCTTTAAGCTTGTTTGAATCATGAAGCAGGAAAATCTTTTCAAAGTGTGAGATATCTGAAAAAGAAGTTCTCCTTTATAAGTCATTACACATGTGTTTGTATCTTGTGTCGGAGTTCGAGCAAAACTACGTGGGCATGGTTCGTTTTGACCATTTGACCCTTACACTTTTCTCTATCGAGACCCTGTTTGTCATGAATTTGATATGGAGCAACTTTCTTGTGCCAAACTTGATTTATTCGCTTGGTAGCCCCCCCCAGTATTCGAGGTTGATTATGAAGGAGCCTCGGATACTATTGATTTGTCCTCGGGTAGCACATAGTTGTTGTCTAATTAAAAACCTTGCCGGAAAAACCCATTTGGGATAAAAGCCGAACTTAAGGGAAAAAGAGTACAACGCGTGCTTTGAAACTAGAGGTCTTGATATTTTTCGTCGAATTCCTGCAATGAGTTAGTGTCGAATATACGTATATAGACGATAGAGGAGAAAATCATACCTTAACAGTTATATCGTTTGAGAAGCGATATGTTCCAGTTATTTGGTAATGGTTTTCCATCCATTGCTCCAAGTTTATAAAACCCTTTCCCGATTATATCGAGGACTTGATAGGGTCCTTCCCAATTTGGGCCGAGCTTCCCTTCATTAGGATTTCGAGTATTGACGGTGACCTTCCTTAGGACCAAGTCCCCAGCCTTGAAATGGTGGAGGTTGGTTCTTCTGTTATAGTACCTTTCGATTCGTTGTTTTTGTGCAGCCATTCAAACCAGTGCTGCCTCTCATTTTTCATCTAATAATTCGAGGCTTGTATTCATTGCCTCGTAGTTTGATTCTTCCGATGTATGTCTTCGATTCTTCCGATGTATGTCAGAATCTTGCACTTGGTTCCCCGACTTCGACCGAAATTAGAGCTTCGGATCCATACACTAGGGCAAATGGGGTTGCTCCTGTACTGGATTTAGATGTTGTCCAATATGCCCAAAGGACTTCGGGCAAAATTTCTCTCCACTTTCCTTTAGCTTCGTTCAATCTTTTCTTTATGTTTTGGATGATAATCTTGTTCGTTGATTCGGCCTGTCCATTCCCGCTAGGATGATATGGTGTAGACATTATTCTTTTTGTTTTATGGTCTTCGAGGAATTTTGTCACTTTACCGCCGATAAATTGTCTACCATTGTCGCATGTTATTTCTGCTGGTATCCCACATCGACACACGATGTGGTCCCAGATGAAACCTATAACCTTTTTTTCTTACTTTTTCGAACGCTTGTGCTTCAACCCATTTAGAGAAATAGTCAGTCATAAACAAAATGAATTTAGCTTTACTTGAGACTGATGGTAGAGGGCCGACGATATCCATTCCCCATTTCATGAATGGCCATGGAGAAATGACCGAATGAAGCTGCTCTCCGGGTTGATGGATCATTGGTGCAAAACTTTGACATTTATCACATTTTCGAACGAATTCCTTAGTGTCCTTCTCCATGCTATCCCAGTAGTACCCTGCTATGATGATTTTGCGAATTAATGGTTCGGCGCCGGAGTGGTTTCCACAAGTGCCTTCATGGACCTCTCGTAAAACATAATCGGTGTCTCCTGGTCCTAAACATACTGCCAGTGGTCCGTCGAACGTCGTTCTGTATAATGTTCCATCTTCAACTAGCGTGAATCGAGCAGCCTTGGTTCGTAGAACCCTCGATTCTTTAGGGTTCGATGTGAGTTTTCCGTTCTTTAAATATTCAATATACTTATTCCTCTAATCCCAGGTTAAGCTCGTGAAATTTATTTCGGCATGTCCATCCTCGATTATAGATCTCGAGAGTTGAACGACAATCCCCGAGTTGATCTTATCTTCCTCGGCCGACGACCCCAAATTTGCGAGTGTGTCGGCCTCACAGTTTTGTTCTCGAGGCACATGTTGTAGGGTCCATTCTTTGAAACGGTGTAGAGTTACCTGTAATTTGTCCAAATACCTTTGCATCCTATCTTCTCGAACCTCGAAAGTTTTGTTTACTTGGTTCACCACTAGTAAAGAGTCACATTTGGCTACAATGACTTTTGCTCCCAAGCTTTTAGCTAGCTCGAGACCTGCAATCATGGCTTCGTACTCGGCCTCATTGTTACTTAATCTAGTAGTTTTGATGGATTGTCTAATAATGCCACCTGTGGGAGGTTTCAGTACAATGCCAAGCCCAAACCCATTCACATTTGAAGCACCATCTGTGTAGAGGGTCCAAACCCCCGACGACGTACCCGATTTTAACAAGATTTCCTTTTCAACTTCGGGGTACGAGGGTTGGCATGAAATCAGCCACGAAGTCCGCTAAAATTTAGGACTTGACGGTCGTACAAGGTTGATATTCAATATCGTACCCACGGAGTTCGACGGCCCATTTGGCCAATCGACCCGATAGTTCGAGCTTGTGCAGAATATTGCGAAGTGGGTAAGTGGTCAAAACGTATATGTGGTGACATTAAAAGTATGGTCTTAACTTTCTAGAGGCACTTATTAGTGTAAGTGCTAATTTCTCTAAGTGGGGGTATCTAGCCTCTGCTTCCTCTAAGGTCCGACTTACATAATAAATAGAAAACTGTGTACCTTGCTCTTTTCGAATTAGGACGCCACTTAGCGCGATTTTCGATACCGCCAAGTATAAGTACAACTTCTCATCTGTCCTCGGAGTGTGAAGTAGTGGTGGGCTCGATAGGTACCGCTTCAATTGTTCTAGTGCCTGTTGGCATTTCGGGGTCCAGGCGAAATCGTTCTTCCTTTTGAGTAGAGAGAAGAATTTGTGGCTTTGATCTGATGACCTCGAAATGAATCGGCCTAAGGCAGCTATCCGCCCGGTCAGCCTTTGCACTGCTTTCACGCTATCCACGACGGTGATGTCTTCGATGGCCTTAATTTTTTCGGGGTTGATCTCGATTCCCTGATTCGATACAATGAAACCAAGAAACTTGCCCGATCCAACCCCGAAAGCACATTTCTCGGGGTTGAGCTTCATGTAGTATTTCTTTAAGATCTTGAACGTTTCCTACAAATGAGTCAAATGGTCCTCTGCGCGCAGGGACTTAACTAGCATGCCATCAATGTAAACTTCCATCGACTTACCTATTTGTTCTTCGAACATTTTATTCACTAGGCGTTGGTAAGTAGCTCATGCATTTTTAGCCCGAATGGCATTACATTATAGCAATAGGTTTCGTACTTGGTGATATATGAAGTCTTTTCCTGGTCCTCCGGGTTCATTCGAATTTGATTGTACCCGGAGTAGGCGTCGAGAAAAGTAAGGATCTCGTGGTCGGCTGTGGCATCGATCATGCAATCGATGCTAGGCAGTGGAAAAGAATCTTTGGGGCATGCTTTGTTTAGATCTTTATAATCTACGCACATTATAAGTTTGTTCCCCTTTTTAGGGACTACAACTACGTTGGCTAACCACTCGGGATATTTTACTTTCCGAATTGACCCTATTTTGAGAAGTTTAGTTACCTCATCCTTTACAAATACGTGTTTTACCTCGGACTGAGGTCTTCTTTTTTGCTTCACCGGTTTGAACCTAGGGTCCAAGCTCAGCTGGTGCGTTGTTATCGACGGTGGGATCCCTGTCATGTCTAAATGGGACCAAGCAAAACAGTCTATGTTATCGATGAGAAATTGAACCAGTTTTTCCCTGAGTTTGGGGGTCAATCCCGTTCCCAGGTATACCTTTCTCTCGGGCAGATATTTGATTAATATAACTTGCTCCAGTTCTTCGATCGTAGATTTGGTTGCGTCGGAGTCGTCGGGGATGATGAAAGCTCGAGATGTCAGAAACTCTTCCTCGTCATCCTCTATTTCCTGTTCCACCGGTTCGGTCGAGACTGGTGGCTGTGATTGCTATTTGGTTTCTCGTCTATCTTTAGTGCTTGATCTTTCCGAGACCGATAGCGTTGGTATCGGTGTTACCTCATTGACTGCAAACATTTCCTTCACAACATGTTGCTCCCCGTATACTATTTTCACACCATCCGACGTAGGAAATTTCATTACTTGGTGGAGGGTTGAAGGCACTGCCTTCATATTGTGGATCCAGGGTCTTCCGAATAGGGCATTGTAGCTCATATCTCCTTCGATTACGTGAAATTTGGTATTTTGGATGGTTCCAGCTACATTCACTGGTAGAGTAATCTCCCCTTTAGTCGTTTCACTGGCCATATTGAAACCGTTCAATACCCGAGCTGTGGGTACGACTTGATTTTGCAAACCAAGCTGCTCCACTACCCAAGATCGGATGATATTCGCAGAGCTACCTGGATCCACTAAAACACGCTTAACTTGAGCTTTATTTAATAGGATAGAAATTACCAGAGCATCGTTGTGAGGTTGAGAGATGTCCTTGACTTCTTCAATTCCGAATGATAAAGTGCCCTCGGGTACATAACCTCGAGTTCGTTTTCCCCCTGTGGCCGGTATCTTGCCGTACTTGAGCATGGGTCCTTGTGGAGTATCGACCCCACCGATGATCATATGAATGATATGCAGAGGTTCCTCTTGTTTATCCTTTTTGCTGGCTTCCCTTTCTCTGAAGTGATTCTTGGCTCGGTCACTGAAGAACTCTCGAAGGTGGCCCTCATCGAATAGGCGGGCTACCTCTTCTATTAATTGTCTAAAATCCTCGGTCCTGTGGCTATGCGTGCCGTGATACTTGCACATCAAATTCGGGTTTTTTTAGGAAGGATCGGTTTGCATGGGTCTGGGCCACCTGGTATCTTTGATTCTTCCGATCGCCGATACAATGCCCGAAGCGTCGACGCTGAAATTGTACTCCGATAGCCGAGGTGCCTCTATAGGATCACCATATTTATCGAAGCCACTCTTGCTTATAAGCCCCGGAGAATTTTATCCTCGATCACTCCTTCGATTGTTTCGAGCAAAATTGCACATTGAGCCGTTGTTCATTCGATCTGCGACGTACAGTTGATATCGGTCTCTGTTCGACCTTCGTTCTCTGTCGATATCCCTCTGGTTTTTAATAGCTGCCCTGTTCTGGTGCATGGATCCGGAAGGAGCTCCCAACTGGTCGTCTTCGACCCTGATTTTTTACTGATATCGGTTGTGTACATCCGCCCAAGTTATTGCTGGATACTCAATCAAACTTTGCTTCAGGCGACGTGATGCTATTGAACTTTACTCATTCAACCCTTGGGTGAAAGCTTGGACGGCCCAGTCGTCTGTGACCGGTGGCAATTCCATGCGTTCCATTTGAAATCGGGACACGAACTTCCTCAGCATTTTATTACCGCTTTGCTTTACTTTGTAGAGGTCTGATTTCCTTGTTGCAACCTTTATGGCACTAGCATGTGCCTTTACAAACGAATCCGCTAACATGGCAAAAGAATCGAAGGAATTTGGGGGCAAATAATGATACCAAATCATCGCTCCCTTCGAGAGGGTCTCTCCAAATTTTTTTAATAACACGGATTCGATCTCGTCGTCTTCCAAATCGTTACTCTTGATGGCACATATGTAAGAGGTGACATGTTTATTGGGATCGGTCGTACCGTTATATTTGGGGATTTCGGGCATACGGAATTTTTTGGGGATTGGTTTTGGGGTTGCACTCGAGGGGAAAGGCTTTTGGATGAATTTCTTCGAATCCAGCCCTTTTATCATTGGTGGAGCTTCCGGGATCTGATCGACCCTGGAATTATATGTTTTTACTTTTTTATCGTTGTCTTCGACTCGTTTTATGAGTTTCTCGAGCAATTTAGTAATTTCGGGAGTAGTTCCCGATTTTTACTCGTTTGACTTCACTATGGCTGGCTCCGTTCTGTGGGTGATTCCCCGAAGCAGATCGGTCTCCAGCCTGCTTTGTACCTGAGTTTGGCTCTACAACTGAGCTATCACTATTTGCTGGGCTTGTAACATCTCGAAGATCATCCGTAAGCTGACTCCGATCTCCTCCACGTTATGAGTGTCTCGAGCTACGGATCGAGCACCGCCCTGAATGCTTTTTTCCGGTTCAGAACGTTGGTTCGCCTCAAAAGCCACTTGTGAATTGACATCTAGTAGTATTTCGACTCGGATTTCAATTACTTCGACTTGAGCTTCAGTGAAATCGTTAAGTGGCCTTCCGGCCCTGGGTATCAAGTTGTTGGTTTCATCCTGAAGACCGGCTTCGTGGTCGATAGGTAAAGCCATGAATCAAGGGTTTGCCATTGCTGATTCAGAGTTGTAAACTGGTGCGTATTGCAGATTTGTATCAAAAAAATACTGTTATACTAAGCCCCACGGTGGGCGCCAAACTATTTACCCGAAAAATCGGATATAGTTGAATTTATAAGTAATTCTAAGGATATGTGATATAACTTGACATAAATCGTACGTAGAAGTGGAAATATTTAGATTCTTGGCTATAGAAATGGGATATAAATTATTGAACTAGAAGAGTGAGTATGCTGAGTAAAACAAGCTTAAGAGATTTATTCTTCAATAAATAGAAGTAGTCTTTTCTTACAATGTGTGAACCTGCTTGTACTTACAAGGATTCCCCTCTTATAGTATATGGATCTTACTTTATTTATAATAAAAAATATATAGTGGAGAGCCCATGATAAATTATCTCTTACTCGATTCCTGCCAAGATTCTCTCCCCTAGTGCGGTTGCAACGACTCCTGTCTGCGAGCTCAATACTGGTTCGAGCTCGGTATTGGGTCGAGCCTTCGGCCTTGAGTTCGAGTTCGACATTAGGGGTGAGTGTCAATCGGTCTGTGCATCTCCGACAACCTTCTCTTTGCCTTGCGGTTCGATTTGGTCATGGGCTTGATAATGATACCGAGCCGATTCCTCGATCGGTCTTAGACTCGTCTCGAGCTCTCACTTAGATCGCTTACCATTCAAATTCGATCAAACATATAGAGGCCAAAATCTATTTCAACCGTATACAGATTGCAATAGCTGAATCCTCATGGCGGCCACAAGAATAGACGTAATTCACAAATTCATACACAAACTAGAAGATTTATAATAACATCAAATATTATGTGATCAATATTACTCAGCTAAGTACAAAATTGTCAAAAAACTTAGAGATGCTCAAAGTAAATACTCAATTCTCTCTTTCTTCTTCTTCTTCATCTTTTTTTTGGGGTTGGGGGTTGGGGCAGGGACGAGAATAGTAAAGAAAGAAATAAGTGAATGAGAATAGAAGAATTTAGTAGGAATCGAATCTGTGCATTTTAAGATGCAATAAAACAAGTCTGCCACAAAAATGCCATTTGCTTCAAAATTTCGATATTTCTTTGTTTTCCTTATCAAAAGTTTTATATTCTCTCAAGATGACATAATAACAAAGTTGGAAGGAGATATGCCTTGGTTGGTGAATATCCAAATAATGGATAGTGTTCTTCCTTTTTATGCATAGATTGTTAATATAGAAACGACGACAGAAGTCATTCAACAATCCGTTGTAGTCTAGTCGGTTAGGATACTCGGCTCTCACCCGAGAGACCCGGGTTCGATTCCCGGCAACGGAATATTTTTTCCCATTTGCTCTCAGGTGTTAGTTTTGATAAGTCGGATTTAAGATAATTTTATGTTTTTGTTTTGTCTCTTACCTAATTTAATGTCCGTTTAAGATCGAAATTTGTTTAACGAATATTAAGAATTATAATATTTACATATTTCTCTAATAAAGGAATTTATATTAAATTAATCTTTTGGTAATTAATTAAATTTTCATTACCAATGGAGAATATTTACACGTATAACTAGTACCGTGAAGTTGGACATTGAACCCCAACTTCAATACTATTTCCTTCTTCTTAACAACTCGACAACTACAAAACAACTACACACAAATCCTGCTACGGGTAAAAATTCAGTTTTTGCATCTGCCTAGCTAGACATAGTTTCAAACTCCCTCAACAGTGCACATGTTGAACTATTATTCTAATCATCTTTGCACAACTCCGTTTCTTGTTCTGAAATACTCGATAATTCCTCTCCAACCAGATGTGGTATACAACAACTGCTAGAACCATTTTCAAAGCCGTTGCATGTGAGCTCTGTTAGTATATGTTATTACCCATTTTATCTCCTCATTCAAGAGTGGGTTGCTCTACTGGTGAGCACCCTCCACTTTCAACCAAGAGGTTGTGAGTTCGAGTCACCCCAAGAGTAAGGTAGGGAGTTCTTGAAGGGAGGGAGCTGAGGATCTATCGGAAACAGCCTCTCTATCCCAAGGTAGGGGTAAAGCCTGCGTACACACTACCCTCCCCAAACCCCACTAGTGAGATTATACTGGGTTATTATTGTTGTTGTATTCCATCCCTGGGCTGGTTTGCTCACTCCTCGCCATTGAAGTAGCTTTAGCCATATTGTTTCTGAGAATCTGCATTTGAATAGCTAGTTTTAGGTACGCACGTTGCGTGTGTACTTAATTTTAATGCATATAAAATTTTAAAAAACACACAAATATCACTAAATTATGTGATTGAGTTAAAAATAAAATTTTAAAAAGTACAAGTTGTCCTATTTAAACTTAATAAAGAAAGAAATTATGTCATAAAAAAGTTTTATAATGTCTTATCACAACTCCAATAGGAGAGTTGGACATTAGCATTAGTAGCTCATACATAGTAAAATAATATCTTGACTTGTACACAAATATCATGCAAATATACCCTGTTCTTCATGGTTTTAAAAAATTAATTCTATTTACTCAGGTACCTAATATGAATTTCATATTACTCCACATTGTTAGGTTTAATTAGTATAGGCAAAATTTAATTGAATAGATAATATTTAGTCCAACTAAATTTGTTTTAGGAAAGAAATAAAATGATTAATTGTCATATAAATTAAAAGAGAAATTTAATATTTATTATTATTATTATTATTATTATTATTATTATTATTATTATTATTATTATTATTATTATTATTATTATTATTATTATATCCAACATAATTATATCGTAATGTAATATAATTCTCAAATAGTATAATCTTATTAACATGTCATGTATATTTAAAATGTATTTGTATAGATCATTACAATAATATCTAAAATATTTATTGTTATCTCCATACACATTTTAAGCTCTTTTTTTTTGAGTTATAAAATAAATACAGTTAACTAATTAAAAATTATTCTTTGGTAATATCTTAGTGACAGAGTATTTAAATTCAACTGATTGAATATTATCTCATTAAATCACGAATGTCCTGATATATGTTCTCTTTAACACTGATATTTGACTTGAATTTTATAGTTATATTATAATTAAAGAAAATAATTTAATAAAGTAAAATCATAATTGATTTTAAAATTTTAGAATTGAAAGGGTAAAAAAACGCACATAGAACAACTCATCTCAATACCAAAAGCCATCTTAACCCAGCTATAGTCCTCACATAAACATCTTCCTAACTTAGATCCTAATCTCCATCATTCAAGAGATCTTAAAACCTTTCCTCGGTAGCCTTTGCTAGGATAAGCCAAACTAAAACATTCCTATTGTATATTCTCTTTTCCCTCGTGATTATCTTGAACAATATACATCCAAATTCTCAATAAAAAATAATAGAGCAAAAAAATAAAAAATAAAGAAAACAACATAGTATATTATAGTCATTAGTGTGAACATATACATATTGAAGTCACATAATGAATTATAGAAATAAAAACTTGACTTTAAATTCTTGTTTATTAGGGTTCTATACCTAATTCAAATAAGAAAATATTTAATGGTCAAAATTTAGTTGGTTTCAAAGTGCTAATATTAAGAAATCAATTAAATGTTAATTTTATAATATAAAATCTATCTTTAAAGGCGTGTACCATATCTCAATTAGTAAATCTTTTTGAAACTCACATTAATATAATATCACGGTTATTTTGTATTATGAATTCAAAGCATAAGTTCCTAAAAATAACCCAATAAAGAAAGAAATTCCGCCACATAAAACTCCTCAATCATCATTCAACATATTCAACTAAAATTTTATTTTAATTTTATTATTTCATCACTTCAATTTCACAAGAATACCTTGGTTGTTTATTTTTAAAATATTTTTAATGATTGTTTGTTGTTTCAACATACTTTTTAAAATTATTTTAAGAAACAACATATACAAAGATATATACTTTGCTTCTTTGATTTTTATAAAATTTAGTTTTATGATTTTTATCTTGTTATATTTATTTTTTACTTTCATAAAGCATATTTATAAATTGTTTTCTGCCGATTATAACCTTAGATTTCTGTTTACTGTTTTGTTCTCACGGGAATTGTTTAATATTACTTAGATTTTTAACTAATTTGTACTCGTAAATTTATATCTTTGAAATATATAGTTCTTAATTTAAATGTATTCTAATAAAATATAAAGGAAACGAAAACAGAAAATATATTTTAAATGAATTTAATTTTAAAATTCTATTCCTATTCAAATAATCCAGTCTGAAATCGTTATAAACTATTTATGTCCTAATTATACACAAGTTGTAGTTGAGCTTGTATTGATAAGGTAGGCAACATAGAATACGCTTCTTTAGCTTTTATATTATTTATTATTATTATTAAAAGAATGCAAATTCAAATTGGAATAGGCAATTCAATTAATGTTGCAATTTACGTCTTGCGATGAGTACAATTTTTTTTAATGAATTTGATGATTGACGTTAAAATTCCTTAAAGTTAGGATTTTATACACAGTTCAAATAAGGAAAATATTTAGTAGTCAAAACTCAAATTTTAAAGTCTTAAATATTAGAAAAGTAGCTTAAATTATAATTTTTGACAGAAATTCGTGTTTTTAATATAGTATAGATAAACGTTGATATTTCTCCCCTTCGTCCTCACACAGTGGACTTACTGGACTGGTGGGATCCCCCACTTTGTTAGCTTGTCCCTGGTATATAATCTTCTATGGGTTGCTAAATATAGTATGACATCCATTTTGGGCTTCCCTGATGGTTGCATATGGTTCTTCTCCACATTACTTTAGGAAACTCTCCTCTTAGCTTGTTGTATACCTGTTTGGTAGAATAGCATTCTGCATTAAGCACTTCTTCTCCCCTCAAACCAGCTTCTATTAGATATTTTGCGGCCTTAACTATTTTCTGTTGGGTTTAAGCTTCTTGGAGCTTAAAAGATGGTGAATGAGAAATAGAAGAAAAAATAAAATTTTAATTTTTTCACAAAGGGACATTGTCCCATATTAGAGGAGGAAAAGATTTTTGATGGGTATATATACAATTGCTCTTCTTCTAGCTTTTAAAGAGTTAAAAAGAAGGCAAGCCTCGCGTTGTTGTCGCTCGCTCAGCTTCGAATTCGGTCAAATGATTGATTGATTAAGTTTTTGGACCAAATTTATTTGTTAATATTAAGATTAACGTAATATTATTTTAATCCAAATTAGTCGTTCTTGTAACGGTAAATTAATTTTCCTCCGCGTTTTGATTTCCCGTTTTATTTTGCATAAATAGCCATTTACGTAATGGCCGTTTTACGTGAACAGTCTATTCCCTCAGATTTTCTTTACGAAACTTCTGAAATCTCCTTCTTCTTTCTGCATTGTTTTAACAGAAAAGAAAGCAGTAAGTGTGATTTACTACTGTTTTTTGCGTTCGTTGTCACTGGGGTTTGAAGTACCGCTATACCAGTGAGGTTATCTGTTCTATCCTGGGAGGAAATAATCATAAACCTCGGGTACAAGGAGGGGATTAAGTTACTTAGGGAAACACTGTGAATTCAGTGGGCTCAAATTAATTATGTTCTTCCGCATTTCTGATTTTACATAGTTTTAATTTTTTGAATATATTTTCGTATATAGAATACTAACATTTTCTGAATTAGCCATGACGCTTACTTGCTCCGTACACTCCAGGACTTCTTTTCCTTTATGTAATACATGTGCACCCACAGAATCCACAGTAATATTAAATTAATTTTTAAAGAGATTTCTTTCCTTCCTATTCTATTTATGAAACTTTATTACCCTCACCAATTAAGTTTTAACTTAATTACATGGGCATATACAATTTACCAATTATATACAAATTAGTATTAATGAATATCCCTTTATATTAGGAATTGATGTAACGAACCGACCGGTCTTTTTGAGAATTAAAGTCCCGTTCGGCGGAATAAGGTCTCGAGAAGCTTCATATTATGTGTTATGACTTGCATGTATTGCCGACTTCAGTTTTCGGATGATTGCAATTCCGTTCCCCATTTACTGCTCAAATTGTGAATTTCAGTTATTATTTGGCTTACCGGGGTAATTGGTTTAGGTTTAGTGAGGCTTTAAAATGATTTAGAGCGCTTAGTTCCAAGGTTTAGAATTTAAGTTGAAAATGTTGACCGGATGCTAACTTATGTGTAACGACCTCGGAGAAATTTTGCTAAGAAAATTAAGTTTTGGTGGTGCCGAGATAGATTAATTAGTACAAAGATTATAGAAATTTCTCGCGGCAAGCTTGCGAGTCGCGGCTCGAACTTTTTGGGTTGAACAGTGCACCGAAGTATAAAGAAAAATTTTATCGGAAAATGGTCGTTTCTGCAACCACTATGCGGTCGCAGAATCACTCTGCGGACCGCATAATGGTCGCAAAGTGGAACAGGAGGAGGACAAGATTTGAGGAAAATCTGCAGCGCACTATGCGACCGCAGACCTGTTTTGCGGTGCATTATGCGACCGCAGAACAAGTATGCGGACCGCATAATGACCGCAGAACAAGTCAGTAACGCCCAACTTTGGAGGCCAAATTATGCGGACCGCATACCTGTTATGCGATCGCATATGCGACCGCATAACTGCGTCGGAGCTTCCATTCTTTCTAATTTTTTACTCGACCCCAACTTCGATTTAAAGCCCTTGAAGCTCATTTTTGAGCCAAAATCTGATATTTTAGAGAGAGGTGAGAGCATTTTAGAGAGAGAAAGTGAAGACTTGGTCATTTATCCATCAATTCTTATTCAAGGTTTGAAGTTTTCACAAGGATCTTACTAGGGCTTCAAAGAGGTAAGAATTTCTTTCCCTAATTCTTCAATTTCAGATTTGGAGTAAAGATGAGTGATTAATAGTATAATTTTTGGGTGTAGTGTATCATATATACATACCAATACGTTTGTGAAAAGATTGTTAAGTTCAAATGGGTAAGGATTGGGTTGAAAATGGTAGAAATCTTCATAGACTTTAATTGAAGATTTGAGGGTCGAGTTGGTGTCGGATTTTGGTAAAATTTATATGGTTGGACTCGTGGTTGGATGGGCGTTCATATTCTATAACTTTTGTCGGGTTCCAAGATGTGGGCCCTACGGTCGATTTTTGAGTTAATTTCGAATTTTATTGGAAAAAATTATATTTTCTTATGGAATTAATTACAATAATTTGTATTGAATGAATCGAATTAATTGTGGCTAGATACGAGGCTTTCGGAGACCAATTCTCGTGGCAAGGGCATAGCGGAATAAATAATTACACGGGTTGAGGTAAGTAACAGTTATAAATCTAGTCCTGAGGGTATGAAACCCCGGATTTTGTGTCATGTGATTATGTTAGAGGTGACGCACATGCTAGGTGACGGGCGTGTGGACGTGCACAGAAGGGATTGTGACTTGGTCCGTCCCGTGAACTGTAACATTGAATAACCTATTGTTAGCTATAAGCTCTCTTTGTGTTGGAGAAATTTGACTGTAAATCATGCTTAGGCTATGTGATAGTACTGTTGGGACCCACAGAGGTCACGTACTTGTTGAATTATTTACTAATTGCTATCTTATACTCAGTCATGATTTTTACTAGCGTATCATACCTCAGTCTTTCTTGATATTTGTTAATGCACTATGCTATCTTTGTTTGGGCTGATCTTTGTGATTTTTGAGAGCTCGAGAGACTTGAGAGGTTGAGGACTGAGTAAGGCCGAGGGCCTGTCGGTGAGGTAAGGATATTATGACATGTGAGTTGTCCGTTCAGGATATTATAGCACATGAGTTGTCCGTACAGCACGTGAGTTGTCCGTGCAGATTATGGCGCTTGGGCTGTAGGAGCCCCTCCGGAGTCTGTACACACCCCCAGTGAGCGCGGGTACCCATTGAGTGTGAGTGCTGAGGGCTGAGAGCCAAGTGGTTGAGTTGTTGTGGTGAGCTGAGTGACTGTTACCTGAGAGGCTGTACTTGCTTTGCATTTGTTGTTGCACTTGGTTGCTATCTGTCATTGTTGTGAAATCTCTGAAAGAATTTATGTCCGGATTACTTGAAATTGAACTGTATAAAATTGATTTGACTTAAACTTTTGGAATTGAAAGCATGTCTATTCTTTGCTGGAACTACTGAAAGTGAACTATGACTGTGTAGCTCGTCATTATCTTCAGTTCTTTAGTTATTATTGTTACTTGCTGAGTTGGTTGTATTCATACTATACCTTGCACTTCGTGTGCAGATCCAGGTGTTCCTGAACATAGCGGGTGTTGATCATTTCGCGCAGTTGATTTTCAGGAAATTTTGAGGTAGTTGCCGTGTTCCGCAGACCTTGTCTATCCTTCTCTATCTCCTTATTTACTGTATTTGATCTCAAACTATTATAGACCGTATTTTTCAGACTTGTACTCATATTAGATGCTCATGTACTCAGTGACACCAGGTTTTGGGAGTGTTATATCGAAAATTGCTAGATTTTTGGTATTGTATTAAATGTTACGTTTTTAAATTTAAAGGAAATCGTGGGTTATTGATGTTGTCGGCTTGCCTAGTACTGAGATAGGCGTCATCACGACAGGTTAGGATTTTTGGGTCGTGACACTCCCTCCCACCGTTTCTCTTCTCTCTCTCTCCATCTCTCTTTTTCTCTCATCCTCTGTTCTTTCCCCAATTTTTCTTCGTTCATTTTTCTATGATTTTTATCATCTCTTTTTTTTTCAAGGAATTCATCAATGAATTTTAATTGTTTTAATATAGAATTTTAACTTAGCAATTTTCTTTCATCTTGCACAATTGGTGTTCGAATTGAAATTATCAATCAATAAATTTTGAAGGTGTTTGACTCTCCACCATTGACAACCATTAAAAAGTTTTGAATTCAAATTTGGGTTTTCTAAAACTATTATTTATTTGGATTGGGTATTGTTGCAAACAATTAGGAATATTCTTTGGAGCTTATATCTCAAATTTGAGGGTGTTTGGTGAAGATTAGACTTGGTTTTGGCCGAATTTCAGATTGAAACTCGAAGAAGAAGAAGAAGAAGAAGAAGAAGAAGAAGAATACGTGTCATACAATAGTTACGAAATTGTATTAAAGTTGTATGCAAATTGTATTTAAATTATATTCTGTTGTAGTTATATATTTTTTTTATTTGAATGTTGTATGAAAGTTGAAAAATAGTTGTATAATATATGAATCGTTGTATGATAATTTGTATTTAAGTTATCAATACTAAAATGCTCTCCTGACCACTTCAAATGTATCAAAATTGTATTAAGAGAGGAAGCTTTGAAGGAATTTCAGAGAGGAAGAAGAACAAAACACATACAAAATATATACAAATTATATACAAAATACATACAAAAGATATATTGTATAAAATTTGTATAGACATTGTATTTAAGTTGTATAATGTTGTAGATGTATTTAAGTTCTAAATTAAAATTGATATTTTAATTTATCAAATTATATATAAATGATAAATTTTATATAGAAAATACATATTACTTGTGACTTGATACATCGAGTAAATTTTTCTTCTTTGTGTTGTTGGAACTTCGGTGTTTCTTCATTTGTTTTTTCTTGTTCCGTCAGCTTTTCTTTTCACCAGAAACTTTCCGATCAATTATGTTCTAGTGTAAATATAAAAAATTAAGACATCAATTCTTCCATCTTCCTTCAGTAAAATGTATATATTTATAAAAAATTTACAGTAAACTATTAAAGAAAATATTTCAAAAATTTAAAGCCAGAGAAAGAATTGTTTGTGTTCTCAGATAATAAAAGCGTACAAATGTTTGTAAATTGTATCTATTTGATCAAAGCCAATTGCTGAATTAGAATAATAATATAATACTCGTAATTAATAACAAGAAGAAGTGTACAAATTTGATGAATTGTACGAAAATTCTGCTTTCAGATTTCGTATCTTTAGCAGAACGAAATGATGTGTAGTTTGTGTTTGGTACAAAAATACAGAGAATCAGCTGGAAATTGGATTGTTTTACAAGCAATTAAGGCAGCAAAAAGACAAGGAAAGAGGAAGGAGAAAAAAAAAAGGAAAATTGTGTAACTGAATCCCCTAATTTAATGCATTAATCATGGATTGTATATAATTTGTAACAAAAACTTGTTTAGAGCAGGTAACATATAATATTTAGCAATTTTGATAAATAAGTTTCATATATTATA
This sequence comes from Nicotiana tabacum, assembly GCF_000715075.1. NCBI lineage: Eukaryota > Viridiplantae > Streptophyta > Magnoliopsida > Solanales > Solanaceae > Nicotiana > Nicotiana tabacum. The sequence goes on from NC_134091.1 coordinate 48,745,997, forward strand.
TAGGAAGGAAGAAATCCCATTTTTAAAATAGAGGCTTTATACAAATAAGTATCATAATCCAAACAAAAATAAACTCTTAAACCCCGACAGTCAAGTAAAATTCTATAAATTTATTAGATACAAATTATGTGAGCATCTTTCTTTTCTGGACGAATCTAGATGTTTGACTATTCTATTTTAAGCAATTTTGACAACTTTCAAAGCTTCCCGTTTATGAAACCGTTCAAATCTGTTATTTTTATCTTGCTAAAATTTTAGTCATTACTTCAATATGTTATTCCACAATCACTGATATAATATGTACTATGTCAAATTAATAAAATTTTATGACAAATCAAACATCACGTAACGGAGGGAATGCAATCTCAAAATTAATTTGTAGTTGGGCTGAAACTAGCTACATCAAGCCCATCCAAGGAAAAATGCCATGGTTCACGTATCATTTGTCACGACCTCAATTTTCCTCCGTAGGATGTCGTGACGGCTTACCTAGTCTTTAAGACTAGGTAAGCCTAACACTTACTGAATTAATAGCAAAATTTAACCAACAACTCTTAAATATGAAATAGAAATCTGTATACAAAACTTACGATCCCAAAACCGATAGTACAAGTCATAAGCTCTACTGAGTTTACTAGAAGATCTCTATGTACAACTGTTCCGGAATAGAAATAAATAGTACAAAGTAAAATTTCAGAAGGTGACTCCGAGGCTTGCGAACGCAACAACAGGTATACCTTGAGTCTCCACAGCAATGCCGGTATACCTTGAGTCTCCACAACAATGCCCGATCAGCTAGCTAATGAACAACAAACTCCGAGTACCTGGATCTACACAAAAATGTGCAGAAAGCATAGCATGAGTATACCACGGTGGTACCCAATAAGTATCAAGACTAACCTCGGTAGAGTAGTGATAAGGGACAATTAAGACACCTACTAGACGTAATAACCTGTACAAGTATGAATGTGAAACTAACAGAGAACAATATCAATCTAAAGCTAAGCATGGTAACAATAATAAAACAATGCTAGTAATAGGAAACTAAAAGCAGCAATTAGCAACGAGACACAACAGGTAATAACGTCGTGGAGTAAGCTGAATGCAGTTTAAGTCCGATGAAACCAAGTAAGAAAAAACAAGTAACACTCAATAAGAGCAACCACTTTCTCACAAGATTTGTTCAAGGACTTTCCCGAGGTACTTCACCTCATAGTCACATTTCACGGGTCCCAACTCATGAACCCTAATCACTCGGCATCTTGTGCCAACATTATAATTCATAACCGCACGGATGACTCACGTGCCAAGGGAGTGATAATATCTCATACCCACACGAAAAACTCACGTGCCAACAATAATAATGACCTTGACTCCACGTACAATTCACGTGCCAGAAGAATAACTTTCACACAGAAGGCAAGTATACGAGAATATATGTAAATGATCAATAGACATCAGGGTTCATCCTCTCAAACTGATATGAGTGATTAATTACGTGTATGCTTGTGCAAGTGTTCTATTACAACTCGAGTCAAAATGTAAGAGTAGAGACAACAAATGGCACATAGAAAACAACACAACAAGACGTAAAATGCATGACTCACACCAGGTAGGCACACCACTACACAAATATCAGTAACAATAATGCCCCCAGGCCATCACAAGTCATCACAAATCATCCCCGACATAGCTCACCTTGTCTCGCCACGTGCGCAACAATAAAGTACATGCCCACCTTGTCTCGCCATACGCGCATAATAACATTCACACCTTGCCTCTCCACATGCAGAACCCACATATATAGCCCGCCTTGCCATGCCGCATGTGTAAATATCAATAATAACAATAGCACGGATAACTCACGTGCGAACACCCCAACAATCCTCTTAGCAATATCACGTGTGCCAAAATATAACAACATAATATAGGGTCTTTCACCACATGTGCCCATATGCCACAACTTTTCCTCAAAACAATTTCAATACCACAACCACGCATAGCCCTCGGCTCAACAACACTGAGTACAATAACATCAACAACAATAACACGAGAGTACGACAAGTAAATCAACACAAGAACTTCAGAACACAAAGGAACGGAAGAACGAGCTCACAAAGAAAGACATAACAAGGAATAATGGTCTCAACAAGAATAGCTCAACAAGGGAAGAGATAATGTGCAACACTGATGTTACGCTCAGAACCTGGGGGCGAGACCGGGTGCCGGTCTCGCCCCCCAGGTTTGAAGCGTGATAAAAGTGGTATCAGAGCAGTTCTGTCCTAGGGAGTCTACAAGCCGTGTCTAGTAGAGTCTTGTTTATGGGTGTGTTGTGCACCATACCTATAAGCAGGAGGATACATAGCATTTAGGATTATCAATCTTTCTTCTTACTCTAGTTCGTGTGGTAAAACTCAGTTGTAAGAACTCAATTTTCTAAACTCTATCTTATTCATAATATGACGATTCCTACATCCAGAAAGACGGTTGGTAAGAGATATAGCTGTGGAAGAGTTGAGTCAGAGGAACTCGATTTTTGCATCATGCTTATGATGGATAAATACGAGGTATTCAACAGATTATGTATATACCAGGATGTGTAAGCTTCTTGATAAGGATCCTAAGCCAAGAATGCCTATCCACTTTTACGATAAAAAGGAATAAGAGAATCGGAAGGTAGACGTAAGTTTCAGCAAGTAAAAGAAGCAATGTGAAAAAGGGTACGAGGTACCCAGCTAATGAAGATTATCAGTATTTACAATTCAGGCAGAGGAATATAAGCCTTTTGAGTTACCTTCGACAATAACAGAGGTATGTACAATTGGCCATACCCATCTCATTTATTCCCTATGGGGGCTAACAAAAGAAGTATAAGAGAAGGACGGATATCAGGATCCGACTGGAGTTAGAATGACCTAAAATGATGGATAGATTGTTTGCGTTAATTGACATTTCCGAAGGATATTACAAATGTGCTAATAGATCTCCTAGTGAGACACCCAGATAGTGTACTCTAAAATAGTACAACTAGATATGAGTACTATAAAGATAGGCACTGGAAGCCTTGAAGGGATAAGTATTACCTTAGTATGGCTCCCATCCCTAGTAGATAAAGAATGTTAGGTAACCCAAAGGTCTAGTAGATTGAGCAAGGGAAGCTAAAAGCAAAAGAATGTCTTGTTCGAGTTTTTATAATAAAGTGATAGACATAAATGTTAGCGGGAAATAAGAAGAGAGTTAATGAAGCATTATGAGTAAGATGTGATACATGGATGGCAACGGTAGATAAAAAAGATGACAGTATTACAGAGTCAATAGTCAAGTGAAGGAAAAGACGAGAGGTGACAGGACTTGAGATAACAAAAGAGTATAGGCCATAAAGTCATATCCTCATTTCGAGAAATAAGTTCGTGACTCTAACGCAACTACCAGAAGGAAAAGTTAGACCCAGAGTACTAGAAATCAGTATGGGTTGGTGAACAAGATAAACTAAACATGGATTAGGGACTGAGTGATTTAATAATGGTCGACATCATGAGAATTTCAGATTGCGTTCTGGCGATAGTAGAATGGACAACAGAAGAATAACCTGTAAATTTCATTCATGAAGACACTTCCCTAATGCAAGCAGTGTGAGCAAAGTTAAGCTTAAGGGACTGTATGTGCCAGTTATACTAAGTGTCACCCTCGTAAGTAAGGAATTTCGTTATCCTTGGTGTAGAAGGATTACCGCAAGGCGAGTAAGGGTCATCGATGATGTGAAAAGATGCCAAAAATGAAGAGGTAAAACATCTATAGGTGGATCGTCGTAGCTCTAAATCTTAGTACTTCCCTAAAAGGGGAATATGTAGTGATGTGGCATTAAGTCAGAATTAAGTGGTCCTAGTAACTATGGAATGGTAAAGGAAGAATGCGATAAAAAATAAGAAAGGGATGAGATTGCACCTATTCAAATCCTACAGATATGCTACAATTCTAGAACATCATGCAAACACGTCGTCAAGGAGAGGAAATAAGGGTTTCTGCCCGAGATATTATTGATAAAAAAGGAGCTAGTGCGAGAGGTAAGTTAAGACAAAGGAAATAACCCAAGAAAGATTACGCGGAATATTGATATGAGAGTGGGCCAACGATTAGTTAGTAGTTGATTCAGGAAGAGCCTAGTTATGGCTAGATAAGAGGATACAAAGAAATCAATAGATCGTGCAGGATAAACAAGAGTGAACCCCAACATAGGGAATTCAGTCTTGCAGATATGACATCGTAACTTTGAGAAATATTAAGATAGGAGTTGGTGTAGTTAAAGGTACCGTATAAGTGTTACAGAGATAAAAGAGAGAGCCACTAGGAAGATAATTAAAATATCAGCTCAAAAGCAACCCTACAAGCACAAAGCCATGAAGGTAAGTAAGTAAGGATAATTACAAGTAAGAAAGAACATCAAAAATTCAGCCGGGTAAACAATGTAATAAGCTCGCAGCCTTGCAAGAATCAGAGGGTTTTCCCTAAGTACTAAAACGAAAGACTAGCTGAGGGAATAAGGAAGAAGGCTTCATCCTAAGCAGAATAACGGATTTTCAGCAAAAGAATTTATACGAAGTTATACTACGTAATAGTAACTGGATTTGCGATTCAAAGGGAATCCGGTACAATCTTTCTCAAGAATATCATACAGATTTTTTCCTACTCCGATCTTGCCGTCACGTGTGTCGCAATTAACGTGTGTTAGAGGAATTATCAAGATCATCGACTCAGGTATGTTAAGGCTAAGCACTTCCTTCATTTTAGCATGATCTCATAATTGCATGTGTTTGATAGCGAGGCATAAAGAGAAGTTCATACTCCCGGGTTTATATACATTATCCTAGTCTCATAAATTACAGTATTCTCCTTATCGGGACTTCATATTTAATTGAGTATTGTCTTCTTCCAGTCAAGAGAGCAGAGAGCCTATATATACAGTATTACAGTATTTTCATTACCATCGAGCTATAATCGATGGGCAGGCCCCTATTGGGCAACCTCTGATCATATGGTAAGTTATTTACTGAGCCTACTGTGGCTGAGCACCTATAAGTGAACCCAGTTAGCCGAGATACAAAGCCTAGTATGGCCGAGCACCTATGAGCGAGCCTACTACGGCAGAGCAGTTATATATACCGAGCCTTATAAGGCCGGACAACTAGTTTACTTACTATATTGAGAGAGTTGAGTCAGTATCAGCAGGTGAGCATATCTTCAGATTATCTTTGACTCCCAGTTACTTTCAATTATTATATTATCAGTTCAGTTTCAACTTTCAGTATATTTCCTTACATACTCGGTACATTATTTCGTACTGACGTCCCTTTTCTAGGGGCGCCGCATTTCATGCGTGCAGGCTCAGATAGACAGACGGGTAGACCTCCTCATTAGTTGTTGCCCGAGTTCAGCTTGATCGGTAAGCTCCATGCCCTTCAGAGTTGCCGGGTCTAGAGCTTTACGTACATCTTGTGTATATATGTTATGAGTAGGTCGGGGCCTTGTTCCGATCATAGCATATCCATCAGTAAAGGCTTGTAGACATATCTTGTCTGTTAGTGCAGTATGTTAGGATTGTAGGCCTTGTATATATATTTTGTTGGGTTGCCAGCTGTAGTAGTTATGACGGCCTTGTCGGCCCAGCTTTATATTGATGTTTAATCAGCGTTAGTTTCCGTTCAGCTTTATATTTTGCTTCGCAAATTATCTTGCAATGTGGCCCATGGCCAAAGTATGACATTGTATGTTCAGAGTCCCTTAGTCGCAAGTTGGTACGCAAGGATAGGTGAGGCACCAGGTGCCGGTCTCGCCCCCCAGGTTCAGAGCGTGACAACTGATTCCACGTAGGTACAACTTATCGATAAGAGAGATAGCATGAATCAATGGTTCGAAATAAGGATAAGTCAATAGTGAAAGGGATAACAAAACTTCAATTAAGGTTAAACAAATTACGGAATGGAAGATTAAAATCACCATACGGAGCTATTAGAACCATAAAAATGCCATTTCAGAGTCGTCTACAAAAACGTCAAACTCCAGTCAACTCTTACCGCTTAAGCTTCTAAAACAAGAATCCTTATTCCAAATCAATCCCCAATCATCCGAAATTTGAACTCCACCACGCATGCACGTCGTAACACATAATACAAAGTTGATCGAGACCTTAGGCCACCGAACGAGATGCTAATCATCAAAACGAACGACCGGGTCATTAGATTCTCCCCCTCTTAAACAAATATTCCTCCTCGAACGTGCCAAGAACTATTTCGAAGTTTTCAAATCACTGAATGAACTTACCATACATATACTCCCGGGTAATCCCATGTCACCCCAATCCACATAGGCCCAACGACACCATCCCAATTGAAAATTATTCCTTCCACCCACACTACTAACCTTAGAACCAAATTTCTCACTATCCGATCATTTCCTAAACACCCAATTCCCACACTGACACGCGGTATCAGCCTCAACCAGCTGCAACAACTCATGCCTACACCCACCAGGTACAACCATACGACATAACATATCATACAGATGCCCATAACAACATCTCTGATCACAATAGTTGCCCATAATCAAATCCAACACTGGCAGTTAACCTCATATCTGCTAAAACCCTTTTCCAAACCTTCACAACACTTACAACAATTTAAGAAACATGAAGACCTCATAACTATTCACCCGAATCAACAAGTCACATCTAACGCCACTTAGGCACACACCTCGCAAGCTAAAACCCAATAAGTATAACACGAATATGAGTGAATATACAAGGAAACATATGAAAGAGCTATCAAACAAGCCCGACAGACACAACTCCCTATCAGTAGCATACTACGAATTAATTCCACAAGGGAGAATCAAAGTATATGAACAAATCACAAGGATCTCATCCTAATATAACTTCATCGCGGCACGCAGCCCGGTCCAAACATAACAAACCTCATGAAAATGCGAGGATCCCATCCTCAGCTCTTAATCACAAGTATAATACATATCATACCAACCGAAACCTTCCAATAATTCAATTTTCGCTAGCAAGGTCACAACACATGCTGAACTCCCACACCAGTAGAGCATCTAATTCACAAACCGTAACCAACCACCCAAAAATCACATCAAAACCTACCGTAATGGGTAACAGAAAGTCACGTTTAGTCTCATATCTCTCAAGAGTGAACAAAACATAATGACAGACATAGGCTACCGCTATAAAATCTTTGAACAGGGGTAAACACATAAGCAAAGTACAAAATCACGAAACTCACCATATGTGAAACAAGATAAGAGGACTCACCCCGATAAGCAGAACCAAATCAAAATAAGAATGATGCCCCTCTATAACAATCGAAACCATACCTGTAATGACATTATCAGGTGCAGCAGCCTCAACCCTACCACAGAAAGCATATCAATGGGATGAGCCTCCCACTCTTGGGCACCCTCTACTCGCCTGACCTGCACCCCAAGATGGCGGTGCAGGGATATCAGAAACTGGAGCAGAACTCATAGCCTGAATACCTCATTGTGATACCTCTGTCTAGAGTCTGGGACAATCTCTCACTATGTAGCTGGTATCTCCACACTCAAAGCAACTCCTCCGCTGGCGTGGCCGTGGAAACTATCCGGTACGGGCACTCTAAGACCAATGGATATCTGAAGCACCGCACGAAGACTGAAGTGCAAACTGAACTGGTTGACCCAAAAAACTTCTACCATGGTGTACCCTGCCTCCAAAATAGGGACTAGTAGATCCTCACGGTCCACGAGGTTTCTTAGCCTCCATGTCCTCTATCTCCTGGACCCGTATGTCCCCTCTCTCCTTGACTCGCATACCCTCTAATCGGCGAACGATCTCTACCACCTACTGAAATGGAACATCCATCTCCAACACCCGAGCCATGCTAAACCAGATATCATGACTGAGCCCCTCAATGAACCTGCAGACTCGCTCTCTAACTGTAGAAACCAAAGAAGGTGTATGTCTGGACAAATCACTAAATCTAACAGCATACTCTGACTCTAACATAGTGCACTAGCACAGCTGCTCAAAATCCGCGCGCCAGGCATCCCAAAGAGTCTGGGGAACAAACTCTCTCAAGAACATCTCTAAGAACTAAGTCCATGATAGTAAAGCTGCATCGGATGGGCTACCCAACTTATACGTTCGCCACCACTGATATGCCGCTCCCGTAAGCTGGAACGTAATAAAAGCAACCCCACTCATCTCCACAGTACCCATAGTGCGGAAAACAAAATGTGCTTGTAAGCTAGTTTGATCGACTTATAAGCTAAGTCAAACACCCTCTATAAGAAGCGTCACGACCCAAATTTTCCTCCGTAGGATGTTGTGATGGCACCTAGTCTTAGGGACTAGGTAACCCTAGCATTTGATGGAATAATAATAACATTGAATATCATCAAATCTCAACATATAACATAAATCAAACTGCGATTCAAAATAGATACAACTCCCAAAACCCGATAGAAATAAGTCACAAGCTTCTAAGAGAAAATACTAAGTGTCTCTATAAATCAAAGTCTAAAGAGAATAAGGGAAACAACATAATAAGGATAGAGGGGGACTCCGAGGTCTGCGGACGCTGGCAGATATACCTTGAAGTCTCTATGTGCGGTCCAACTCACTGGTATCTGGTATTGTAAGAAGAACCAGGATCTGCACAAAACGATGTGCAGAAGTGTAGTATGAGTACACCACAACGGTACCCCGTAAGTGCCAAGCCTAACCTCGGTAGAGTAGTGACGAGGTCAGGTCAGGGCCCTACTGGAATAAAAGAAAATGAGGTAGAAAATATAATAATACAATGAAGTGACTGAGAAATGAACAACAAGAAACTTCAGAAAGGTAACATCACATCAATTAGAGGTAAACAACATGGGTGCTCCCGAGGTACAGCCTCGTAGTCCCAAATATAAATACACAATCTCCTGAGGTACCGCCTCGTAGTTCCAAAAATAAATGCACGACAGAGGGATCTCCCGAAGGACCGTCTCGTAGTCCCAAAAGTAAATATGCAACAAGGGGATCTCCTGAGGTAACGCCTCGTAGTCCCAAAAGTAAATTTGCAACTCATAATTATGGAACAACGAATTTATGGCAAGGAATCCTACAGTTAAAGACTGAATACAATAATCAAGGAAACAGGAAATTCAACTAAGTATGTTGCATGAATTTCAAGTAAAGGTTTAGATACATAGACATGCGATACTAGAATAAACATGACAACTACACATGCTAAGGCAACTCAGTTAAGGAATTTAAAAGAACTCTACTCAGCAAGAACCGCTATTTCCATAATTAGACCACATCTCCGAATCGGGTAAAAGTCATAAAATACGAACACCCATTCGACCATGAGTCCAACCATACCAATTTTACCAAAATCCGACACCAATTCACCACTCAAATCCCCAAATTAAAATCTCCCTAATCCCTGGCCTCAAACTCCCAAATTCCACCTTAAATACACATAAACTAGGTGAGAAAATCAATGAGGAAACAAGAGTATTGATCAAAAAGGAGTACAAGAGACTTACCCCAATAAATCCCTCAAAAATGCTCTCAAAGATTGCCAAGACCCGAGCTCTAAATGTTTAAAATGAAGCAAAATCGCGAACCCTTATATTTAAGTGTTCTGTCCAGCACTTCCGCTTCTGCGGAAACTTAGCCGCGTCTGCGGCGTCGCAGAAGCGACATCATACCCGCTTTTATGGTTTCTCTCGCTCCTGCGGTCTCTTCATCTGCTCCTGCGAACTCGCTTCTGCGGGCCTCCCAGCCGCTTCTGCGGACCTCCCAGAAACCATCCGTATACCAACAATCATGGATTGTATATAATTTGTGTAACTGAATCCCCTAATTTAATGCATTAATCATGGATTGTATATAATTTGTAACAAAAACTTGTTTAGAGCAGGTAACATATAATATTTAGCAATTTTGATAAATAAGTTTCATATATTATATAGGAAGGAAGAAATCCCATTTTTAAAATAGAGGCTTTATACAAATAAGTATCATAATCCAAACAAAAATAAACTCTTAAACCCCGACAGTCAAGTAAAATTCTATAAATTTATTAGATACAAATTATGTGAGCATCTTTCTTTTCTGGACGAATCTAGATGTTTGACTATTCTATTTTAAGCAATTTTGACAACTTTCAAAGCTTCCCGTTTATGAAACCGTTCAAATCTGTTATTTTTATCTTGCTAAAATTTTAGTCATTACTTCAATATGTTATTCCACAATCACTGATATAATATGTACTATGTCAAATTAATAAAATTTTATGACAAATCAAACATCACGTAACGGAGGGAATGCAATCTCAAAATTAATTTGTAGTTGGGCTGAAACTAGCTACATCAAGCCCATCCAAGGAAAAATGCCATGGTTCACGTATCATTTGTCACGACCTCAATTTTCCTCCGTAGGATGTCGTGACGGCACCTAGTCTTTAAGACTAGGTAAGCCTAACACTTACTGAATTAATAGCAAAATTTAACCAACAACTCTTAAATATGAAATAGAAATCTGTATACAAAACTTACGATCCCAAAACCGATAGTACAAGTCATAAGCTCTACTGAGTTTACTAGAAGATCTCTATGTACAACTGTTCCGGAATAGAAATAAATAGTACAAAATAAAATTTCAGAAGGTGACTCCGAGGCTTGCGAACGCAACAACAGGTATACCTTGAGTCTCCACAGCAATGCCGGTATACCTTGAGTCTCCACAACAATGCCCGATCAGCTAGCTAATGAACAACAAACTCCGAGTACCTGGATCTACACAAAAATGTGCAGAAAGCATAGCATGAGTATACCACGGTGGTACCCAATAAGTATCAAGACTAACCTCGGTAGAGTAGTGATAAGGGACAATTAAGACACCTACTAGACGTAATAACCTGTACAAGTATGAATGTGAAACTAACAGAGAACAATATCAATCTAAAGCTAAGCATGGTAACAATAATAAAACAATGCTAGTAATAGGAAACTAAAAGCAGCAATTAGCAACGAGACACAACAGGTAATAACGTCGTGGAGTAAGCTGAATGCAGTTTAAGTCCGATGAAACCAAGTAAGAAAAAACAAGTAACACTCAATAAGAGCAACCACTTTCTCACAAGATTTGTTCAAGGACTTTTCCGAGGTACTTCACCTCATAGTCACATTTCACGGGTCCCAACTCATGAACCCTAATCACTCGGCATCTTGTGCCAACATTATAATTCATAACCGCACGGATGACTCACGTGCCAAGGGAGTGATAATATCTCGTACTCGTACGGACAACTCACGTGCCAACAATAATAATGACCTTGACTCCACGTACAATTCACGTGCCAGAAGAATAACTTTCACACAGAAGGCAAGTATACGAGAATATATGTAAATGATCAATAGACATCAGGGTTCATCCTCTCAAACTGATATGAGTGATTAATTACGTGTATGCTTGTGCAAGTGTTCTATTACAACTCGAGTCAAAATGTAAGAGTAGAGACAACAAATGGCACATAGAAAACAACACAACAAGACGTAAAATGCATGACTCACACCAGGTAGGCACACCACTACACAAATATCAGTAACAATAATGCCCCCAGGCCATCACAAGTCATCACAAATCATCCCCGACATAGCTCACCTTGTCTCGCCACGTGCGCAACAATAAAGTACATGCCCACCTTGTCTCGCCATACGCGCATAATAACATTCACACCTTGCCTCTCCACATGCAGAACCCACATATATAGCCCGTCTTGTGACGTCGCATGTGCAAATATCAATAATAACAATCACACGGATAACTTACGTGCAAACACCCTAAAAAATACTCTCAACAATATCACGTGTGCCAAAAAATAACAACACAATATCGGGTCTTTCACCACACATGCCCATATGCTATAACTATTCCTCAAAACAATTTCAATACCACAACCACGCATAGCCCTCGGCTCAACAACACTGAGTACAACAACATCAACAACAATAACACGATAGTATGACAAGTAAATCAACACAAAAACTTCAGAACACAAAGGAACGGAAGAACGAGCTCACAAAGAAAGATATAACACGGAATAATGGTCTCAACAAGAATAACTCAACAAGGGAATAGATAATGTGCAACACTGATTCCACGTAGGTACAACATGTCGATAAGAGAGATAGCATGAATCAATGATTCGAAATAAGGATAAGTCAACAATGAAAGGGATAACAAAACTTCAATTAAGGTTAAGCAAATTACGGAATGGACGACGATAACTTTAATTAAGGTTAAGAAATTACAAAAAAGACAACCTAACTTCAATTACCATTAAGCAATTACTGAAAAGACAACATAACTTCAATTAAGGTTAAGCAATTAAAGAAAATATAACATAACTTCAATTAAGGTTAAGCAATTAAAGAAAATACAACATAACTTCAATTAAGGTTAAACAATTACGGAAAAGACAACATGGCAGTAAAAGAGGCAATAACTTCAATCAAGGCACATAAGAGTTTAATTGGCAACAAGGGTAGAACATGAATCAATTAATTCCAAATAAGACACGTAAGGGTGAATTTAGTAAATGGAGAATTTAACATGGTAAACAACTTCATATCTAATGAACATAAAAATCTAAGAACCCTAAACGGTCAAATTTTCCACAAATAAGCCCGAGTACGTACTCGTCACCTCGCGTACATGGCCTTCACATGACCCAATTAGCAAAAATTACTCAATCCTAAGGGGTAGTTCCCCCACACAAGGTTAGGCAAGTCACTTACCTCAAAGAAATAAAAAGTCAACTCAAAAGGTCCACCCGGGCCTGCGCCTCAGAACCTGACCAAAATTACAAAATCCGAACAACCATTCGATAACGAGTCCAATCATACCCAACTCCAATTCGGGATTCCAAACCTCAAATCAAGTTGGGGAAAATTTCTATTCTAATCCCCCAAATCACAAAAATAGATGCTGGAAATAGTGTTAGATTCATGAATAATGAACCAAATCAAGTTAAGATTACTTACCCCAGTCCAATTTGTGAAGTTTGCCTCTGAAAATACCCAAATCGAGCTCCCCAACTCTAATTACGTTATAAAATGGTGAAACCCTCATTTTTAGAAACCTCTCTAGGCAAGTCGCATTTGACACTTGAGATTTATAAATCACATTTGTACCTGAGATTTGCATCTCTTCCCACAAAGACTAGAAAAACATCAGTCTTTCCCGACACGAAAATTGGCATAACTCTCTCATACGACCTCGGAATGCGACTGTGATGACCCAAAATGTTATCTTTAAATTTAATAATTAATTATGTATTCTAAGACCTTGAAAAGTACTATTTATCATTTCTTGACTTGCGTGCGCAGTCCGTAAAATTTTCCGAAAAGTTTTCAGGTAAAAAATAGATTAAAATGTGAATTAGATGTTTAAAACACAACCGAGTTGACTTTGGTCAACATTTTGAGCAAACAGACTTGGATCGGTGTTTTGCCAATTCTGGTAGGTCCATATCGTGAATTGGGACTTGGGCGTATGCCCGGAATTAAATTCCGAGGTCCCTAGCCCGAGATATGGAATTTTGATAAAAAATTTAAAGTTTAAGTTCAAATAGTGACTGGATGTCGAATTATGTGCAAATGACCCCGGAACTTTTGATGATTCCAACAGCTCCGTCTGGTGATTTTGGACTTAGGAGCATGATCGGAATTTTTTTTGGAAGTCCGTAGTGGAATTAGGCTTGAAATGCCGAAAGTTGAATTTTTAAAAAGTTTGACAGAGGGGTTGACTTTTTGATATCGGGGTCGAAATCCGATTCTGAAAATTTTCATAGGTCCGCTATGTCATTTATGACTTGCGTACAAAATTTGAGGTCAATCGGACTTGATTTGATAGGTTCCGGTGTTGTTTGTAGAAATTAAAAGTTTCAAAGTTCATTAGGCTTGAATCTATATGTGATTCGTGATTTTAGCGTTGTTTGATGTGATTTGAGATTTCAAATAAGTTCGTATGATGTTTTAGGACTTGTTGGTGTATTGGGTTGAGGTCCCGAGGACCTCGGGTGAGTTTCGGATGGTTAACGAATCAAAAGTGGGACTTAGTTGCTGCAAAAGCTGCTGCAATTTTTTTGCTGGAAATGTTGTCAAAAATCGGGCTGCCTGCCAAAATCGGGTTGCTTGCAAAAATCGGGCTGCCTGCCAAAATCGGGCTGCCAGCCAAAATCGAGCTCCCTAACAAAATCGAACTCCCTCACAAAATCGAGGTCCCTCACAAAATCGAACTCCATGTCAAAATCGAGCTCCCTGACAAATCGAGCTCCCTGACAAAATCGAGCTCCCTGTCAAAATCGAGCTCCCTCACAAATCTGTAAGTTATAAAAACAGGGGACTTCGTCCCATTTGCCTTTTTGACAAATTGGAGCTTGAGAAGAGGCGATTTAGATATATTTTCAAGGAAAAACATTTGAGTAAATGATTCTAACTTGGATTTGGTCAATATATACGAATATATCATTGTTTTCACCATTTAATTAGTGTTTTGAGATTGAAATTTGGAAAATTTTAGAAATCTCATAGAAACGAATTTTTGAGATTTCGGCGTCGATCCAGAGTCGGATTTGAGTGAAACTGGTATGGTTGGACTCGTAATTGAATGGGTTGTTGGATTTTATAAGTTTTGCCGGATTCTAAGATGTGGGCCCCACGGACAATGTTTGAGTTAATTTCGGATTTCATTGAAAAATGTAATATTTTCTTATGAAATTGATTTCTATAATTTTTGTTGACTGTATCGAATTAATTATGACTAGATACGAGTCGATTGGAATCGGAAAATCAAGGAAAAAGCATAATACTTGGTTAAATTGGAGCAAGTCGAGGTAAGTGACTTGTCTAACCTTGTGTGGGAAAAATTTTCCCTAGAATTGATATTAATGTAATTATTGAAATGTGTTGAATGTTGTGTACATGAGGTGACAAGTTTGTATGCGGGCTAAATATGAAAGATTATATTTTTAAAGTGTGTAGATCATTGTTGCGCATTTATTAAATTATTGTATCTTGTTATATTCTTCATCATTGATCTGAGATATATATTTTAAATTTATTTGACCTTTTCCTGCTAATTGTTTTACCTGTTTAATTGAAACTTTGTTTCTTTTATACTGTGCATTATTTGAAGGTTGATTTTTTTTAAATTAAATATTATTAATACGAAGTATTTGACATTTTAAATTTGATATTGAAGCAACGTATTAAAAATTTGAAATATTATTTTCCTGAATTATTTATTCTTGAATATTTTCGTTAGATTTTTTGGTACTCATTGTGATGGAGCCGTGAGCTCTTTATTGTGGAAAAAATATAATTGTTGGATTATTCTGGCATGATCCGTGAGCTCTTTATTATTGAAAAATATTATTGTTGATTTATTGTGGAAAACTAAAATATTGGGCACATGAGGTGCAAATTGTGATATATTGTGATATTAATACGCATGCGATGGTATAAGGTCTGGGTATTGAGACGCATGCGGTGAGATAAGGGTGGCTTGATATGCGTGGCTAGTAGGGGTGACTACTAGAAGTCATGCGGTGTGATAAGGGTGGCTAAAACGCGGGATGCTATTTCGAAAAAAATATTTTCTTTAAATAAATCGTGAAGGCTCCCGCGGTGATATAAGGAAATGAGATATTGTGAAATTATTTATAATTTGTGACTACGAGGCGGTACCTCGGTAGTGCGCTTGTTGATATTGATTTATGGCCATAGTTGCCTTCGATTAATTATTGTGATTTTCATAAAGTTGAAGGAAATTCTGTTTTGATTCCACGAGATATTATTTGCAATTATTTGGTGTCATTAAATGTGACATACTATTTGATTCAGTTACCAATGTCATTTTATTTTACTATATTATTAAACATTCCACCATGCCATAATTATATTTCAGTAGGGCGTCACCTGACCTCGTCACTACTCTACCGAGGTTAGGCTTGGCACTTACTGGGTACCGTTGTGGTGTACTCATACTATGCTTCTGCACATCTTTTTGTGCAGATCCAGGTACATCTTACCAGCCTAGACGTCAGTGAGTTACCTGCGCACGGAGACTTCGAGGTATATCTGCCAGCGTCCGCAGACTCCGGAGTCCCCTTCTATCATTTTATGTTGCTTCCGTATATTTTATTTAGACCTTGATATATAGAGACATTGAGAAGAAATTCTTAGAAGCTTGTGATTTATTTCTACCGGGTTTTGGGAGTTGAAATTGTTTGAATTGTAGTTTATTTATTTTAGATATTTATTATTATTCTGCATTGTTAGGCTTACCTAGTTTTAGAGACTAGGTGCCATCACGACATCCTACGGAGGGAATTTGGTGTCGTGACAAGTTGGTATCAAAGCACTAGGTTCATAGGTGTTATGAGTCACAAGCAGGTTTAGTAGAGTCTTGCGGATCGGTACGGAGACGTCTGTACTTATCTTCGAGAGGCTATAGAATTGTTAGGAAATATTCACTTCTTTGACTCCTTATCGTGCGCCTTTATTGATTTCAAAGTTCTAAACAATTGTCTTTATATTCTCTCACAGATGGTTAGGACACGCACAACTGGATCTGATGATCAGACACCCGCGCCCCCTGTTGGAGCCTCAAGAGGCCGGAGTCGGGGCAGAGGCCGAGGAAGACCACGTGGTGCATCCAGAACACCTGCACGAACTGCTGCACCAGAGCCACCAGTAGCTCTAGTTGGAGAGCAGGCACCTGAGATGCCTGTTACTACTCCTGCACTTCAGGAGACTCTTGCCCAGTTTTTGAGCATGTTTGGCACTTTACCTCAGGCAGGATTAATTCCACTTGCTCCTGCCACATCTCAGGCTGGGGGAGGAGCGCAGACTCCCCCCGCCCGTACTCTAGAGACACGTGCCCAAGTTGACCATGCCCCAGAGGTTATACCAGTGCAGCCAGTTATCCCAGTTTGTCCTGATATTAGGACAGCAGTTTCAGAGGGGGAGCAGCTCATGCTCGAGAGGAAAAAAAATACCACCCTCCCACTTTCAGCGGTTTAGCTTCAGAGGATGCTCCGGGTTTTCTAGAGGAATGTCACTGTATCCTTCGTACTATGGGTATTGTGGATTCCAGTGGGGTTTCTTTCACGGCATTCCAGTTTAGAGAAGCAACCTACCAGTGGTGGCGGGCATATGAGTTGGATAGTCCTGCTGAGGCATCTTCACTCACTTGGACTCAATTTTCGGATATGTTCTTAAGAGAGTATGTTCCTCAGAGTCTTAGGGATGCATGGCGCACAAAGTTTGAGCAGTTGCGCCAGGGTTCTATGACCGTGTCAGAGTATGCGGTTCGATTCAGTGATTTGGCTAGGCATGCACTAGCCTTAGTTACTACTGTTCGAGAGCGGGTTCGCAAATTTATTAAGGGTCTTCACCCTAGTATCAGATACAGTATGGCCCGAGAGCTAGAGATGGACATCACATACCAACAGGTGGTGTCAATTTCTAGAAGATTGGAAGGTATGCGGACTCGGAAGAGGGAAGAGAGGGAAGCTAAGAGACCCCGATATTCTGGAACATATAATAATTCTCGTGCCCCAGTTGCAGCCCGTCATGGTAGAAGTTATGTGAGTCGTCCTATTCATTTAGCACATCCAGCTTCCAGTGGTATTCCGACTACTCCCAGAGCTCAGGTTCCATATTATGCACCACCAGTGTCTTCTGTACCTCCTGTATGGGGTACTTTTCAGCAGACAGTCTAGTCGATCAGGCCCGAGCCAGTCCCAACAGCCACGTCCTCCGAGGGCTTGTTTTGAGTGTGGTGACACTCGTCATATTATGAGAGATTGCCCCAGATTTAGGAGGGGTGCACCTCCACAAATTTCTCAGGCCCCACCTATTCCACAGGGTCCTCAGGCTTCTCAGGCACCAGTTTCCACTCCACCTGCACAGCCAGCTAGAGGTGGAGTTCGGGCAGGTAGAGGTCGCCCTAGAGGGGCAGGCCAGGCCAGATATTATGCCCTTCCTGCTAGGACAGATGCCGTTGCATCCGATTCTGTTATCACATGTATTATTCCAGTCTGTCATAGAGATGCATCAGTTTTATTTGATCCATGCTCCATTTATTCTTATGTGTCATCTTATTTTACCCTGTATTTGGGCATATCACGTGATTACTTGAGTTCTTCTATTTATGTATCTACACCCGTGGGTGAATCCATTATTGTAGACCGTGTGTATCGGTCGTGTTTATTTGTTATCAGTGGTTTTGAGACCAGAGCTGATTTATTATTGCTCAGTATGATAGATTTCGAAATTATTTTGGGCATGGACTGGTTGTCGCCCTATCATGCTATTCTTTATTATTACGCCAAGACGGTGACATTGGCTATGCCGTGTCTACCGCAGCTAGAGTGGAGAGGTACCTCGAATCATGTTCCTAGCAGGGTTGTTTCATTTCTTAAAGCTCAACGAATGGTTGAGAAGGGGTGTGATGCGTATCTAGCCTATGTGAGAGATGTTAGTATTGATACTCCTACTATAGAGTCAGTTCCTGTAGTAAGGGATTTTCCTGATGTATTTCCAGCAGATCTTACGGGTATGCCACCCGACAGGAATATTGATTTTGGTATTGATTTATTACCGGCTACTCAGCCCATTTCTATTCCACCATACCGTATGGCCCCAGCAGAGTTGAAAGAATTAAAAGAACAGTTATAGGAATTGCTTGATAAGGGTTTCATTCGGCCTAGTGTATCGTCGTGGGGTGCTCCTATCTTATTTGTAAAGAAGAAGGATGGTTCTATGTGGATGTGTATTAATTATCGCCAATTGAACAAGGTTACAGTGAAGAACAGGTATCCATTGCCACGTATTGATGACTTATTTGATCAGCTTCAGGGTGCCAGGGTATTCTCTAAAATTGACTTACGTTCAGGCTATCATCAGTTGAAGATTCGGGAGCCAGATATTCCGAAGACTGCTTTCAGGACTCGGTACGGTCATTACAAGTTCCTTGTGATGTCTTTTGGGCTGACCAATGCCCCAGCAGCATTTATGCACTTAATGAATAGTGTATTTCAGCCCTATCTTGATTCCTTCATCATTTTGTTTATTGACGACATTCTGGTGTATTCCCGGAGTCGGGAAGATCATGAACAACACCTGAGGACTGTGCTTCAGATTTTGAAACAAAGGAAGTTATATGCAAAATTTTCAAAGTGTGAATTCTGGCTTAATTCAGTGGGATTTTTGGGTCATATAGTTTCGTGCGAGGGGATCAAGGTAGATCCAAAGAAGATTGAAGTAGTGCGGAGTTGGTCCAGACCGTCCTCAGTTACGGAAATCCGGAGTTTCCTTAGTTTAGTTGGGTATTATCACCGATTTGTAAAGGGTTTCTCTTCTATTGCTGCATCTATGACCAAATTGACCCAGAAGGGTGCTCCGTTCAGGTGGACCGAGGAATGTGAGGAGAGCTTCCAAAAGCTCAAGACAGCTTTGACTACAGCCCCAGTATTGGTATTACCTACAGGTACAGGATCTTATACTGTGTATTGTGACACGTCACGTATTGGTCTCGGCGCAGTGTTGATGCAAGACGGTAGGGTGATTGCCTACACGTCCAGACAGTTAAAGGTGCATGAGAAAAATTATCATGTACATGACCTGGAGTTAGCAGCTATTGTTCATGCCTTAAAAATTTGGGGCCATTATTTGTACGGTGTCCATTGTGAGATCTACACCAATCATCGGAGTCTATAGTATCTGTTTAAATAGAAGGATCTTAATTTGTAGCAGCGGAGGTGGTTGGAGTTGCTTAAGGATTATGATATCACCATTCTCTATCATCCTGGGAAGGCCAATATGGTGGCCGATGCCTTGAGTCGTAAGGCGGAGAGTTTGGGCAGCTTAGCATATTTACCGGTAGCATAGAGGCCTTTGGCCTTGGATGTTCAGGCCTTGGCCAACCAGTTTGTTAGATTGGATGTTTCCGAGCCGAGTCGAGTTTTGGCTTGCGTGGTTTCTCAGTCTTCTCTTTATGATCGTATCAGGGAACACCAGTATGATGACCCCCATCTGCTTGTCCTTAAGGATACAGTTCAGCACGGTGATGCCAAGGAAGTCACTATTGGAAATAACGATGTATTACGGATGCGGGGCAGGCTATGTATACTTAATGTGGATGGCTTGTGTGAGTTGATTCTTCAGGAGGCTCACAGTTCGCGGTACTCCATTCATCCGGGTGCTGCAAAGATGTATCAGGACTTGAGACAACACTATTGGTAGAGGCGGATGAAGAAAGACATAGTGGGGTATGTATCTCGGTGTCTAAATTATCAACAGGTGAAATATAAGCATCAGCGATCGGGTGGATTACTTCAGACATTAGAGATTCCAAAATGGAAATGGGAGCGGATCACTATGGATTTCGTTGTTGGACTCCCACGGACTCAGCGGAAGTTTGATGCAGTTTGGGTGATTGTGGATAGGCTGACCAAATCAGCTCATTTCATTCCTGTGATTACTACTTACACTTCAGAGCAGCTGGCTCAGGTATATATTCGCGAGATTGTCAGACTTTGGAGGGCAGTACAACGTGAGTTGGGTACTCGGGTAGAGTTGAGTACAACATTTCACCCTCAGATGGACGGGCAGTCCGAACGCACTATTCAGATACTGGAGGATATGCTTCATGCGTGTGTGATAGATTTTGGGGGTGCTTGGGATCAGTTCTTACCACTTGCGGAGTTTGCTTACAACAACAGTTACCATTCAAGAATTCAGATGGCTCCGTATGAGGCCTTGTATGGTAGGCGATGCCGGTCTCCAGTGGGTTGGTTCGAACCGGGCGAGGCTAGACTATTGGGTACAGACTTGGTTCAGGATGCCCTGGAAAAGGTTAAGATAATTCAGGATCGACTTCATACAGCCCAATCTAGACAGAAGAGTTATGCGGATCGGAAGGTTCACGATGTTGCATTCATGGTTGGTGAGCAGGTATTGCTCCGGGTTTCGCCTATGAATGGTGTGATGAGGTTAGGGAAGAAGGGCAAGTTGAGCCCTAGGTATATTGGGCCTTTTGAGATTCTTGAAAGAGTTGGAGAGGTGGCTTATAGACTTGCGCTACCACCTAGTCTCTCTGCAGTTCATCCGATATTCCATGTTTCAATGCTTCGGAAATATCACGGGGATCCGTCTCATGTGTTTGACTTCAGTTCAGTTCAGTTGGACAAGGATCTATCTTATGTTGAGGAACCAGTGGCTATTTTAGATAGGTAGGTTCGAAAGCTGAGGTCAAAGAACATTGCTTCCGTGAAGGTTCAGTGGAGGGGTCATCCGGTCGAGGAGGCGACTTGGGAGACCGAGCATGATATATGCAGCCGTTATCCATACTTATTCACCATCTCAGGTACTTTTTCTAACTCCGTTCGAGGACGAACGTTTGTTTTAGAGGTAGAGAATGTAATGACCCAAAATGTTATCTTTAAATTTAATAATTAATTATGTGTTCTAAGACCTCGAAAAGTACTATTTATCATTCCTCGACTTGCGTACGCAGTCCGTAAAATTTTTCGGAAAGTTTTCAGGTGAAAAATGGATTAAAATGTGAATTAGATGTTTAAAACACAACTGAGTTGACTTTGGTCAACATTTTGAGCAAACAGACTCGAATCAGTGTTTTGACAGTTCCGGTAGGTCCGTATTGTGAATTGGGATTGGGCGTATGCCCGGAATCAAATTCCGAGGTCCCTAGCCCGAGATATGGAATTTTGATGAAAAATTTAAAGTTTAAGTTCAAATAGTGACCGGATATCGAATTATGTGCAAATGACCCCGAAATAGACTTTTGATGATTCCAACAGCTCCGTATGGTGATTTTGGACTTAGGAGCATGATCGGAATTTTTTTTAGAAGTCCGTAGTAGAATTAGGCTTGAAATGCCGAAAGTTGAATTTTTGGAAAATATGTCCGAGTGGTTGACTTTTTGATATCGGGGTCGAAATTCAATTCTGAAAATTTTCATAGGTCCGTTATGTCATTTAAGACTTGCGTACAAAATTTGAGGTCAATCGGACTTGATTTGGTAGGTTCCGATGTTGTTTGTAGAAATTAAAAGTTTCAAAGTTCATTAGGCTTGAATCTATGTGTGATTCGTGATTTTAGCGTTGTTTGATGTGATTTGAGGTTTTAAATAAGTTCGTATGATGTTTTAGGACTTGTTGGTGTATTGGGTTGAGGTCCCGAGGGCCTCGGGTGAGTTTCGGATGGTTAACGGATCAAAAGTGGGACTTAGCTGCTCCAATTTTTCTGCTGGAAATGCTGTCAAAAATCGGGTTGGCTGCCAAAATCAGGCTGCCAGCCAAAATCGAACTCCCTGACAAATCTGTAAGTTATAAAAATATGGGACTTCGTCCCATTTGCCTTTTTGACGAATTGGAGCTTGAGGAGAGGCGATTTTGATATATTTTCAAGGAAAAATATTTGAGTAAGTGATTCTAACTTGGATTTGGTCAATATACATGAACATATGATTGTTTTCACCATTTAATTAGTGTTTTGAGATTGAAATTTGAGAAATTTAACAAATCTCATAGAAACGAATTTTTAAGATTTCGGTGTCGATCCGGAGTTGGATTTGAGTGAAACTGGTATAGTTGGACTCGTAATTGAATGGGTTGTCAGATTTTGTAAGTTTTGCCGGATTCCGAGATTTTGAAAAATGTAATATTTTCTTATGAAATTGATTTCTATAATTTTTGTTGATTGTATCGAATTAATTATGACTAGATACGAGTCGATCGGAGTCGAAAATCGAGGAAAAAGCATAATACTTGGTTAAATTGGAGCAAGTCGAGGTAAGTGACTTGTCTAACCTTGCGTGGGAGAAATTTCTCCTAGAATTAATATTAATGTAATTATTGAAATGTGTTGAAAGTTGTGTACACGAGGTGACGAGTTTGTACACGGGCTAAATGTGAAAGATTATATTTTTAAAGTGTGTAGATCATTATTGCGCATTTATTAAATTATTTTATCTTGTTATATTCTTCATCATTGATCTGAGATATATATTTTAAATTTGTTTGACCTTTTCCTGCTAATTGTTTTACCTGTTTAATTGAAACTTGGTTTTTTTATACTGTGCATTATTTGAAGGTTGATTTTCTTTAAATTAAATATTATTAATACGAAGTATTTGACATTTTTAAATTTGATATTGAAGCAACGTATTAAAAATTTAAAATATTATTTTTCTGAATTATTTATTCTTGAATATTTTCGTAAGATTTTTTGGTACTCATTGTGATGGAGCCGTGAGCTCTTTATTGTAGAAAAAATATTATTGTTGGATTATTCTGGCATGAGCCGTGAGCTCTTTATTATTGAAAAATATTTTTGTTGATTTATTGTGGAAAATTGAAATATTGGGCACTTGAGGTGCAAATTGTGATATATTGTGATATTAATACGCATGCGATGGTATAAGGTCTGGGTATTGAGATGCATGCGGTGAGATAAGAGTGGCTTGATACGCGTAGCTAGTAGGGATGACTACTAGAAGTCATGCGGTGTGATAAGGGTGGCTAAAATGCGGGATGTTATTTCGAAAAAAATATTTTCTTTAAATAAATCGTGAAGGCTCCCGCGGTGATATAAGAAAATGAGATATTGTGAAATTATTTATAATTTATGACTACGAGGCGGTACCTCGGTAGTGCCCTTGTTGATATTGATTTATGGTCATAGTTGCCTTTGATTAATTGTTGTGATTTTCATAAAGTTGAAGGAAATTCTGTTTTGATTCCACGAGATATTATTTGCAATTATTTGGTGTCATTAAATGTGTCATACTATTTGATTCAGTTACCAATGTCATTTTATTTTACTATATTGTTAAATATTTTACCATGCCATTATTATATTCCAGTAGGGCCTCACCTGACCTCGTCACTACTCTACAGAGGTTAGGCTTGGCACTTACTGGGTACCGTTGTGGTGTACTCATACTACGCTTCTGTACATCTTTTTGTGCAGATCCAGGTACATCTTATCAGCCTAGACGTTAGTGAGTTACCTGCGCACGGAGACTTCGAGGTATATCTGCCAGCGTCCGCATACTCCGGAGTCCCCTTCTATCATTTTATGTTGCTTCCTTATATTTTATTTAGACCTGGATATATAGAGACATTGAGAAGAAATTCTTAGAAGCTTGTGATTTATTTCTACCGGATTTTGGGAGTTGAAATTGTTTGAATTGTAGTTTATTTATTTCAGATATTTATTATTATTCTGCATTGTTAGGCTTACCTAGTTTTAGAGACTAGGTACCATCACGACATCCTACGGAGGGAATTTGGGGTCGTGACAACGACGATTCTTATTGCTATGGTTCTGTAATTACGATAGGGATCTGATGGTTCAATCAAATCATAAATAAAAGGTAGTTTGCACAATGTGGTACCCTTTATGCCAAAAGAAACGACGCCGAAATATCAAATAAGAGCGCGGCACAATCCAAACCCATTTGAAACTCACCTGAACCCCATGGGATCCCATCCAAGTATACTAACAAGTCCCAAAATATGATAAGAACTTGATCGAAGCCTAAAATCGCCTCTAACAACAATTGAATCACAAATCGAGCATCGATACAAGCATAAGAAACTTATGAACTTCCGAATTCCAAAACTAATGTCGATTCATACCAAACCAACTCCGATTGACTTCAAATTTTGCACACAAGTCATAAATGACATTACGAATCTATTACAACTTCCGAAACCTGGATCCGACCCCGACATCAATTAAGTCAACTCCCGGTCAAACTTTTCAAAATCTTTCATTTTTTCCAACTTTCGCCAATTCATGCTGAAACGACTTACGGACCTCCAAATAAACATCTGGACACACTCCTAAGATCAAAATCACCATACGGAGCTATTGGAACCATCAAAATACTATTTCGGAGTCGTCTACATAAAAGTCAAACTCTGATCAACTCTTACCGCTTAAGCTTCTAAAACAAAAACCATTCTTCCAAATCAAACTTGAATCGTTCGAAATCCAAACTCGACCATGCACGCACGTCATAACACATAATATGAAGCTGCTCGAGACCTTAAGCTACCGAACGAGACCCTAATCCTCAAAACGATCGATCGGGTCGTTACATCACTCTTCATAAAGATTGGCCTTCTCTTCAGCTTTACAATCTAGACGATTTGTGTAAGTGGATCAATATGCTTTGTCTCTCATAAAGTAAAAACAAGAATAAACTACTCTCTCTATTAGCTCGGGCAATATCTAAATGGGACTTTTTCTTATATATATGACATTTTAAACTTATTTACCCGGCTTATCTAAGTTTTCTTATTTACAAAAAGTAGAACAAAAGTTTTTTACAAAGTATATACAAATTCGGTCAAAATTTATAATAAATCTATAATTTATCTACAACTTAAATACAAATTATTTGTACAGAATTCGATCAAAAATTATAATTTATGTATAATTTATATACAATTATGTTAGTTGTATATATTTTGTACGCCTTTTATACACCCGACATACAAAATATGTACAGTCTGTTTGTCTTCTTTTTTGAGTTTCAATCTGAAATTCCAAACCAAAACCACCTCAAAATTGAGACATAAACTCCAAAGGATATTCCCATTCATTTTCAACAACAACCAATCCAAATAAATAATAATTTACAAAATGTCATTTTCGAATTCAAAGCTTCGAAGTTTTTAATGGTTGTCAATGGAGTTTCACAATGTCAATTACGTTCTAACTTTAAAATTTATAAAAAAGAGTTTTCGTTAACGAGCAAACAGATTGTCAGTGTCGTTCAAATGGTTTTCATTTGAACTATCAATAGTCGCATAATTGGATGTTCATGCTCATAGAAGAAAACCTTAATATTGAGGAGTAGGGAATATGAGTCCTTTGTACGTAGCAAGCTTCTAGGTTGGTATTACTGGACCACATAGCTTAAGCTTCAAGGTTGGATGAGGAAGAGAAAATAGGGAAGATTAGATTCTAATATAATATTTTGTATACAATTGGTAAATTGTATATCAACTTGTAGTTAAGTTAAAACTTCAATATTGAGGGTAAATAAGTTTCAAAAGTAGTATAGATATGTAAAAATCTGTATCCTAATCAAATTTGGCCCATATTATACCTCCTTACCTAGTTTGGCACACTTTGTATATAACTTAAAATTTCCTTTTGGGATTTTTTCGTTTCTCTCTACCCCTAGGGGTGGGGTAAGGTCTGCGTACACACTACCCTCCCTAGACCCCAATAGTGAGATTTTACTAGGTCGTTGTTGTTGTTATTGTTATTCACCAAAATTATCCTAGATTTGTATATTACTTGACCTAACTGTATTTTTCTTATAATTTATATACAATCCATTATTAGTGCCTTAAATTAGAGAATTTAGTTACATCGTTTTTATTTTTTCTCTCCTCTCCTCCTTCTCTATTCTCTGTGGCCTCTCTCCATATACAATCCATTATTAATGCCTTACATTGGGGATTCAGTTACACCCTTTTTCTTTTTTTCTCTCCTTTGATCTTTCCTTATTCACTGCCGCCCCTTTTTACCCAAAAATTTGGAGAGTTGAATATTGGATCCTGGACGCACACCTCCGTGAAACTCAAAATTTAAGTAAATTATTCAATGACTCCACCTCTATCGATGTAGCACCACCAGCAGCAGCAATAGAAACTCGACAGTGAAAAACTTGTATGGTACAATAGCATACAAATTAAAAATAAAATTTGGTACAAATTTGATACATCTAAAACAACATATAAACTAAAAATAAATTTTATACAACTAATTATATAACATATAATTCATTTATAACTTATCTACAATTTCATACATCATTTTTACCCAATTAAATATAATATAATTACAACATCATACAACTTAAATATAATTTTTATTCAAATTTTATACAATATACTTATTGTATGTATCTTATATATGATTTGTATATATTTTGTATGTGGTGTGTTCTTCCTCATCTATAAAATTTCAATCAAAACTTCCTCTCTTAATAGAATTTTGATACATATCAACAAATATATGTAAAAAGATAATATTTATAATGTAAATACAAATTTCATACAACGATTCATATATCATATAACTATTTTTCAACTTTCATACAACATTTAAATAAAAAAAATCACTACAACAGAATACAACTTAAATACAATTTATATATAACTATAATACAAGTTTAATATAATTTTAATATAATTTTGTATGTATATTGTATATCATATGTTCATCTTCTTCTTCGAGTTTCAATTTGAATTCCAACCAAAATCAACTCTAATTTTTTACCAAACCCCCTCAAAATTGAGATATAATCTGAAAAGAATATTTTCAATTGTTTGCAACAATATCCAATCCAAACAGATAATATTTTTTGAAAACCCCAATTCGAATTCAAAGTTTTGAAGCTTTTTAATGGTTGTCAATTGTGGAGAGTCAAAATACCTTCAAAATTTATTTATTAGCAATTTCAATTCGAACACCAATTGTGAAACATGAAAGAAAATTGTTAAGTTAAAATGCTATAGTAAAACGATTGAATTCCATGAGAAAAAAGGACAAAGTAAATGAGAAAATAAAAGAAAAACAAAGAAAATTAAAGGAAGAAAAATAAGGTTGGGGGAAAGAACAAAGAAGGTGAGAGACAAAGAGAGAGAGAAATGGAGAGAGAGAGAGAGATCGAAGAGAGAGAGAGAGAGAGAGAGAGAGAGAGAGAGAGAGAGAGAGAGAGAAGAGGAAATAAGTGATATTCTCTATTTAAATCCTAATATAAAGAGATATTCATTTAATACTAATTTGTATGTTATTGGTGTTAAATTTATAATGTGATTTATAGATACGTGAATTAACTTGACCCAGAAAATATAAAATGAATAAGAATAGAGTCCAGATTATAAAAATAAATTAAAAGAAATACAAGCCTAGTTGTATAATGAGCCTATCCGGGAGCAAAAGTATTGTCACGACCCAAAACCTCAACCTCTCATGATGGTGCCTATCATAGTACTAGGCAAGCCAACACCTCGCTCATACTAACACTTTCAAATGAAAAGAAAATAAGAATAACACAGGTTTAAATCATCAAACTCTCAAAAACGGAATAGAAGGCCAAAACCCAATACAGTAATTCCCGACATCGGGGTGTCATGGCGTACATGAGTGTCTATGCAACACAAGTCTGGAAATACTGTCTATAAAAGACTAAAACTAAGTACATAACGCGGAAAGATAGGTAAAGATAGACAAGGTCTGCGAACGTCGGGCAGCTACCTTGGAATCTCCAACGATTAAGCTGCACAAAGAAATCAACACCCACCATGACCAGAAGCACCTGGATCTGAACACTAAGTGCAGGGTGTAGCATGAGTACAACCAACTCAGTAAGTAACAAGACTAAATAATGGACTGAAAGTGATGACGAGCTTCACAGATATAATTCAATTACAGAAATTTCAACATAGAAAGATAGGCATGCTTTCACGTTCAACAGTTAAACTCAGTTCAAGTAATATAGATCAATTCTGAATGACATGAAGAATACGACCTCTCTATATCTACATGCCAATATACATGTTATATGTAATGCACCACACTAGAAGCTTCGTGCACTCACACTTTTGGAATACTCAATCACTCAGTACTGTATATGGCCAATCCAACCCAGGGAAGATCCATCCCAAATATATATGTATCGACTGACAGTCAGTCACTCAGTGCTATATAAGGCCAATCCAGCCTAGGAAAAATCCATCCCTAAATATAAATGATTCGGGCAAGATCCATGCCCGGGGAAGATACATCCCTCAATATAAAACCATTGCGCTCAATGTGGGTGTGCACACTCTGGAGGGGCTCCTTCAGCCCAAGCGCTATAACAAGCCAATCAGGGCACAAATCAATTAAACATGTTGCGGCGTGCATCCCGATCCCATAATATCCTCACAAAAATTGGGCCATCGGCCTCACTCAGCCATCAACCTCTCTAGTCTCTCGGGCTCTCAGTAATCATGATAATCAGCCCAAAAAAATGATATGATGTATCAATAATGAACAATAGAGACTGAGATGTAATATGCAAATAAAACTGTGACGGAGTATAAAACAATAATTTAGCAGATAATTCAACATTTACACGACCTATATGGGTCCCTACAGTGCCAACACATAGTCTAAACATGATTTCTAACATAATTTGTAGTTCATTTTCTATAACATACAAAGAGTATACGGATAAAAATAGATTTTCCAACTATTCAGTTCCATGGAATTGACTATGACATAATTCCTATGGTGCACGCCCACACGCCCGTCACCTAGCATGTGCGTCACTTCCAAAACCAATCACATGACACATATTACGGGGTTTCATACCCTCAGAACCAAATTTAGAACTGTTACTTACCTCAAACCGTGCAAATCCCTACTCCAACACGCTCTTGCCTCGTAAGTCGGCCTCTAAATTCCTCGAATCTAGTCATAAATAGTTTGATACAATCAACACAGGCTAAAGGAATCAATTCTATAAGAAAATACTACGTTATTAATCAAAAGTAAAAAATCGGCTAAAAAGCTGACCCCCGGGCCCATGTCTCGATATCCGATAAAAGTCACAAAACCCAAAAGCCCATTTAACTACGAGTACAATCATACCAAATCTGTTAAAATCCGACACCAAATCGCCACCCAAATCCCCAAATTCAACTCTCCAAATCCCTAGCCTCAAACCCCCAAATTACACCTTAAAACCACACAATCTAGGTGGAAAAATCAATGGGGAAACAAGATTATCGAACACAAATGCACACAAGTGACTTACCTCAAGAAACCCCTCAAAACGCCTCTCAAAACTTGCCTAATCCAGAGCTTGAAATGTTTGAAATGGTGAAAAATACGGAACCCTCATTTTTAATACACTCTCGCATCTGCGGCCACTTACCCGCTTCTGCGGTGTCGCAGAAGCGACCCTTTTCCCGCTTCTGTGGTTTCCTATGCTCCTGCGGTCCATGATTCTGCTCCTACGGTCCATGATTCTTCTCCTGCAGACTCGCTTCTGCGAGCCACAAAGCCGCTTCTACGGACCCAGCTCCCACTTCCATTTCCGCTTCTGCTCTCCAATCGCTGCACATGCGTCCACGCAGGTGCGGTAATTCACTCGCACCTGCGACCACTCCACCCTCCCCTACAAAATTGCATCGCGCAACACAGCTCGCACCTGCGACAAATGTTCTGCAGGTGCGATTGCACCAGAAGGCTTCAGCTACAACAGTCTTTCAAACTCAGATTTTGATCCGAAAACGATCTGAACTCCACCCGAGGCCCCCGAGACCTCAACCAAACATACCATCAAGTCCTAAAATACGATACGAGCTTAGTCGAGCCTTCAAATTACATCAAACAACATCAAAACACGAATCGCACCCCAAATCAAGCCTAATGGAACTAAGGAAATCAAATTACAAATGACGCCGAAACCTATCAAATCACGTCCGATTGACCCCAAATTTTGCACACGAGTCACAAATGACACCACCAACCTACTCCGACTCCCAGAAATCCAATTCGATCCCGATAACCACAAAGTCCACTCTCGGTCAAACTTTCAAATTTCCAACTTTCCCCATTTCTTGCCTAATTCAACTATAGACCTCCAAATCACAATTCGGACACGCTTCTAAGTCCAAAATCACCCAACGAAGCAAACGAAACTATCAAAACTCCATTCCTGATTCATCTACACATAAGTCCACACCCAATCAACCTTTTCAACTTAAGTTTTCATCCTTGAGACTAAGTGGGCAATTGGACATAAGAATTGTAAAATTCCAAAATAGGGAAAATTATTTTTCAAGTGAAAATGGTATTTGAAATTTAGAGTTGTGTTTGGAGATGAATATAATTTTGGGTTATTTTTGAAGTTTTGTGAGTGATTTGAGTGAAAATTTTGAAAAATATTTTTTTGGAGTTTTTCAAATTTTCGAAAATTTCCAAAATGTATTTTCAAGTGAAAATTAGAAATTTTATGAACAAACGCTGATTTCAAAAAAAAGTGAATATTTTTTGGAAAAAAGGAAAACATTTGTTATGTCCAAATGGGCTCTAAGTGTCTCAATTCATTCTGAAACCTCACCGAACCCGAACCAACTACCTCGGTAAGTCACATAGTAGTTATAAAGTAAAACATGAGTAGTAAATAGGGGAACGAGGCTACAACTCTCAAAATAACCGGACGGGTCATTACATCCTCCCCCTCTTAAACAAATATTCATCCTCGAACGGGTCTAGAAACATACCCGGAGTCTCAAATAGGCGTGCATAACTGCTATGCATTTCCCGCTCGGTCTCCCAAGTAGCCTCCTCAACTGGCTGGCCTCTCCGTTGCACCTTCACTGAAGCTGTGTCCTTTGACCTCAACTTTCGAACCTGCCGATCCAAAATGGCCACCGGCTCCATATCATAACTCAAATCACCATCCAAATGAACCGTGTTGAAATCCAAAAAATGAGACGGATCACCGACATACTTCTGGAGCATAGAAACATGAAACACTGGATGCACACTCGACAAACTAGGTGGCAAGGAAATCTTATAAACCACCTCTCCAATCCTCTGAAGTACCTCAAATGGCCTAATATACCGAGGGCTCAACTTGTCCTTCTTTCCGAACATCGTAACACCCTTCATGGATGACACGTTGACTAGTACTTTCTGCCCAACCATGAAAGCAACGTCACGAACCTTCCTATCGGCGTAACTCTTCTGTCTGGACTACGCCATGTGAAGCCGATCCTTAATCAATTTAACTTTGTCCAAAGCATTCTGAACCAAGTCAATACCCAATAGCCTAGCCTCCCCCGGATCGAACCAAACCATCGGAGATCGATACTATCTCCCATATATAGCCTCATACGGAGCCATCTGAATGCTCGACTTGTAGCTGTTGGTAATTCTTTCTCTTGTAAAGTTCTGCTAGTCCGACCATGATCCATTCTTCTATCATAAGTAAACCTATCCGATGACTGAAAACCTTTATTTCCTCGCCCATCGGCCCTTTTGTAAGGCTAAAAGCGACCTTTGGAAGATCTCCAATCTATATCAACAACAGCTTTAAACCTTTCCTGATTCCTATCATGATTACATCCTTTAGAAGACATCAAGGAACTCAGTTGATCATCTTCTATTCTAATCTTTGACTTGTAGCGATTGTGGACATCTGCCAATGTGGTTGTCTGAAATTCTAACAAAGTTTCCTTCAGTTTCCTGGAGGCATCAGAGCTCAATGGGTTGAGACCCTTTGTAAATGATTCTGTTGCCCACTCATATGGTACTGCCGGCAACAACATCTGTTCCTTCTTAAACCGAATCACGAACTCTCGCAATAGTTCGGTTTCTCCTTGGGCTATTCTGAATATATCTCCCTTAATTGCTTGGACTTTTCTAGATCCAGCATGAACTTTAATAAAAGAATCTGCAAGCATTTTGAAAAAATCAATGGAATGCTCAGATAAAGAGAATACCAAGTTAAAGCACCCTTCGTCAGGGTTTTGCTGAATTTTTCAAAAAGACAGATGTGATCTCGTATTGGTCCAAGTAATTTCCTTTTACAACTGTAATGTAGGTCGTGATATGCTCTTATGGATCTGAAGTCCCATCATACTTCGGAATATCCGGCATCTTAAACCTTTTCGGAATCAAGTCTAGGGTCGGACTTGGTTTGAACGGCAACTGCTTATACTTCTTGGGATTCGGTCTCTTTAGCACCGGTGGTACTCCTGGGATCTGATCCATCCGAGCATGGAATTCTTTAGCATTTTGGTCCATTCATTCATTCATTCATTTCCATCATGAATCTCATGAGCTCGGTTTTGAAAGGGTCGTTAGCATTGTTATCATTCCCCGATCCACTATCGATACCACCTGCCTCGTTAAAACTGAACTCCTCCCTTGGAGCATCGTTTCCAATTCTTTGAATTGTTTGATTTGCATGGACGCTAGGAGAAATCTGAACTGCTCCATTAGAATTATTGAAAGCAACCAAAAGCGCATGCTTCAATTCTGTCGTCACCCGGTCTTATCTTGAGAAGTGATTCATAATTTTTCTTTGTTGCTCTCTCAAGATTTTGACCATTTTAATAACGTGTTCATCATCTGCATCAAGAGGAGTTGTACTTCTCATATGATGAGGATTTTGACCTTCACGAACAGGAGTTGTTTCATCTTTTTCACTGCAAGTTTCGCTAGTTGAATCATCATGTTGGAACGCATCCTCACGTTCGTTGTGTGCTCCAACATTATAGGAACTGGTCACATCGTTAGCTATCATATCTGATTTTCCTTTTGCTAATAGAAAAGAATCAAACTTTGTTAGTAACAGATGAATGGATCAAAGTAATTACACTATTGTTTATGCCCCACGGTGGGTACCAAACTGTTTACCCATAAAACGGTACGGTTAAATTAGTAATGTCGTTTATAGATACGTGAATTAACTTAATCCAGAAAATATGAAATAAATAAGTATAGATTCCAGATTATAAAAATAACTTAAAATAAATACAGGCCTGGTTGTATGATGAGCCTCTCTGAAAGAAATAATATGAGTAATATTACGAACAAAAGAAAGCAAGTAATTTTATAATATGAAAGCAAATTATAGCCTTTGAGTACATATGATTTTTCGTGCTTCACAATGGATACTAATTCTCCTATTTATAACTCTATTTAGGATGACAAGATCCCCAAATCAAGCCCCTCTTGAATGAGAATAAAACCGTCATTGATGGCTACATAGCGGTTGGCTATAAATACAGAGGTTCTTTGTAACAGCTGCTCATTGAATGTTGTCTTTCCAAACGATGTCTTCCTTTTAAATATTTGTTATCGTATCCCATGCTTTCAAAATTTACACAACACCGAGCTCATGCTTGTATCTGGTGCCAACTATTTGCTGACTCACACCTTACCTATCTTAAGTTTCACGTGTTATCTCGTCATTCGTCCAACTATCGCAAACCAATTTTACCCATACAATTGGTAAATTGTATATCAACTTGTAATTAAGTTAAAACTTCGATAATGAGGGTAAATAAGTTTGAAAAGTAGTATAAATAGGTAAAAATCTTTTTTTCATCCCATAGCCCAACATTAAAGACCCATTAATAATTGTTTTTCTTTTCTTCTTTCTTATTCTCCTTTAGCTCTTTTTGTTTTTTTAATGTAACATCTACTGGTCCAAGACTTTAGATAAGTATTCAACATAAAATTAATACATCAAAATTGTGGGAGCTGATGGATGTTTTTCTTCTTCAATAGTAGCCACAATTCCAAGCTTGCGACTAACAATAATTTTTTTTTTTCTAGTAATAAATTGAGGAAGAAAATATTATTAAATTGGGTAGGCATGAGTTGATTGTTTTTGATGAATGGATGAGTGAAGGGGTTGCAGTGAGATGAAGAACATAATATCACCATTTTTCTTGATGTGAGGGCAGAAGAGACAATTATGGTATTGTCAAAAATTGCATTTTGTGTGGGACTGTTGCAGTGTAATATTTTCATGGTAGAATTGTAATTGCTCTACCATTGTTGTTCTCCTTCACTTCTCATTCCAGATTTAAAACCGAGATCTATTCGCTCCTTGTGAGTTAAGAGTTTTAAAAGAAAAGCTTGAACCTCTATTATTTAATTTCGTCGAAGATTCAAAGTCAGAGATTTTTAAAAAAAAAGTTAGATCTGAAGTTTATACTTTTGAACCGCTTTCTTTTATAGCTGAAGTCGAACTTCTCTTTACTGTGGTTGATTGAAAACTTGAAAATAGAAGTCCATTATTAAAATCCGTTCGAAGCTTATTTTCAGAAATTGTATTTTTCGAGTTTGTTAGTTGTTTGGATTGAGTGTTATCCCAATTGATTGAAAACATCAAGAGGAATTCAAAATTTAAATTTGAAGTGATTTAGCTAGCGTTTGGACATAGAGTTGGTTGAAATTTGAAAAAAGAGTTTTTGAAATTGTGTTGAATTTTTTTTTTTTTAAAGAAGTTGTATCTAGACTTACATTTTATTTGACAAAAAAGTTGAAGTTTTGTGAGCAAAAGAAATAATTTTACCCAAAAATTGCATTAAACCATTTTTGGGAACTCTTAAAAAAATTTCAAATACTGATCATGTTCTATGAACAAATAATTTTTTCAACAAAAAAATTAAAAGTAAGTTGCCAAAATATATGGCCAAACGGGAGCTAAAGTAGATTTGAATTAAATTTCAGAAGAGGCTCACGAAAGAAAAAGCACCTATGAAGCTCCATTTATAGGATTTATTTGTAAAACGGTATATAATATTATATAATAGCATATAGGGGTGTGTAAATACCTCATATATATTATTTTATACAAAGTTGATATATTATCTATAGCTATTTGGCGGATTTCTTCCTTCTTCCTCCTCCTTCTTCTTCTTCTTCTTCACCTATATATAATAGTATATCGCCAACATATTTTTTACTGTTGTGCTTATACATCTTTATATATATATATATATATATATATATATATAAAACAGGAAGCCCTTAATTTAAAAGTTAAATTAAAAAATTATCCTTTTAGTTAATACCCTATTTAATTTATAAAAAAGAAAACCTAAAACAAATATTCAGGGAGTCGTGCGTCTTTGGCGAAGAGTCGCAATATTTTGTTTCCTTCTCTACAAAGAAATACAAATTTTCGATTGGGTACTTTTACTTCTCTGTTGATGCTTTTGAGTGCGCTGAACCTGTTCAACAAATTTATTTTTTCCGATATCTATCTCTGGTGAAATCGATATGTAAGTTTACTTCTATTTACATAGCGAAAAATATATGTTTAAACTTTTCATGCTACTCTTTGCCTTTGTTTCTCAACTAAGGTTCAGAGATGGGTTTACAATTTGTAATTGAATCGAAATTTTTTCTGATTAGAGTTAATCAAGTTTGAAGTTTTTCGGACTAAGTTTTTATGTTTCTGTGTTGTTTTTGTTTTCTGCATCAAAATAGTCATGACTCATGGACAAGGCATAAATTTGCTTTCAGTTATGTTCGTGCTTTCTAATTCTTGCTATAGCTTTAACTGGCCGAGGAATACAAAGAAAATAAAACCAATATTGGGTGTCAATATTCGTTCTATTTTAACAAATTTTGGTAATGTACAATGTGTGTTTTTATTTTCTGTTGATAAGTCATTGGGACCGTATTCTCGTGGTTATATCATATTCCTCAAATTACCAATTTTACTAACAGTTTATTCACCCAAGAACCCATGGCACCTATGTTGTGGTTTTCTACTTTAACTTCTTGTAATGATTTTTCAAGTCAAAAGTAACAAATATCTTTTAACCTTAGAATTCAATGCAAGAACATTAAAACTAACAGGAACATCAAAACATATATTAAACAAATTAATCACGATCTCAAGTTCCATATTTTTATTACAGAAGATCACGTCAGGGGATTTTAAAACAAAGTAATTGCTTTGAGGCATGAACTTGGATTTTCTAACGGTAAATATTAATTCTGGAACACAATAAAATATAAGCCTTTCTCTTAAAAGAATGTGAACTTATTCGTAATTTTTTCCTTACTATTGGAATCGTAGTTGTGCACACACACACATACATATATATATATATATATATATATATATATATATATATATATATATAAAGCTTCACTCTAAATAAATATATTAGGATTAAAACTGTAACGATCCCATCGGTCATTTTGCTTTCTAGATCTCTATTCCCCTAAATAAGACTCCCTGTATATCCTTTTACTGTTTTATGACTTGTGAGGATGGTTAGTTCGGGATTTGGAAGGGTTCGGGTTGAAATCGGAACACTTGGTTCCTTAGCATGGCTTTTAAAAGGCTAAGTTTGACTTTGATCAATATTTTGAGTAAACGACCTCGGAACCGGGATTTGACGGTTCCAATAGATTCGTATGATGATTTTGGACTTGAGCGTACGTTCGGAATGGGTTTTGGATGACCCGGAAGTGTTTCGGCGCTTAATGTTGGAAGTTGGCTTATTGAAGGTTTAAAAGTTCTTTGAATTTGGTTTGGAATAGATTTTGGTGTTATCAAGGTCCGTTTATGATTCCGATCCTGAGAATAGTTCTGTATGGTAATTTAAGACTTGCACGCAAAATTTGGTGCCATTCCGAGTAGTTTAAGTATGAATAGGCGCGTTTGGAGTAAGTTGAAAGAATTTAAAGTTCATAAGTTGATCATATTGGTTTTGGGTTGCGATTCTTAGTTTTAATGTTGTTATCTGTGTTCCGAGGGTGTGAGCGAGTCTATTTTATGATTTCAAACTTGTCGGTACATTTGGGCGGGGCCTCGGGGGCCCCGGATTCAATTCGGACCTTGCGCGGAAGTCATTTGGCCTTAGGGTCAGCCACAGGTGTGAGCTCGTAGAAGCAAGCCAGTAGCCGCAGAAGCGGCCAAGCATAGGCAGCCCACAAATCGCAGATGCAGAGGCGGTAGGCACAGATACGAGAATGTAGAAACGGTCAAGGGACCGCAGAAGCTAGGAAGGGCGCAGGTGCGGCTCGCGCGCTGCAGGAGCGGGCTCGTAGAAGCGAGCCATTCTTCAGCAGATGCGGGTTTAGGCCAGCCAAGAGAGGACCGCATCTGCGATGAACCTTCCGCAGATGCGGAGCCGCAGATTCAACCCATAGACCGCAGGTGCGAAAGTTCTGGAGGCAGTGAGGTCATTTATTTCGGACTTAGGTCATTTTTGGTTCATTTATTTCACTTCTTGGGGCGAATTTGGAGCTTCCTGGAGAGAGATTTCTACCTAACTATTGGAGGTAAGTAATTTTTATCCAATGTAAGTTAAATACATAGATTATGGGTAGATTTTAACATGTAAATTTGTGAAAATTATGGGTTTAGATGAATAACCCTAGGTTTTAATAAAAATGGGATTTACCCACGAAAATAGTTAGGGGATTGGGTGAAAATTATATATTTGAGTTCGTAAGGATATGGGTAACAATTTTCTTCAAAAATTTCCGGAATCTGGGCACATGGGCCCGGGGGTGAATTTTAGAAATCTTCCAATTAGGGTTAGGTAATTACTCTAATAGTTAAATTATTTACTTTTAAGCGTATATTGATTAATTTATACAATATTTGCCTAGTTTCGGATTGTTTGGTACCGAGTTGAGGCTTTATGGTGAATTTGAGGCCAGAAAGCGAGCTTTGAGACAAGGTAAGTCTCTTGCCTAACCTTGTAAGAGGGAATTTACCCCATAGTTGATTTAAATTTCTATTTGCTTCTAATGGTGGGGACTACGTACGCACGAGGTGACGAGAGTCCAAGCGTAGCTACTAACTATACTTATGTTCGGGTAGCTTAGGACCCGAATCATGAAATACTTATAATGTTAGCACCCTACTTGTTAATTAATGTGCCTAAATTATATCGGAACTTGTTAGAGGAATCGTAAAAGACCGAATTTCACTTATTGAGTTTTGGCGGGTTACTTGACCCTTAATAAAATTGTGTTTCATTGTACATTAGCCTTGTATTAGCTCTTAAACCGGTTGTTTATAAAGTATCATCTCTTCTTGTGGAGCGGACCGAATGCTTCGGCAGTAGATAGATGCTTCTATGGTTCGTGCCGCTCGACCCTCGATAGTGTACATATTATTCTGGATCGGGTCGTACGACCTCGGCATAATCGTACGTGATAACACTCGAAGTGTAATTATATATTTGATATCTTTCTCTGGCTTGAGAGGCTAAAATTATATAAGACAAAAATTTATTTGGGACTTACCACGCGTGAAAGAATTATTTACTTTCGGCTTGTTATTGAGTTATTATTATTATTTACGTAACGCATGCTTATTTAGAATTTTGTATTTCTTTACTGTTAGCCGATAGTAAGTGTCGATGTCGACCTCTCGTCACTACTTATTAATTAAAGTGCCTAAATTATATCGGAACTTGTTAGAGGAATCGTAAAAGACCGAATTTCACTTATTGAGTTTTGGCGGGTTACTTGACCCTTAATAAAATTGTGTTTCATTGTACATTAGCCTTGTATTAGCTCTTAAACCGGTTGTTTATAAAGTATCATCTCTTCTTGTGGAGCGGACCGAATGCTTCGGCAGTAGATAGATGCTTCTATGGTTCGTGCCGCGATCCTCGGCAGTATATACACTATTCTGGATCGGATCGGACGACCTCGGCATAATCGTGCGTGATAATACTCGAAGGGTAATTATATATTTGATATCTTTCCCTGGCTTGAGAGGCTAAAATTATATAAGACAGAAATTTATTTGGGACATACCATGTGTGAAAGAATTATTTACTTTAGGCTTGTTATTGAGTTATTATTATTATTTACGTAACGCATGCTTATTTAGAATTTTATATTTCTTTATTGTTAGCCCATAGTAAGTGTCGATGTCGACCCTTCGTCACTGCTTCTTCGAGGTTAGACTTGATACTTACTGGGTATATATTTTTTATGTACTCACGCTACACTTCTGCACTAACCGTACAAGATCTGAGGCAGGTGCATCTGGTGGTCACACCGGCACGCATCCCGACACCCAGAGGCCTAGTGGTGAGCTGCTTCTTGAGCTGTTTTACAGCACCTAGAGCCTTTATTTTGTACTTATTTTATGTCTTTGTTATTTCAGATAGTAGTTAGAGTTTTGTATATTCTACTAGTGCTCATACACTTGTGACACCAGGTCTTGGCACACACTCTAGTAGACATTATAGTTTTGGAGTATTTATATATCTATGATTGCACTCAGTTATTTTTGTTTTATTTATTAAATTTTCTACTTCGTAAATTCGCTTAATAAATGGAATTAAAATTACTTGGAAGCCTATTAAAAGGAGTAATCACGTAGTTATTTCATCTTTGGCTTGCCTAGCGGCGACATTGGGCGTCATCACAACTTATAGGATAAATTGGGTCGTGACAACATGGTATCAGAGTACTAGGTTCACGTAGGTCTCACAAGTTATAGGTAGGCTTAATAAAATTTTGTGGATCGATGCGGAGACGTCCGTACTTATCTTCTAGAGGCTATAGGGTGTTAAGAAACTACAATTTTCTTCATCTGTCATCGTGCAGTTGATGTTGTGCTAAGTATCATTCTCTTATTCTCTCACAGATGGTGAGAACGTGCGCGGCAGATGTACCCGATCATGGAGGAGTTGCTCCCCCTGTTGCTAGAGGCCGAGGTAGAGGCTGGGGGAGGGCTCCAGCTCATGGTAAAGGACGAGGGCGTCCCAGAGTTGTTCCAGTCATGTCACCAGTGGATCCAGTAGAGGATCCTATTATTAAGGAGTAGGGCAAGGTGCCTGCAGCAAAGCCAACCCCGGTGGATTTCATGTCTGCATCGGGATTCCAGGAGGTCATGGGGTGTATGTTGCAATTCATGGATTCTATGACTCATGCTGGTTTATTTCCAGCAGACCCAGCCACATATCAGGCGGGATGAGGAGCACAGACCCCTACCTCTCAGGCTCTAGGGCATGTAACTGTCGTATATCAGACACCAGGTGCACTACCCGTGGGCGGAGCTCAGCTAGTTGCAACAGCTACACCTGAGCCTAGACCAGCTGCGGCCTGCGATCCGCAGAAGTTATTGGACAGATGGACTAGGTTACATCCTCCTATCTTTGGGGTGAGCGGCATGAGGACCCCCAGGATATTATTGATTGGTACAATGACAGACTGCACAACATGAGGATATTAGAGTCCCATGGGGTGGATTTTACTACTTTCCAGCTGGAGGGCAGGGCCCGTAGATGGTGGCAGTCCTATCTTCTTGGCAAAACAGCAGGTTCTCCTCCCATGACTTGGGATCAGCTCACACACCTCTTCTTGGACTGATATATTCCACCCTCTTAGAGGGAAGAGTTGTGGTTTTAGTTCGAGCAGCTTCAGTAGGGCCAGGTGTCAGTGACCGACTACGAGGCGAGATTCTCTGAGTTGTCTCGCCATGCACTTATGATACTTCCTACCGATGCAGAGAGAGTGAGGAGGTTTGTTGTCGGGTTGAACTCTAGTATTCAGACCAACATGGCTCGGGAGGTGGAGATGGAAACTTCTTATGGCTAGTTGTAGAGATAGCACGAAGGATCGAGGGTGTCCATCAGCGGAGCCGAGAGTAGGCGACGAGGGATAAGCGGTTTTGATATTCTCGAGAGTTCAGTGGTGGCCCGGCTGGGGGCAGGGGCCAGTTCGTGAGGGGTCAGCCTAGCATGCCCATATATCCAGCACCTCCGCTTCCTTGGGGTGCTCCAGTGCGACCTTATTTTTGCGCCATGCCAGAGAGTTCCTACTGCCCACCAGCTATTCAGGGTTCCTCTAGTGGATATTCAGGCCATCAGGGTCAGACTTTAGGTCAGCAGTCCACCGTACCGAGAGGTTGTTTCGAGTGCGGGGACCTTAGTCATGTGCAGAGGTTCTGCCCAAGGTTTTAGGGCAAGGCAGTGCAGTAGGTTCAGCAGCCTATAATTCCAGCACTAGTTGCCCCACCAGTCGTCCGGCCGCCCAGAGGTGGAGGGCAGGTGGATAGAGGTCGTCCTAGAGGTGGAGGCCAGCCAGGAGGCGCTCCAGCCAAATTATATGCCTTCCCAGCCATACCAGATACAGTATCCTCAGATGCCGTGATGATAGGTATTATTTCTGTCTGCGGTACGGATGCTTCGATACTATTTGATCCAAGGTCTACATATTCATTTGTTTCATCTATGTTTGCTCATTTCCTGGGCGTTCCTTGTGAGTCCTTGTGTACTCCTATTTATGTGTCCATACCGGTGGTCGATTTAATTGTTGTGGATCGGATCTATCGGTCTT
Source organism: Nicotiana tabacum (assembly GCF_000715075.1). NCBI lineage: Eukaryota > Viridiplantae > Streptophyta > Magnoliopsida > Solanales > Solanaceae > Nicotiana > Nicotiana tabacum. The sequence goes on from NC_134091.1 coordinate 48,788,009, forward strand.
ACATTGTTACTTTATGTGGTCATGAGACCTAAGTGGATCTTCTGTTGCTCGATATGACCAACTTTGAGGTCATCCTGGGCATGGATTGGTTGTCCCCATATCACTCCATCCTTGATTGTCATGACAAGACTGTTACCTTAGCGATGCCAGAGTTTCCTATATTAGAGTGGAAGGGTTCGTTTGTCAGTACATCTAGTCATGTTATCTCCTTTCTGAAGGCTCGATACATGGTCAAGAAGGGTTGTTTGGCTTATCTAACTTATGTTCGGGATGCAACTGCAGAGATTCTGGCGATTGATTCAGTGCCCATAGTCTGGGAGTTCTCCGATGTGTTTCCTTATGATCTTCCAGGCATGCCACCCGATCGTGATATCGATTTCTATATTGATTTGGCTCCAGGTACCTAACCTATATCTATTCCACCGTATCGCATGGCTCCGAAAGAGTTGAAGGATTTGAAAGAACGGCTTGAGGAGTTGCTAGCAAAGGGGTTTGTCAGACCGAGTGTGTCGCCTTGGGGTGCACCGATGTTATTTGTGAAGAAGAAAGATGGGACTATGCGGATGTGCATTGATTACCGACAGTTGAACAAACTTACCATTAAAAACAAGTACTCGTTGCCGCGTATCGATGATTTGTTTGACCAGTTGAAGGGTGCTAGGGTATTCTCAAAGATCAACTTGAGATCTGGGTACCATCAACTGAAGATTCGGTATTCCGATGTTCCGAAAACAGCTTTCCGGACTAGATATGGCCATTATGAGTTTCTAGTGATGTCTTTCGATTTGACTAACGCCCCGACGACGTTTATGGATTTGATGAACCGGGTGTTCAGGCCATATTTTGATTCGTTTGTCATTGTCTTCATTAATAACATTTTGATTTACTCAAGTAGCATGGAAAAGCACGAGCATCATTTGAGAGTGGTGCTTCAGACCTTGCGGGAACAGAAGTTATATGCTAAGTTCTCCAAGTGTGAGTTCTGGTTAGATTCTGTGACATTCTTGGGACATGTAGTATCAGGCGAGGGTATTAAGGTAGATCCCAAGAAGATCGAGGCAGTTCAAAGTTGGCCTTGTCCTACCACGGCGACTGAGATCAGGAGCTTCCTAGGGTTAGCAGGTTTTTATCGTCGGTTTGTGAAGGGCTTCTCATCTATTACAGCACCTTTGACTAGATTGACCCAGAAGGGTGCTCCCTTCGGATGGTCCGATGACTGTGAGGCGAGCTTTCAGAAGCTCAAGACCGCATTGACTTCAGCACCAGTGTTAGTGTTGCCTTCTGGTTCAGGGATGTATACTGTGAATTATGACACTTCACACGTTGGTTTGGGTTGTGTATTGATGTAGAAGGGGCGAGTTATAGCATATGCTTCACGTCAGCTGAAGCCCTACGAGAAGAATTACCTTGTACACGATTTAGAGTTGGCTGCGATTGTTCATGCACTTAAGATCTAGAGGCATTATCTTTATGGGGTGTCCTGTAAGGTTTACACCGATCATCGTAGCTTGCAGCATTTGTTCAAGCAAGGGGATCTCAATTTGAGGCAGCGCAGGTGGCTCGAGTTACTAAAAGATTATGATATTCTCATCCTTTATCATTCGGTCAAGGCTAATGTAGTTGAGGATGCCTTGAGCAGAAAGACGGAGAGTATGGGCAATTTGGCATTCATTTCAGAAGAGGAGAGGCCACTAGCTTTGGACATTCAGTCCTTGGCTAACAGACTTGTGAGGTTGGATATTTCAGAGCCCGGTAGAGTTCTTGCATGCGTCGTCGCCCAGTTTCCACTATTTGAGCAGATCAAGGCTCGCCAGTTTGATGATTTGTACCTGTTGGTTCTCAGAGAGACAGTACTGCAGGGTGGTGCCAAGGAGATTACTTTCGGTGGGGATGGTGTTCTACGACTCCAGGGTAGCCTATGTGTTCCAAATGTTGATGGCTTGAGGGAGAAGATCCTAGAAGAGGCACACATTTCTCGATATTCTATTCATCCAGGTGCTACGAAGATGTATCGCGACCTGAGGCAGCATTATTGGTGGCGGCGAATGAAGAAGGACATAGTTGAGTATGTAGCGAGGTGCCTAAACTGCCAGCAGGTTAAGTATGAGCATCAGAGGCCAGGTGGCCTACTTCAGCATCTGACTATACCTGAGTGAAAATGGGAGCGCATTACTATGTACTTCGTAGTTGGGTTGCCGCGGACCTTGTGGAAGTTTGATGCAGTTTGGGTCATTGTCAATAGGTTGACCAAGTCAGCACACTTTATTCAGGTTGTTACCACGTATTCTTAAGATAGGTTGGCTCGGATTTACATTCAGGAGATTGTTCGATTGCATGGTGTGCCTGTTTCCATCATATCAGAAAGGGGGCCCAGTTTACGTCGCATTTCTGGAGGGTAGTAAAGAGTGAGTTGGGGACCCGGGTGGATCTCAGCATAGCCTTTCATTCGCAGACCGATGAGCAGTCGGAGCGGACAGTTCAGATCTTGGAGGATATGCTCAGAGCATGTGTGATTGACTTCGAAGGGCAGTGGGATCGATTCTTGACTTTGGACGAGTTTGCTTACAATAACAGTTATCAGTCCAGCATCGAGATTGCTCCATTTGAGACTTTATATGGTCAGCGATGTCGTTCGCCCATCGGATGGTTTGAGCCCGATGAGGCTAAGTTATACGGTACTGATTTAGTGAAGGATACCTTGGAAAAGGTAAAGTTGATTCAGGAGCGGCTTTGCATAGCACAGTCCAGACAGAGAAGTTACGCAGATCAGAAAGTGTGTGATTTATCATTTATGGTGGGCGAGAAGGTTCTCTTGAAAGTCTCGCCGATGAAGGGAATCATGAGGTTCTGGAAGAAGGGCAAGTTGAGCCCAAGGTTTATAGGTCCATTTGAGATGTTGAGGCGAGTTGGAGAGGTTGCTTATGAGCTTGCTTTGCCTCCCAGTTTATCGGGAGTTCATTCGGTTTTCCACGTGTCTATGCTCCGGAGGTATCATGCCAATAGGTCGCATGCGTTACACTTAAGCATTGTTTAGCTATATGAGAGCCTGGGTTATGAGGAGGAGCCAGTTGCCATTGTTGAAAGGCAGGTTCGCCAGTTGAGGTCCAAGAAGATTTCTGCGGTAAAAGTTCAGTGGAGGGGCCAACCAGTCGAGGAGGCGACTCGGGAGGCCGAGGAGGATATGCGGAGCAGATATCCACACCTATTCAGCACTCCAGGTATGATTCTAGACCCGTTCGAGGACGAACGTTTGTTTAAGAGGTGGAGAATGTAACGACCCGACCGGTAGTTTTGCTTTCTAGATCCACGTTCCCCTAAATAAGACTCCACGTATTTGTTTTTACTATTTTATGACTTGCGGGGATGGTTAGTTCGGGATTTGGAAGGGTTCGGGTTGAAATTGGAACACTTGGTTCCTTAGCTTGGCTTTTAAAAGGCTAAGTTTGACTTTGGTCAATATTTTGAGTAAACGACCTTGAAATCGGGATTTAACGGTTCCAATAGGTTTGTATGATGATTTTGGATATGGGCGTACGTTCGAATCGGGTTTTGGATGACCCGAAAGCGTTTCGGCGCTTAATGTTAGAAGTTGGCTTATTGAAGGTTTAAACATTCTTTGAATTTGGTTTGGAGTAGATTTTAGTGTTATCAAGGTCCGTTTATGATTCCGATCCTGAGAATAGTCCTGTATGATAATTTAAGACTTGCACGCAAAATTTGGTGCCATTCCGAGTAGTTTAAGTATGAATAGGCGCGTTTGGAGTAAGTTGGAAGAATTTGAAGTTCATAAGTTGATCATATTGATTTTGGGTTGCGATTCTTAGTTTTAATGTTGTTATCTATGTTCCGAGGGTGCGAGCGAGTATATTTTATGATTTCAAACTTGTTGGTACGTTTGGGTTGGGCTTCGGGAGCCTCGGGTGCCATTCGGTCGATTTGCGGAAGTCATTTGGCCTTAGTTAGATAGTTGAAGCATCCAGCTTCTGGTGCAATCGCACCTGCAGAGGGCCAGCCGCAGGTGTGAGCTCGCAGAAGCAAGCCAGTAGCCGCAGAAGCAGCCAAGCATAGGCAGCCCACAAATCGCAGATGCAGAGGCGGTGGGTGCAGATGCGAGAATGTAGAAGCGGTAAAGGACCGCAGAAGCGAGGAAGGGCGCAGGTGCGGCTCGCGTGCTGCAGGAGCGGGCTCGTAGAAGCGAGCCATTCTTCTGCAGATGCGGGTTTAGGCCAGCCAAGAGAGGACTGCATCTGCGATGAACCTTCTGCAGATACGGAGCCGCAGATTCGACCGCAGGTGCAAAAGTTCTGGAGGCAGTGAGGTCATTTATTTCGGACTTAGGTCATTTTTGGTTCATTTATTTCACTTCTTGGGGCGAATTTGGAGCTTCCTAGAGAGAGATTTCCACCTAACTATTGGAGGTAAGTAATTTCTATCCAATGTAAGATAAATATATAGATTATGGGTAGATTTTAATATATAAATTTGTGAAAATTATGGGTTTAGATGAATAACCCTAGGTTTTGATAAAAATGGGATTTACCCACGAAAATAGTTAGGGGATTGAGTAAAAATTATATATTTGAGTTCGTAAGGATATGGGTAACGATTTTCTTCAAAACTTTCCGGAATTTGGGCACATGGGCCCGGGGGTGAATTTTAAAAATCTTCCAATTAGGGTTGGGTAATTACTCTAATAGCTAAATTATTTACTTTTGAGCGTATATTGATTAATTTATACAATATTTGCCTAGTTTCGGATTGTTTGGCACCGAGTTGAGGCTTTATGGTGAATTTGAGGCTAGAAAGCGAGCTTTGAGACAAGGTAAGTCTCTTGCCTAACCTTGTAAGAGGGAATTTACCCCATAGTTGATTTAAATTTCTATTTGCTTCTAATGGTAGGGGCTACGTATGCACGAGGTGATGAGAGTCCATGCGTAGCTACTAACTATACTTATGTTCGGGTAGCTTAGGACCCGAATCATGAAATACTTGTAATGTTAGCACCCTACTTGTTAATTAATGTGCCTAAATTATATCGGAACTTGTTAGAGGAATCGTAAAAGACCAAATTTCACTTATTGAGTTTTGGCGGGTTACTTAACCCTTAATAAAATTGTGTTTTATTGTACATTAGCCTTGTATTAGCTCTTATTTCGGTTGTTTATAAAGTATCCTCTCTTTTTGTGGAGTAGGCCGAATGCCTCGGCAGTAGATAGATGTATCTATGGTTCGTGCCACTCGACCCTCGATAGTGTACATATTATTCTGGATCGGGTCGTACAACCTCGGCATAATCATGCGTGATAACACTCGAAGTGTAATTATATATTTGATATCTTTCCCCGGCTTGAAAGGCTAAAATTATATAAGACAAAAAATTATTTGGGACTTACCACGCGTGAAAGAATTATTTACTTTCGGCTTGTTATTGAGTTATTATTATTATTATTTACGTAACGCATGCTTATTTAGAATTTTGTATTTCTTTACTGTTAGCCCATAGTAAGTGTCGATGTCGACCTCTCGTCACTACTTCTTCGAGGTTAGACTTGATACTTACTGGGTACATGTTGTTTATGTACTCACGCTACACTTCTGTACTAACCGTGCATGATCTGAGGCAGGTGCATCTGGCGGTCACACCGGCGCGCCTAGTGGTGAGTTGCTTCCTGAGTCGTTCTGCAGCACCTAGAGCCTTTCTTTTGTACTTATTTTATGTCTATGTTTTTCAGACACTAGTTAGAGTTTTGTATATTCTACTAGTGCCCATACACTTGTGACACAAGGTCTTGACACACATTCTAGTAGACATTATGGTTTTGGAGTATTTCTATATCTATGATTGCACTCAGTTGCTTTCGTTTTATTTATTAAATTTTCTACTTCATAAATTCTCTTAATAAATTAAATTAAAATTACTTGAAAACCTATAAAAAGGACTAATCACGTAGTTATTTCATCGTTGGCTTGCCTAGCGGCGACGTTGGGCACCATCACGGTCTATAGGAGAAATTGGGTAGTGACAAAAACGGAAATTATGATTAGGATACCGTAACATAATTAGACTTTACCAATAATTGTGGAATCCATCAAAGTTGAGAGTGCATGAGGTAAGATTTGCATCACTAGAAACTTAAGTCGTGCTCTTAAAAGGAGCCGGCTTCTATAATCAAAGATGATTCGGTTAGATTATTTTATGTAGAACTCTATGTCCATCGACCACGGTATGTTCGTTTTGAATACCTCCCGAATTAAGGAGTTGAACATTGGCTTGAATTTGCTTGACAATACCCTTTCATTTCTATTTTTTGAAATGTCAGTTTAATTGAAATTTATTTTTCTCATAGCAATTACTCTTTATATACTATAATCCTTCAATAATATCAGATAATGCATACGCATGGTGTTGATATGTTTAAGAGTAATTAATTTTTTATTTGTTTTCGTTCCTTTTCAAGAAAATAAACTTGTTTTTATATTTACGAATTATTTATAATTTAGATTCTTACAATTTTATTGTCATTGTGATAGAATCACTTTTGTACTTTATTTATATTTTAGTTTTGTACTTTTAGTCTTAGTTTCTTAAAATTATAGTCTAATTGACCTATCCCAAGCTTGGCCGAATAGAAAGTTCAAGAATGAAATAACTCCTTCAAACTTTAACTATCGGCTCATTTCTTCTTCTCATTGACATTTGACTCTTTCTTCTTTATCTCTAATATATTCCATGCTTCTTCATGTGAAACATGAATACAAAACAACTCTAACAAAGTGTTAAAAAGTTGTATGATAAAATCTTTCGTATGATAAATAGCTCTAGCATATGCATGTTCAAAAAGATATTGACATATGACTTATAGCTCTGCACATATATTTACTTATAGTTTTCCATTCTACCGCTTTTAGTTCATTGCATTTATGAAATTAAAACTAATTATAAATTTAATTATTATCCGATTTTGAGGGTAAATAACTATATCCGAATAATTTCAAAAAACTGGAAGGACAAATCATTTTGACAAAAATATTAATTCCTTCTATGCTTTCCTATTTATCTAAGTCCCATTTTAATTTTCTTCCACATCTTATTAATATTTTTTTTTGCTGAATTTTTATTTCCTGTATCTAAGTCCCATTTAGTTAAAGAGGGAATAGGAAGGAGAACTCCTTGTTGTGATAAGGCTAATGTGAAAGAAAGTACCATGATGAGGAGGATATCAAGCATTACGTTTTTATTAAAAAATAAGAAACCGAATAATTTTAGGTAGTACAAGGATATATGAACCTTAATTTTATCTTATCTAATTAATTAATTTCTATTAACTAGATTAAAAAATAGCTCATTATGCAATTCAAAATTTTTATATTTACCGATGCGACTTTGAACTCTAACTCTTATCGGTGTATAATATTTGAGGTCTATATGATGAACTTGGAGATATTGTGAATGATATGTACATTAAAATAGAAAAGGCAAGACTTGAATATTTTAGAAAAGAGCAATGAACTTTGAGAAAATAATTACTTTGAAGGAGCAATTGATATTGTTATGACCGAAGAATATGGAGAAAATAAGTTGATCAAAGAATACTATTTTCAACATGGTCTATTAGAGAAATCAAACCTAAAGAAGGAGATATACTAAATCTTAATTGCTACTGATGGTTAGAAGAACGGAGAAAGAGTTTATCGACCAAGATGCCATATGACTTTATTCATGAAAGATTTTAAGTTTACTTAAGAATGCTAGCTTTTGATTTATTTAAGTTTGTAAAACTTTTGAATTTTTCATATATATATATATATATATATATATATATAAATAATATACCTACCTTGTATAAATGTATATAATATTATATAAATAGTGTATAAGAGTCTGTAGACAAACTTCTTTTACGATTTTCCGTTGTAATTCTTGGTCAAAACTAATTTAAATCTCCATCGAATGGCTTGAAAATATATAGGCAACCTCTTTGGACTATTTCTAACACATCCAAATTCTTTTAAAAAGAAAATTCTTTTGTGCCTATTTTTTTTTTAAAAATATTGTATATCATTAGTAACGAATTTTGACTCCAAACTAGTCCAATTCACCTTCAATCTTCCTCAAATTTTGTATATTGCCTCATCTATATGTTTTCAATGAATTCTAGTCATACCCATTGGGAAAAAAATCTTTTTTGCCTAGGTTTTTTGAATGTTGTATGTTATTAGTAATTTTTTAGCTATTTTTGAAAGCATGACTAAAATGGCTTATTATTGGTAAATAATTTCTTTTTGTGGTACATCTATGTAGTTTTCCTTATAAATATGGTACTTAGAAAAAGGAGGAGATTTGTTGGGTTGTTACGAACGTGATTCCCATCCATTTGGATTGAAATTTGCTACTGAATATTAATCTTTTGCTTCCACTTTTTGTTAACAACTCATTATTCTGTTAATAAACTCTATTTATACTGCTAATATAGTATTTACATTTGCAATATTATATCACATACAAGATAATATGTATAATATACGAAACATATACTGCTAATACGGTTTATCACATATAACATTGGTCCATATTTTTTTTAGAAAAAGGAACGAACTAAACACACACTTAAAATTAGCATGCATAATTCCTACTTTGACTTTTGAGGCATGGGAAATGCCAAGAAAAAGAAAAAGGCATGGGAAATGGGCAAACAGCTATTTTCATGCCTGTTTTGAGGTATTTTTTAGACGGAAAGGGTATCATTTTTAGGGGGGTATATGCTATAGTAGGTAATTTTGACAGTATGACTTAATATTTAACAATTTTTAAAATTTATATAGTTTATTTTTAACTCAAATGAACAGCTTTATTAAATTGAATCAGCCATCAAAAAAATTACATTAAAATTAGGTGCATGCTTCGAACATAAGTTTAGATTTGCTTGCTTTTTTATCCAAACTGAAGAAATATTAGGATTTTGGGTTATAAATTTAATCAAAGGTTTTCGGGTTTAAACCAATATCATGTTAAGGAGCGCCTTAAGTAAGTTGTACGCGGCACGAATCATATCTCCTCCTTTTTTTTTCTCCCCACCCCACCCGACTCCAAACCTCATATATCTCCTACTTACCAAACCAAATGTCAACATAACTGTGCACCAAAAAGCCAAAAAAATCAGTGAGAAAATAACAATGGAAACTCGAATTGGCAATTCCCTTAGCCTCATTCTGCAAGACCCTAATGACCTCAAAACTGACTTCAACTCCCTCTTCAACAATCTCAACACTTCCCTTTTATCTACCCCAACAACAACTTTACACCACAAGAATACCAAATCAAGAAACCATTTTTTCAGTCCCAAATTCAAGTTTTCCTCAACTTCTGTCTCAATTGAAGCACAAATCAAAAACCCCACTTCCAATTTTCTTAAACCTGCCACTAGGGACTCCCCAAAAGTTCAGGTTTTATTCAATAATCTTTCTGTTGTTGAAAGAGCACTTATTGGTGCAGCTTCTGGTGGCATTGCAGGTGCATTTACATATGTGTGTCTTCACCCACTTGACACTATTAAAACTAAGCTCCAAACTAAAGGGGCATCTGAGATTTATCGTGGAACAATTGATGCCTTTGTCAAGACTTTTCAAAGTAAGGGGATTCTTGGGTTTTACAGTGGCGTTTCTGCTGTAATTGTGGGTTCCACTGCTTCCTCTGCTGTGTATTTTGGTACTTGTGAGTTTGGTAAGTCAATCTTGTCCAAATTCCCACAATTCCCTTCTGTGCTTATCCCACCAACAGCTGGTGCAATGGGGAATATAGTGTCATCTGCTATAATGGTACCAAAGGAATTGATTACTCAGAGAATGCAAGCTGGTGCTAAAGGGAGGTCTTGGCAGGTGTTAATGAGAATCTTGGAAAAAGATGGAATCTTGGGATTGTATTCTGGTTATAGTGTTACATTGTTGAGGAATTTGCCTGCTGGGGTCTTGAGTTATTCATCATTTGAGTACCTGAAAGCCGCGGTGTTGAGTAATACGAAAAGGGAACGTTTGGAGCCGTTTCAGAGTGTTTTTTGTGGGGCATTGGCTGGTGCAATATCAGCTTCTATAACAACACCTTTGGATGTGGTGAAAACTAGGTTGATGACTCAAGTTGTTCATTCTGAAGCTGCTAATAAGGCTGCTGCTGCAATGGTTACTGGCGTCTCGGCTACTGTTAGACAGATATTGAAAGAAGAAGGGTGGGTTGGTTTTACAAGGGGAATGGGTCCTAGAGTACTACATAGTGCTTGTTTTTCAGCTCTCGGCTACTTCGCGTTTGAGACAGCTAGGCTTACAATACTGGATCAGTATCTGAAGCATAAGGAGCTTGAGAGTTTGGTTCCTGCAGATGCAGCACAAGCCAATTAGAGCGTATGAGTATGGTTCTTAAATAAAGTTGCTAAAACCTTTGGTAAGTGCTCTTTTATCTTAAGATTAGTGTCTTCACTGGCTAAGAAGAATGTCTGGGGATTCAGTTTGCTAATTCTAGACGGATATTTATAGCTGTTTGCCTGCTTCTTATTGTTATCTTATTCTGGCACTATATTACTACCTTATAGCTTAAATGATATGAAGTGCACTTTAGTAAATTTCTGGTTGGAAGCAGCAAAACTTTTACTTCTATTGGATCTTATACAGTCCATTTATTTCAAAAATCAACTAACTAGAACCAAAATAAGTGTCTCTTCTAATTATGCATGTCACTTAAGGTGATAGTCTAGCATCGGTTTACCCGACTGAAAATGTGAGAACATCGATGTACTGTTGAATAATTAATTTAAGTATAATTAAGTTGTGCAAGAGAATGCCTTATATTTGAGCTACATATTTATAGATTGAAGGGCAATGAAAATGAACCACCAAAAAGAAAAAAAAAAGAACAGATAGCAGTAGGCCAACACAATGAAAAGATGGACATGAACACTATTGGTTGGCTTGCTAGTTGACAGAATGATTGTGTCGCATACTTTTTCAGAGGAAATAAGAAAATTCTCAGATTGCCAGTTTTTCTCTTTTATTTCCTTGCTTTTCATTTCATCGAGTAGAATACAATGGAACGTAAAGTAGCTCTATTGTTGACACAATGACAGTGTTTTTTTGATGAGCTGTTGTAGCCAAGTCTTGCCTAGGAGGATGCATGTCTTCCTGATTGACCTTTGAATCTGCGATGTGGTCAGCACATGCATTCATTTTGCATTAGCGTGTGGCTGAATTAGTAATATGCTTAAATCGTTTTTACATGCTCTATTGCCCTACTCTGCTGCGTCTGATGCAGAGAATAGTTTTATCACTCTTTCAAGTTGCCTAAATGACATCTGAAATTTGTCTTTTTCGGATCATCACCAGTCCCTTATAATTTGTTCTTTAACTCTGCTATTAGGCTGTCTGTATGTGGGATTATCTTGCATACCGCATCAATGTGGAATGCGTTAAATTCCTCCAAAGGCAGCAGATACTGAACAACCCTTTAAGCAACCATTTAATGAACTTGTAAAGCTGATCAACAGAAAAAAAGAATAGAAAAAAACTATTATTGCCAGTCAAGAGAACTTTAGGGGATCTTCCTCCACACCATTTATTGCTACCCAGAATTGCCTGCTCGCATATATTTTGGTGTGTTCTCACTCAGAGTTGTACTTTTTATCCATTGTCAATTTCTAAGTCCTCATTATTTCCAAATGATAGTTGGAAAGAGGATATCCCATCAGAGAAGTCCCTATGTGATCAATCTAATATACGCAATTGCTAAAGTGTCCTTCTCTTGTTTCCCCTTTCTGCAGGACATGAATGTTGTGATCAACAGTCTCCTGTTTCCAACTCTTATGCAAATGAAGGTTGAAAGTGCCTGACCTTTAGGGATCAGAAAGTCTTATTAGCATAGTCAAACTTAGGATAAGTTATTACTCTTTTTCCAAATAAGTTTTATGATAAGTTATGATAACTTGCTCTTAAAACAAAATAAGATTTATAGACTCTTGAAAAAAGTACCTTGATGCTCCCTGACATAAAAAATATAATCAAATGGCTAGTTCCATGAAAACGATACCCAAATGAAACGTAACCTTGCATCCATCAATCCTTAAACTGTGTTTTGAGGTTTTCGGATGTTGGTGATGTTACCCTTTCCCATTTAACATGGTTCAATCTCTCTTTGACCTTCAATCTCCCCCCTCCCTCCTCCCACGGGATTTTCTTTTTGAACATTTTGACTATTACAAGTTACCTTGGGGAATACCAGACATTACATTTTAGTATGTGTCCGAGTGCATCTTTTTCTGGTTGTGCATACTACAGCTTCATCTTAATACTGTTTTTTGGATAAAATTTCATTTTACTGATTCAAAAAGAAATTAAAAGGCAAAAGTGCATCTTTTTTGTTGTTGGAATTCTGCATGTATTGGCTGCATTTGTATTTTATTCCCTTTAACAGTTGGACTTGGCAATTCAATTTGGTTCCTGACTGTCAGGAATCGTCAAGATGTGCACGTTCTCATATTTCTCAACTTTGGAGTGCATTTTCCAGAAAACGGGAATGGGATAGCGATATTTCTTCCAATTGTTAAGGGATGAAGGCTGAAAATCTTTGTTCATTGTTGCAAATCAAACAGGCCAGTAACGGCTTAACCAGTTAGGAGATATTGCATCCGCAACTTTTTGCTAACTGTTCCCACTGGCCCAATTTTGATGTTGCATCATCAACTTATATTACAGAACACAATGTTCCGTGACATTGGAGTTGATTGGGTCTCTGATCTGATGTCACCTATTGGTCCGACTATGATCTCTAAAAGGCAATGCACATCTGTGATGATTATATGTGTCGAGTGCTCTTTAATTAGCAGAAAAGAAAGAAGTTATTCCTTTGCAGCTATGCATTTTCTTGAGATATCTAATAAATTTAACAAATTCTGCAGTATGTTTTAGTTGGTTGGTTCTTACACTCTCCCCTGCTGATTCATTGACCTTTTTTTTCTTTCTTTTGTAGATGCATCGAACGAAGCACTAGCCCTGTTTGGCAATTGGCGCTTCTCTCTTCAGTTACCCATGCCTGTCAATTGTAATCTTCTTATCGGCGGCAAGAATCCTACCTTGTAATTTCTGTAACTAGTTCAGAGACTAAGCTATTTTAAGTCAATGAATAGGATACAATAAAAAGTTACTCCTTCTATGTATGGGCTAATAGTTGTGCTCCTCAGACTACAAAGAATTATACTCCATGTTTCAGAAATTTTGTTTGTAGCACCTGAACAAGGAATGCTTTTATCAGCTAGTTTCTTCTATCAATTCAACAATGATTTTCTTGGAGTGAGTCGCTAGCATTTGTTTTTGGCTTCAGCAATGTATTGCAGGTTCTTGATCCGAACATGGGGAAATGACTGTAACGAGCATTAAAGTTTTTTCCTTATACTTGAAGTTCTTTCTGATTTCAGATAAAACTATTGTGTTGGATTAGAATGTCTCCTTCGTATTTGGTGCACTTAAGGGTCGCTTGGTAGGATGTATTGGGGGAAAATAATATATGTATGTAGCTTTGATATTAGTAATGCATTGTTTGGTAGTGTTTTTCAACTTATGTATTAGTTATATACCTTATTTGGTATTATCCTATATATAACTAATACATAGCAAACCATGACATTAGTAATACCATAATTTTTAATACATGGATAAGTATGTATACACCCCTATGCAATTCATGTTATTTTTAATAGGCAAAATACATAGTTTACCCGTCGACCTTGTACCAAAATCCCTCTTACACATATGTTCACCATGGAGATAATATTATACACTCAAACCTTTCAAAAGTGTGTCAACAACACACCACTTTAGCTACTTGGCACTCACGTGTTCTTCACATAAAACAGGCGCGTAAATGCTAAAAATTTCATGTCAGAAGTTTTATAAAGGGAAACCATGTGTCTAATATTTAAGTTTTTTTCTCTTTTTACACCAATTAACAAATAAAAAATAACCCTTCCCGTTCTTGTCTTCTTCCCCGCCCCAACCCCCCACCTCGTGTCTTCTTCATAGTTCCAAACTTCCTAATTTGCATTATATTCTCTAGATGCCCTTCCCCCTTCGTCTTCCCTCCCCACCCCCTAGGTTTCGTCTCCCTTCCCCAGGTTTCGTCTCCCTTCCCCTATTTCGTCTTCTTCCCCGATTCAACCTTCTCCCATTTCATTTTCTTTTGGTTGCTCAAGATCCGAAATTATCCAAACAGTGGATAAGAAATAATTTTAGCATAATTAATCCTAGTATAATTAATCTCATCATTACTAATGCACCGTATTCACCGTAAGATATTTTCAAAATTTTAAATAGCCATGTGTCTTTTTATTTTACAAGTGTTCTATCTATTTCCAAGTGGCTTCTTGCTTGAAGCCTTGTGGCTAAATACTCTTAGATAATTGGTGCATGGCAAGAGTTTTACATGTGGCATTATTTTAAAAGATAATTTGACAAATGACTTTACTAAGCCAAGTGTCATTATGCATGAGATGTTTTAGCATCTTGCATTGAAATAAAATTGACAAGTAAGAAAATTGACAAGTAAGACATTTGTCATGAAACTAAACTCATTTTCATGCTATAAATAGGATGGTCATTTGCCATCATAACCATCAGAAATATTTTTTCTCTTCCTTCCCGCCTTACACGTTTTGTGTAATTATTTCTTACACAAAAATTATCTTCTTCAAGTCCTTATCACTACCCAATGATTAGTCATAATTATTGTGTATTTTCTTTATTAGCTTAATCATTTCCGTGCTACTAAATTGTTCCTTCTTTCCAGTTTATTTTCTAGATTTGCCAGTATATTTAATTTTGTTGATTCCTATATCATCTAAATAAATAGAGGCGGGCTTGTTTAATTCTGGAGAAATATTTCATATTACTGAATTAGTTTCTTAGGACAGTGTCCAGCACGACTCAAGCCAACCCGTATTATTTCCCTACACATTCAGTACTATTCTTATATAACTTAACAAACGACCGCCTATTGTATTGTCATGTAGCATAGTCTAAGCTGGAAGGAGGTTCTATAAAATAAAAGAAAGAACAAAAAGGAAAAAAGATGTGCAAGATATTAGAAGATCCTCTGATTATAATGGCCTAATGATAAAGGTTAAACGCTTATTGAATTTGATACCGTTAGCACAGGATTTAACAAAGGACATGTCGAAAAAAAATTAAACAAGAATGAAGAAAGATAAAGGAATATGGTGAATTCGGAGAAAGCCAATTTTATAAGATGACATTTTAATCAATTCCAAATTTTTACTGAGTTAAATGAGGAAAATTTTCATAATATGAGACTAAGTGGGTGTTTGGACATAAGAATTGTAAAATTTCGAAAAAAGTAAATAAAAAGTTTCAAGTAAAAATGATATTTGAAAATTAGAGTTGTGTTTGGACATGAATATAATTTTGGTTTTTTGTTTTTGAATTATTGTGAGTGATCTGAAGTGAAAATTTTGAAAATTTATTTTTGAAGTTTTTAAAATTTTTAAAAAAATCTGAAATTCAACTTCAAGTGAAAATCGAAAATTTTATCGTCAAATACTGATTTTGAAAAAAAGTAAAAAAACAAAATCGAAAAAAAAGAAATCTTTTTTATGGCCAAACGGGCTCTAAATTTGAATTGGTAAACTTTTTTGGCCATTTAGCTGTTGCATGTGGACTGCGACATTCTAATTCTATTTCTTAATTTTTTTAAGATTTGTTTTAAGTTAACATTCCAATGAAGGACTGAATCAATTTAAACAACTTTTTTTCCCCTTTTTCAAAAATTTTCTTAGAAAAGTCAGCTCTTCATTTTCGCTGGGGGGTTTTGGTGATTTAAAATACAATAAAATTGGAAAAATCTTACGCCATGCCGTCATAGTATTATTTGCTTTGAAGTTTGAACACATTTTCACAAAAAAGATTATAACCAAAATACATACTTAAAATTAGCTATCTCTACCCGACCCGACTTCACCCGCTAAAGTTTACTAACCGTTCTATTCTCTCCCGCTCAAATGATGCAACTGCAGAGCTCTCTGCATTTGCAATTCTGCAGGAGAAAAACCATCAAATACCAAAACTTTTCCTAACATTCAAGAACTCTCTGCAAAAACCCACAAACCAAACTTCCAAAATCTCCAGAATTCATCGTCAAGAATGCATTTTTCTTTGCAAAAACTCTTAACAGTCACTCTGTTTCTCATCTTAACAATCAATTCACCTTCCCATTCATCTCCTTTCTTTCCTCTTAACAATGTAACTCTTTACGGTGACGCTTCTTTCACCACCAACTCCATTTACCTCACTCAACAACGCAACTGTTCATCTTCATCATCAAATTCTCCTTCCATTTCTGGCATTGGTAGAGCTTTTTATGTTTACCCAATTCGTTTTCTTGATTCTTTAACAAATAACACTGCTTCTTTCTTATGCACTTTCTCTTTTACTATTCTCTCTACTTTCCCTCCTTGCCCTTTTGGTGATGGCTTTGCCTTTTTGATCACTTCTGATGTTGATTCTTTGAGCAATTCTAATGGTTACATGGGTCTTCCAAATCAAGATTCTGACATGGGAGATTCATTCTTGGCCGTGGAATTTGATACAGACGATAATCATATTGGTATTGGTGTTAAAGAAGTTAAGTTTTTGGCTTCTGCTGATGTTGATTTGAAAAGTGGGAAAGAATTGACGGCTTGGGTTGAGTATAAAGATTCTGAAAAAATGATGAGAGTTTGGATTGGTTATGAAATGCAAATTAGGCCTTTTAATCCTGTTCTTTCTACTAAAATTGACATTTCCAATCAGTTAAAGGAGTTTATGAGGATTGGTTTCACTGCAAAAGGCTCTGCAGTTTATTCCATTAATCATTGGCGATTCAGAACGTTCGGATTGCTTTCGTCTCAAACGTCTTGGGATCATCAATCCGACGAAGGAGATTGCTTGATGTGTTTTCCTGAGGAAATTGGTGAGCATTTTTCTGCCCCACATCATGGTAAAAGTTTACTAAAATTGATTTTTGTATACGGTGGCTTAGCTGCAGTTGTTACACTTGTTGTTGGTATTCTTGCTATTGTTTCTGTTTTTGTGTTAAGGAGAAAAAAGAGAGATGGTAATAAAGGGGAAAATGAAGGCCAAATGTGTAGATTACAAGGAAATAGAGTGCCTCAAAGATTATCATTATCTGAAATAAAATCAGCCACAGAAGGATTTAATAATGAAAGGATAATTGGTGAAGGAGGATCTGCTGTTGTATATGAAGGAGATATTCCTTCTAAAGGAATTGTTGCTATTAAGAGATTTGTTCAAGGGACTAGATTAGGTCCTTCACATATTCCATTCAATACTGAATTTGCTTCTATGGTTGGTTGCTTAAGACACAAGAATTTGATTCAGCTCCAAGGATGGTGTTGTGAGAGGAATGAATTGGTTTTAGTTTATGAATTCATGCCTAATGGTAGCCTTAACAAAATCCTACACGAGCATTCGCATTTTGCTAAGTTTTTAACGTGGGAGCGAAGGCTGAATATAGTTCTTGGCGTTGCGTCTGCTCTGGTGTATTTGCATGAAGAGTGTGAAAATCAGATAATTCATAGAGATGTGAAGACTTGTAATATAATGCTTGATGCTGAGTTCAATGCTAAGCTTGGGGATTTCGGCTTAGCTGAAGTGTTTGATAATTCTAAGACAAGGGATGCTACTGTACCAGCTGGAACAATGGGATATTTAGCTCCTGAATACGTCTTTTCTGGGGTTCCAACTGTTAAAACGGATGTGTATAGCTTTGGTGTTGTGGTACTAGAAGTAGCATCGGGGAGAAAGCCTATCGATGAATGTGGCGTTTTGATTACTGATTGGGTGTGGGATTTGTGGGAAAAGGGGAGGATAACTGAGGCTGCTGATCCGAAACTGAAGGGACGATTTCAGAAGAACGAGATGGATAGGGTGCTCGTCGTGGGACTTTCTTGTGTGCACCCTAATCAGGAGAAGAGGCCGAGAATGAGGGATGTTGCCCGTATTCTTAAAGATGAAGCTCCACTGCCCGTTTTACCTCCAAACAAACCAACTGTGAGAATTCAATCTGTTTTACCGGAGGGATGTGAAGAAATCATGAATTGTGCTGGAAAAATGGAGGATAGCCCATGGGCAACTCCAAGAACTCATTTTAGCAGGAACTAGCGTTTAGGAATTTTAGAAAAAGCTGAAGATCATAAGTAGCTAAATAGTTTGTGCTATTCAAGATTTATGAAAACTTACTACATTGAATTACACTACTTGAAAATTATCTGATTTGTACTTGTGTTTGAAACAAGTAGTGCAGACTAAATTTTGGTGCGAGTAGAATCCAGTATTTGAAATTTTACCTTGTTGAACACTATATAACTAGGAGAAAAATTACTTTGAGTTTGTTCTATAAAATGTGTGTACTTCAGTGACAGATATGCTTCAAGCAAATTCCTTCTTGCAAAACTTATTTTCTCTTTCTTTTCTGACAGTATTTTTTGCTGTTATTAGTACACTTGTTTTCTGCTAAACAAGGTTATGTACTCCTTTGCTTTGTTAGAGGAGACTGAAATGAAAAGAGATATTAAAATAGTATCATGAGATTATGGTCATCTCATGAAACTCCTATGTGACTTGATTAAACAATACTAGTAAAGAATGGCCTGCTATCCTGATACAAAGGAAATGTTTCAAGTTTTCATGTTTCAGGTGACTTTACATCTGATTTTTGTTGCAAACTCCTCTTATTCTACTGCTCTATTTACTGCAAAGTGGGATAGACTCTTTTTCAAGTATTAAATCTTCTAGTGTTTTTCACTGAAATGTCTTCTTGTATATTGGCCTTATAAGTTTAGTTTGATATTAATTAATTTAAAAGTTGAACTGAAATCGAACTAAACATGGAGGATTCTTTTTTGAAGGGAGAACAATGGGCATTTTAACCAGTAATGTTTCCTATTGATTCATTTACAACTTTTTGTAAGGAAAAAAGAAGATAGTCATATGCAACTAAGCTACTAACGAAACAATTCTTAAAGTTTCACTTAAACCATATGTAGCAATTTAGTTATTTCCCTTGGATTTGGGCAAGTTCATAATGATTTTGACTTTGAAATGGACTCCTAATAGCAAATGTTTTTACACATGCAAAAAATGATTTATGTTGAGCCATTTATAGTGATAGATTTAAATTAATAGTTCACCTATACATAAAGTGAGAGAAAATGTCTTTTTCTTTGAGATAATTTTAGTTTCAAAATATAAAATGACATTCTTGACATGTATTCTTTCAATTTTAAGTCAACGTAGAATAAGCTATAGTGAGATAGTGAACTAATACATTCAACTATATATACAAGACATGACAAAAAAGCTTAATTTCACTATACTAAACTCCCGTTTCGCCATAGATTTTGGCTTTATTTTTAAAAAAAAAATTGAAAACATTATTTTTTTGAAATATGATCATGTTTTGGAAAAAAGATTTTAAAAAATTTCAAGTTCCCAAAACTGGTTTAAGGCAGTTTTTGGGTGAATTTTTTTTTCCCACGCACAGAACTTCAATTTTTCTTCAAATAAAATGCATGTACAAATACAACTTCAACTTTTAAAAATTATTTTTCAACATAACTTCAAAAACTCTTTTTTCAAGTTTCAATCAAATTTATGTCCAAACGCTAGCTAAGAATCTATAGGTTGACATACACCTAATATTCCTGAGGTTGAAAATAATTTAAAAAAAAACACCTGTATGTTGGTTTATTTTTTATTTAAAGATCTACAAACTAACATGAGTAATTGTTTTGATGATTTTCCCAAAAAAATAAAAGACTTGACTCAAACCAAAATATACACCCATAGGTCAGAGAATTAGAGTTATGACTTAAAGCTCACAAATAAAATTCATAGTGTTATAAAATAAAAATTATAAAGTAAATAAATCAAAGACAAGTATAGAGAGAGATTGATATATTATTCAACTTCAAACTCATGTACATAATAAACTGAAAACTCCTATATTTATAGAAGAAAGGAAGCAGCTGCGAGGCTTTTCAGGAAGTAGCTGCGAGGCTTTTCTTGAGCTACTTGTAAGTTGTCCGCATGAGCTGCTTGCAACCTGTCTGTTTAATAAGAAGTTGCTGCAAATCATTTCATTGAGTTGCTTGCAACCTGCCTGCATCAGCTGCTTGTAGATAAACTTCAATAGAATGGATAATCTTTTTCAGGATGATTATCTATAGCGGAGTAATAAATGAACATCCACATTATAACTATTTTCATAACACTCCCCTTGGATGTTTATTGAAAGATATTGTGCCTCGTTAAAACATTACTAGGAAAAATCGAATGAAAAAAATCCTAGTGAAGGAAAAAAGAGTACACATATTTAATAATACGCAATTCTAGTTGCCTCGTTAAAAACCTTACAAGAAAAATCTCATGGGAAAAACCTTAGTAAGGAAAAAAGAATACAACGCGTATTTTACTCCCCCTGATGAAAATCTTGTTCCAAATATTTAAGTCTCCGCATTCCAATCTTGTATATCATCTTCTCAAAAGTTGAAGTTGGCAAAGATTTAGTGGACAAATCTGCTGGATTGTCACTTGAACGGATTTGTTGCACATCGATGTCACCATTTTTCTGAAGATCGTGTGTGTAGAATAATTTTGGTGAAATGTGCTTCGTTCTATCTCTTTTTATAAATCCTCTCTTTAATTGGGCTATGCATGCAACATTGTTTTCGTATAATATTGTGGGTTTTTTTATCACATTCCAACCCATATTTTTTCTCGAATAAAATGAATCATTAATCTCAACCATGCGTATTCCCTACTTGCTTCATGAATAACTATTATCTCAGTATGACTTGAAGAAGTAGCAGCAATAAATTGCTTTGTGAAGCGCCATGATATGACAGTACCTCCACATGTAAACACACGATTTGAGATCTAGCTTTATGGGAATCTGATAAATAATATGCATCTACATAACCAATATGATTTGCACCACCTTTGTTAGCATTAACAAGATACATAAGTGCACCAATTGCACTAAGATAGAGTATTTCAGGACCAAGGAGTTCCTCATCCTCTTTTGGAGGTCAGAACGAATCCTTATTCACATCAAGTAATCGAGCACCCATTTGGTGTACATAATGGGTGCGCTTTGTCCATGTAAAAGTGTTTTAAGACCTTTTATGTATAGACCGATTGATGAATAAAGATCACGTCTGCTAAATATTCAATTTGCAAACTAAGACAAAGTTTTTCCCTTTGGAGCTCTTCTAGAGTTCCTATGAGATTTATGTCATTAACATAAACAACAAGTATAACAAACTCTTATGTTGTTTTCTTTGTAAAAATGTATGGACAAATGCCATCATTTATATAACCTTCATTCATCAATTTAGTGAGGCGATTATACCACATGCGCCCTGATTGTTTTAAATCATACAAAGACTATTGTAATCTGATTGAGTACATTTCTCGAGACTTTGAACTATATGCTTCAAGGCATTTTAAATCCTTCAGGGATCTTTATATAAATTTGATCAAATGAGTCATATAGGTTATGACTTGCATCTAAATGGCATGACATCTTCAGGTGTCTGGACTACAGGTCTGATCCTCACAATCTTTTATAATATTGTGCACTATATTGTATCAAATATATCATCGACGACTATTTTGTATCGGTTCGCAAGTGACATAACTTGCTGAGATCTCATCACTTTCTTTGTTTTCGGGTACCTGAACTTCTTCTGGAGTTTCATGAAATGTTATGTCGTGGGCTATTCCAGAGCTCATTTCCTCCTCATTATGATCATTTTGATCATTTGCTCCTATCCTTTACAGGGAATGTTACCTTTGGAACCGATCGGTTTACTACGCTTCATGCGTGCAGTAAACTTTATCCTTCAGAGATTTTAATTTTAATAGGAGCATTTACAGCTAAAATATGATATTTAATTTTGGATCAGCAAATGCTTCTGGCATTTGACTTAAATTATGTTCTAAGTGAGGATCATATTAATGATAATTCGATTCATATAGCATATTTTCCAGCTGTTTATTCCATCCCCAAATATTAGAAAAACTAACTCGTATCCCCGATCTTCTTTGGGAAACCTATCTTTATGCATTGTGGTAGAAAAATTA